>NC_046657.1:92359869-92389070 GCF_010883055.1 Belonocnema kinseyi | reverse complement strand
TTTTTTTTTAATTACACTATAAAATTTAATAGCAATGTTTCTTCATTCCGAGTGTTGCACCATTCCGAATTTTCGGGAAGACTAGACGCAGCATTTTTCATATGTAAAAGTAGCTTTATATTTATTTATTCATTTTACATGTATGTCTTTTCAGACTTTTACATTTGTTTCCCCTTTCCCCACTTAAAGCTAAAATACAATATTTGTGAGTATCAATAAAAATATTATGTTAACAATTTTATTACTAATAACATATTAATTTAAATAGAGTTTCAGACCCCTTAGAACTACTATAACAGTGTCGTATCTTTTTTATGTTCCTAATAATACTTTGGCATAACATTTAAATAAGAAAGTCACAAAATTATATGCGGCGCCTATCACCCAAATATCTTTAACATCTATTCCAGCAGTGAAGGAGGCTGATATTCTGATATTGAGGTTGCCCCACCCCATAAGCCTAAAAGTAGTTTTATATTACTGTGTTTAACTATTTTGTTCAAAATTCCTTTTTTTAAATAATTTTTTAAATTAGAATTTGAATATTCCATTTTGTTGTTGAAAATTGATCGTTTTTGGTAGAAAACTAGTCTTTTTCTTGAAAATTCAAAACTTTTTTACTTTATTTACAATTTTTTCTCCCTCGAATTAAAATTTTTTCTTTATTTATGGTGAATTTCATGAATTCTTCTCAAAACATGCAATTATTTTTAACTATTCCCAAATTCAGCAAATTTGGTCAACGACAGGTGAAATGCTTCTGAATTAAGATGCACTCTTTTTTTTTCATTCTGTAGAAGATTTTGAATTTAAATTTTTAAAACTTTTGAATTCTTCTGAAATCTATAAAATTAACGTTGCATTATTGTCAATACCTTCAAGTCTTTTGAATGCTGCAGAATTCTCTCGATTTCTTAGAATCCTGCAGATTTAAAAAATGAGTGCATCTTAGTTTATTGGTAGTTCACCGTCGAACAAAGTTGATGAATTTGGAAATATAGTTGAAAAAAATGTCATGTTTTGAAAAGAATTCTGAAAATTTTAAAAAAATCAAATTATAACCTAAAATTTTCAAAAGCATTCAAAAATCTTTAAAACCATTCAAAAGATTACAAATGAATGTTAAGAAATCGAGAAAATTCTGCAGAATTCAAAAGACTTGAAGAAATTTATAATAATTCAATCTGAAGTATAAAAGTTTTTTGAAAGAATTAAAAAGTGTTCAAAAATTTAAAAGATTTCAAATGTATTCAAAGACTTCTGCAGAATTATGTAAAATTAAAAGAAACGTATGGATCATAATCCACTATTAGTTCAACCATTGCCCAGTGTTAATGAATTTGGAAATAGTTTAAAAAGAATTCCATGAATTCTAAAGATTTTAGAAGAAATCAGACAGTTTTAATGGAATTCAAAGTGTTCTACAGAATTCTGCAAAATTAAAAAAGATAGAGTGCATCTTAATTCAGTATTAGTTCACCGTCTACCAAAGTTGATGAATTTCGATATATTTGCAAAAAATTTCATGCTTTCAGAAGATTAAGAGGATTCAAAAAATTTGATTGAATTCTACATTAATCAGGATTTGAAGTTCATTTTTTATTTCTTGGCATTTTCAAGAGCTTTAAAAAATTGCAAGGGATTTCAAATGATTTTGAAAGATTTCATATATTTTAGGATATTTTCAAAGATTGCCAGACATTCTTAATTAATTTCAATAGTTCGAAGGGATTTTAAAAAGACTTTTAAATGTTTTAGGGTATTTTAAAAGATTTCCTGAATTTGAATTTTTGAAAAGCAACCACGTTTAAATTGCGAAATTGAATTGAAGAGATTTTCAAATATTTTTGCGATTCATTTGGAATTTGCCCTGAATTCGTATTCATTTATCCTGAATTCTTCTAAATTTACTCAATGCAATGTATTTTTAAAGAGGTTTTGTTTAATTCATATTGAAATCTAAAACTCACCTTAAATTGGTTCCAAATTATTTGAATTATTTTTTGGTTATAATTTAGTATGGTTTCAAAGATTTGAAATTTTTTGAATTTCGCATGGATACTAAGTATTCAATCATAGGAAAAGCCATAAAAGTTTCGCGCCCCAAAAAAACTTTTACGGGGGTAGCAGCGTTTTGAATGTCAAAAAGGTCCAAATTGGAGCCTTCGGCCCTTCTAGTGTTAAAGTCTTTCAACCCAACCTTGAATTCTTTGGCATTTTATAAAATTTTTTGAATTTCCTTAAATTTTTCTAAACTCATTTCAAATTGTCTTCAACTCATTTGAATTTTTATGGAATTAATTTTAATTATTTAGAATTTTTGTGTAGTCTTCAATTTATCCTGAATTTGTTACCCTTATAAAAGTACCCCCCAAGGGTCTCCAAAAGTAGATCCTGTATCTACTAGCGGTCCGAGGCCAGTAGGTCGGATCTACTCGGCTCTGACGCTAAAATTTGAATGTTCACGGTAAAATTGAGAATAACGAAATAAAATAATCAATGTTTAGTTTTTGTTACTATAACAATAATAAATGAAATAATCAACGCAATTTTAATTAACTAAATGTCAATTTCTTCATAAATAATTTAAAAATTTTATTTTTAAATTAAGATTTAAGTTTACCAAAAACATATCTTAATTTTATAATTATTATATTTACATAAACAATTATATCCCAATAAAATAAAGTAATTTAAAATAATAATCCTGATATTAAAAACAATCAATTTTTAAATCTATAATAAACAATTTTTGAATATTAAGAGTTTATAAAAACTGTTATTCCTTTACGACGCAGTGGGACGTATACGTCCCACCTACTTCTCCTAAGTTTTTATTGTATTTCTAGTTCGCGTTGACATATAAATACTAATGCTATTTTTTAATAAACTCTTGGGGATGTAAGGAGTACAACTAGCACAAAAAAATATGTGAATTTGTTAATTATTCATTAGTTATAAACAATTAAAACTCGAAAATCTTGTTTTTCTTTACAATAAATTCGGCTGTGTCTAAACTACAAGTCATAGAGATCTAAAAATTTGTTTGCAAATATCTCAAACATTGAATTCAACATTATATTTTTTACAGAATTTTTCGTAGGTCAGTTTTTTCAAAAAAAAAAATTTTCAGAATATGCAAAAATAGAGTTTTCTATTATGTTTGTCTATAAAAGATTCTGAGAGACAGAGATAACTTCTCAATGAGCATAAAACTCGATTATGTGGTTTTTGGGGTCACTGATTACGATTCTTGTGTTAGAATTTAAAAATTCAAAATAGCGGCTACATAATGGCAGCCATTTTTACGAAATTTGTGAATTTTGTTAAAATGAGCATAAAACTCGATTTAGGGGGGGGGGGGGGGGGGGGGGGGGGTCACTGATTAGGATTCTGGTGTCAGAATTAAAAAATTCTAAATGGCACCTACAAAATAGCAACTATTTGTTACGAAATTGGCCAATTTTCTTACAGTCAGTATAAAACTCGATTTACGGGGTTTTTTGGGCCGTTGATTACGATTCTGATATATCTATATAAGAAGACGTTCTGCGCACTCTTGTTACCTTCATTGATCACAAACTTTAACGTTAATAAAAGGGAATTTAAAGGTATTTAGACAAATACATTTGCCATATTGGAACCGCCATTTTGAATTTTACAATTCTGACATCAGAATCGGAATCAGCGACCCCAAAAAGCTATATAAAGCTAAAAATAACAATATAATGAATGAAAAAAAAAATTCTCGTCTCAAAGGGGTTAAATGGGCCTAGATAATTTATAACATTATCAAAACTAGCAGATAAACAAAAAATAAATAAATTACAATTAAAACTCCTCGGAAAAGATACTTGACAGAGGTTATGTATAACCTAAGATCTTTAAAACTAACAAATTTGTAATACTGTTAATTTAAATAATTGGAAATTTGTACTAATTTCTAGCAGTGACTAAATTCCTATAACATGAGGCCTTCGGACTCATCACCTTATTAAACTATTTTTCACATTTTTGAAACAATGACACTATTTTTCTATTTCAAAAAAATTGCACGAAATACATTATTTTCAAATAAAAAAAGTCAAATTTTCAACTAAACAAAATAATTTTCCACAAAATACATAAACTTTTATCCAAATAGTTGAATTTTCAACTAAAATAAATTTCTATAACAAAGGGCGAATCAAAAAAAACAAAGGCCGGCGTCTGTCTTTTGTTTCATAAGTTTACAGTGAATAAACTTTAATATAAACTTTAATCGTTTTTCTACCCTTAAACCTTCTCTAGGGTATCGGTGTCATCTTGTGATAAAATTTCATTAATTTGGGCATTGTATGGAAATTGTGTAATTTTGCTTCTTATGAAAAATTGATTTTTTTTTTTAATTACGATTACAGTCCTCTAGCGCGTTTTATCTTCCACAAACACGACGATGCTCTACTGAGACCCGAATATGATGACAACCAGAAAATCGAACCGGTGTACTACGTGCCAATCATACCAATGGTGCTAGTGAACGGTGCTGATGGTATTGGAACTGGTTGGATGACAAAAATTCCAAACTTTAATCCACGTGAAATCATAGATAATCTGTTCAGAATGATGGATGGCGGAGAGCCCAAGCCAATGGTACGATCATTGCCACTTTTCCTAATGCGGTTGTAGAACCGACCTTAAAAAACAAATTTTTTACTTGAAAAAAAGTTTTAGTTTGTTGGCCTTATACATTCTCATGGATTTGGTTTGCAGATTCCTTTTTACAAAAACTTTAAAGGAACCATAGAGAGCTGTGGAGATTATCGATACGTAATCAGTGGTGAGATCTCAGTTATTGGACCCGATAAGGTAGAAATAACTGAGCTTCCTATTGGAACTTGGACACAAGTCTACAAAGAATCCGTTCTAGATCCAATGTTGCACGGAACTGATAAAACCCCATCTGTAATTACGTACGTATGAGTCAAAAAATGTACATTTCTCAATATTATTTTCGAATGGTATAGATAATCTTAAATTTTCACAGGGATTATAAGGAATACAACACGGACACAACCGTCCACTTCATTGTAACAATGAATCGCGATAAGTTAGTTGAATTCGAAAGAGATGGTCTGCACAAAATCTTCAAACTACAAAGTACCATGACAATTACATCGATGGTATGTAATTACTTTCTGTTTCTCAATATTTTCGCTATTTTCGCTGCTGAATCGGATAATGACCCGGTATTTTAAAAATTTTTATAATTAAGACTTGACCATTTCCAATTTCAGTGGGAAGTTGTACATTTGTTGTTTCAAAGTATTTTGAATTATTGAAGACTGTCAAAAATTGACTTTAAATACAGGAATACTTATCATTGTGCTGTAATTTAACTAAAATGCAATTGTGTTAAAACCATAACCGTGAAATTGTAGTGTATTACAGTGGTGATCAATTTCCTTTTTTTTTGTGCCCAACAGTAGTTAATGATGTAGTTACAGTTTTTGGTAAAGAATAATGAATATAAAAAGAAGAACTAAAAAAGCAGTATTTTTTGTGTATATTAACTGCGCATTTTTTTGGAAAAAGGTTAACATGTGATTAAAATTTTTTCAGCTTGAATCAAAGGAACTTGCCATTCTTTTTTATCGTGTAAAAAATTTAATGTTGTGCAAGATCTGAAAATTGCTCCAAATAGGTCACATTCGCAAGATGGAAAACTAATTTTAAATTATTGTTCACTACAAAAACTCTACCTGCAAAAAATTCAACGTAATTTTTTCACCCATATGAAAATTGTTTAAAATTGTCCAAAATTTGAGGATTTACTGCTGTTGGGCGAATACAATTTCTACCCACTATTAGAATTCGCTACTCAAAAACGAGTTTTTTCACCCACTCTGCTATTACAGGGAGATAAGAAATATTTGAAATTATACAATTTTTCAATGTTTATTTTATGTCTGCCAATGAGCCACTTTTGGTTCCTTTTGTTTATAAATCACGTTTAGTCCCATTCTCAAAATAAGTTTAGAATTTCAGCATTTAAATTGTAAAATTTATATATCAAGGTCTTCGGAGAATGTGATACTTAGCATATATTGGCCTTATCAGTTTCCCGGATTTTGTCCTACGATAATTAATATGTTTAGCTGATAATCTGAGGAGTGGTTAGAAAAAATGAAAGCGGACGTACGGGCATTCTTTATTTTTGAAGAATTATAGATGTATACGACTTTTAAAACAGGAATAAAAGGTTTATTATTGT
Organism: Belonocnema kinseyi; assembly: GCF_010883055.1. NCBI lineage: Eukaryota > Metazoa > Arthropoda > Insecta > Hymenoptera > Cynipidae > Belonocnema > Belonocnema kinseyi. The sequence continues at coordinate 92,382,817 of NC_046657.1, read as the reverse complement.
GGAGAAACCACCCGGGAAAATGATACGGTTCATATGATGAGATTCACATGCCCGTGACTTAATAGTTAATGAATTTTTATTTCATAGTGTTAAAATTTAAATCATTTTATGCCAAAATTGGATAAATTAGATAATTTCAAATCTGTATTACTTGAAATTCAACCACTGTTAATTGAAGTCTTCTAGATCCAATAATACTCAATAATTTCTCATTCAAATTGTTTAAATTTGGTCATTTTTAATTAGGAGCGCCTGAGTTTAAACAAATGTGAATTGAATTGAAATGTATTGCCCTATTTTAATGTGTAATCATTCATATGTGTAGTTAAATAATTTTTGGTTACTGTCGCTAAAATTTAATCATTACAGTTTGATAGAGAAGAATGGCTATTAGTGGGTCGCGTAATTGTTAAAAATTGTACAATTTCTTATTGAAAGCCTTAATAGTTCATAAATAAATTGAAAACTTACAAAAATTATATATTTCAGTTAGAAAAATCATAATTGAGTAAATATTAATAATTTACAATTATTCCGCATAATATTAGTTAATTTGGAGATTCTTATTTGAATGATTCCAATTATAAAATGTTCTATTATTTTTGAAGTTCTTTTAAATTTGTTACCAATATTTATTTTTGTCCTGACAATTTATACATTCAGTAAAAAATAATCAAACATATTCCTCAAAATGTTAGAATGAACTGCTACAAAATTCGTCATTTTTAAACATTTTAAAACTTTCCGAATATCTTTTACAGCATTGTATTATTAAAATTTCTTACATTAAAAAAAGTAATGTTTTTGCACATTTTTAATACTTTTGAGAATAAAGTTCATAACTTTATTAGCGATTTTATTTGATAACTTATGAATATTTTAATGTCCCGCATTTCATTCCGCAGTATTATTTTAGTGATATGTTAAAAATATTGTTTATAAGACACAACCTTGCCGTTTAATTGATTATTTATTTTTAAAAAGTTGTTCAAAGTAGTTTATTGAAACCTCCAATTCTAACCTCAAAGTTTCCCAACTGCTTAGGTAAGTAATGTAATAAAGTATCTAATAAATATAATTTTTCAACAAAAATTAGTAAGTGTGCATTAAAATTAAATATTACAGATTTATATGAAATATTTATAATATTAATATTATCGATTTACTTTTTAAGATAAATTAAGTAAATTAACTTTCTGTTGAAAATTTATATTTTCAAATTAAAAATATAACTGTTTTGAAGAAAACTTATCTTTTTTACTTGAAAATTCCACAGTAGGGATAAAAAAATTTTATTTCTTGACTGAAAAATGTTTTTTTATAATTCGTCTGATTTCAATGTGTAATTAAAATCCTTTTTGGTTAAAATATCAAGTATTATATTGTTTTATCAAAATCTAACTTTTTTGGGCAACCTGATACTTCAATTTTCTAACAAACTCTTATATTCTTAAATAACAAAGACTAATTTTCTACCAAAAAATATTAATTCTTATACAAAAATAGTTGATATTTCAAACGAAAAATATGCAAAGAAAAATGTAATTTATAATTAAAATGATAAATTTTCGAACCAAAAAGACGAACTTCCAACAAAATAGTTGAAATATTAATGAAAACAGATTTTTCAGTCAATAATATTTTCAAGCAAATAATAAAATTTGTGACTAAAAAATCATTTAAATTGTTTCAATACATTTTTCAATTTATGTATTAACTTGAATTAAGATGAATTCTAATTCAAAATTTACTACGAAACAGTTTAATTTACAAGTAAATCGATAATATTAGTCTATAATATTAAATTTAAATGCATATTTACTAATTTTATTTAAAAAATTTAATTTATGAGTTATTAAATCACTTACCTAAGCAGTTGGCAAAATTTGTGGTTAGAATTAGAGGTTTCAATAAACTACTTTAAACAGCTTCTTTAGAATAAATAATTAAACGGTAATCAGGATCCATTCTTACTTTTTCATGTATTCTGTAATAAATAATAAGTAAATTGTGCCATTTTATTTTGATAAACCGCATTAGATTTTCCTTGTCCCAGTATTGGCTTCTTTGGTGTCCCTCTTAAGGATATGTTCCAAAATTCCAAATTCCAAAAATATGTTCCAAGATTTGGGCGATCTGACTAGCTTTAAAAATATCCATTTATATTAATTTACTATAAAATCACTAATGTATTTTTTGTTCTAATCAATCAAATAATGTCTTAGCCACTTATTATAATGGTTCTTGTACCAAAAATGCCAATTGCCCACTTTAAAATTTTGTTGATGTGGGTTAGCTTTTCCTAACTGACCCAGTAATGGTCAGTTTACCTTACATAAATGGTCGGGGAATTATAGGACCTTTTTTTTTTAGTCTTAAGTGACTATCCTATATTATCTGCGAAGATTGAAATGCATATAATTAAACTAATTTTATCCTCTTCCAGTGTGCTTTCGATGAAAATCAGGTTCTGCAAAGGTACGATAGTGCTATTCAGTTCCTTAGAAATTTCTACAAAGTTAGGTTGGAGATGTACCATAAGAGGAAGGACTACTTGGAAGGTATCTTACAAGCGGAAGCTTCAAAACTCTCGAATCAGAGTAGATTTATTCTCGAGAAGTGTGACGGTACGTTAGTCATCGAAAATAAAAAGAAGAAAGACATGATAGCGGAACTGGTGAAACGAAAGTACGATTCCGACCCGATCATCGCATGGAAGTTGACCCAAAACAGAGATGAGATTCTGGTTAGTATTATTATGCATTTTTTTTTTATTTTGTCACTATAAATTCTCTTCTTAACCGTGTCTGTAATGTTACGCTGCGTATCGCGTGCAATAATGTAAGTCGAATATTAGTAGCGCCCGTAGGTCCTTTTCAAATAACTTCGGATTTCGAATTCGAAAAACGTACTTTTTTGTCGGCAATTCTTATGGTACAACTATTATAGGTGAAGAGCACCAGTTATTGGCATCTTGCGAGTCATTTCTATAAGAGAAATTATAAATAACTGCCAGGAATCATACATTTTATTTTTAAAAAAATTAAAAAATTCGAATTCCGGTCTTTAAATATTATTAGTCAGGGAAGCCATCCTGTTAAAATGTCACTGCTAATAATTGAAATCTGCGACTTTATTACTGGATCTACGCGGGAATTTTATAGAAGGCAAAAGTATTTTAAATCACGCGTGCTGATTTTAAAACCTGATTTATTATGTTTATTATGGAATTCTATATAAAAAGCAGAATTCGATACTTGCCTGTTTGAAAAAAAAATCACTCTTGGAGTGATCGTCTAAAACGACAACTCTAGCGTTAGTTTTCTAAAAGAACCACTCCGTTTTTTTAGTTGGCCCCTTATTTTATTACACATAATTACACGGCAAATAGCAGATAAATGTAGTATTTATTTCTCTCCAATTTAATATATTAACTTGAAATATTTAGAATTCGCGGAATTCAAAAAGTTAAATGAATTCTCGGAGTTCACGGAATAGAAGAAAATTACGGAATTGAAGCAATTTACGGGATGGACGGAATTCCGTAAGTTTACATAATTCACGGAATTCCTTGAATTACGTGAGTACCTTGATATACGTGAATTCGGTTAATTTATTAAATTTCGCGAGTTTCGTGAATTCCTTGATTTTTTTTCGCATTGCGTGAATTCTGTGAATTCTTTGAATTTCGTAAATTTCTTGAAATATTTAACATTCAGGTATCAAATTGTCAGCCTACTAAGAAAATTCGTACTAAAAACATGCCTCTATTTTTCCTGGATATGTTTATTCTCAACTTTTAGTTTCTTCATGCTTCATGGAAGTGACTGAAAATAATTGAAATTTCGTTAAATAAAAGTTTAAATATCCTCTTTAAAATGGGACCAAGAACATAATGTGTATATATACCAGTATGTTATTTTTAATTGCGAGAGAAGTTTTTTATATGAAATTCCGTAAATATATTGAATAAACCACGTTTTAAGCCAACCATTAGTTCTCGTAACCTACGCCCTCGAAAAAATCACAAGACTAACATTTCCAAACTGAAACTTTATACTGGTTTAATTCTTTTTTTTTCTAATTTTCATTATTATTTTAATTACTTTAATTTTTAAATCTTAAATTGGAAATTTTTTCCCGAATAAAATAAATCAATTAATAAACATATCTAAAAGTTTCTATTAAAATCCTGATTCTAATTACCTCAAGGTAAAGGCAATATTATGTCGATTTTAAAGATTGTGGTGCAAAAAATGTCTAAATTCGGTGATATTTAAAAGTATTAAGAACGATGTGCTTACTATTCTTGAAATCCGGTGTACATGTCTTCGTGAAATCTCTCAAGGTGGCCGCTGAACCGGGAATTTTTTTAAACAGGAAAAAACCGAGAAATGACAGTGATTTTTTTTTTACCGGGAATTTTACAAATTTGTAGAAGAAAAATCTGCCTACATTCGATTTCAACAGTTTTTAAATAATTAGTGTAATCGTTATGTTTTTCAATTATGCTATTATTTAGCTTGCAATGTGTAATTCAAAATTTTTTTACTTTAAAAATTTTCCATTCAAAATTTTTATTTCTAATCGTACATTCTTAATTTAAAGAATTCTTAAATGCTTTCTTAAAGACTTGAACGAATAAAAAATAAAAGCATTTGATGTTGAAAATTTTGGATAAAAAAAATTAATTTTTATTTAATAAATCAATTTTTTAATTTATCTGTACTTTAAGTAATCAAAAGTCAGCAAAAACGATTTGACAACACGATTTAAAACCAGTTAAACATTTAAGAATTTTCAGATTTTAACGTTGAAACTTAAACGGATTCAATTTGAAAGTCTTAGTCATTAAACAAATGTGAACGTGTGACTGAAAGTTTATAAACTATTTTCAACTTTAAAATAACTTTATAATAATATATTCCTAATTAAAGGATTTTATTAAATTTAAAATCTTATATCAGTCTAAAATATTCAATTTTTAACCCATTCAATTTGAAATTTTTAATTAAAAAGAAGATGAATTATTGAATATTTAGCAATATTTGAATTTTTATTTAAGACAAGTAAATTGATACCAAATATTTAAAAGTAAAGAATTTTTAACTGAATTGTTTGGCATAGAAACCGGGAATCGTTAAAATTTCTAAGAGCCTTTAAACTTTGAACGTTACAACTTTAATTGTTGTATTTGAAAAATGCCTAAATTGTAAGCTTAACATTCCTTAAAATTATATAATTTTAAACATTTTAAAGTTCGTTGATTAATTTTTTAATTTAGGGCAGTGAAAATGATAAGGTGGATTTATATTTTTTTTTTATATTGAAAAATGTTGGTACCTTCAATTTTATATGTGTAAATTATTGAGCATTTGAATAAAACATTTTTAAATTTAAAACTTTTAAATGTCAATTTTAAGTTTAAAATTTAATAGCTCAACTTTGAGTACTTTCATTTGCAGCTCAGTTTTTATTACCTCAAGTGGAATTTTTTTAGCTTTTGTGTTCCATTTTTTAAATTTCATTGACCGTGAAAAATGTTTGCGAACCGGGAAATGACCGGGAATTTATTTCGTCGATTGAAACGGCCACCCTGTCTCTAGAAGTCCTTTTAAATCATTTGAAATCCTTTAAAAAATCCCTTTAAGGCCTCATTGGTAAAAGTCTATTGGAGTCGTTTAATTACTAAATATACCAGAGAAATGAAATCCTAAGTTATGTGGGTACGACCTCTTTTAAGTATTTGATGCCTTTTTTAATGCATTCTTTAAACATCAATCATTAGGAGGAGATAACCGAGAATGCCGAAGAGGAAATTTCAGCAGCGGCAGTAGAGAAGGAAAACTTCGATTACCTTCTTGGTATGAGTATGTGGAATTTAACAAAAGAGAAGAAGGACGAGCTGCTGCGTCAAAGAGACGAAAAAATGGCTGAGCTTAAGAGGTTACAAGCACGCACACCAATGTCTCTCTGGAAAGAGGATTTGGACAATTTATTGGCCGAATTAAACAAAGTATGTAGACTTCTTGTAACTGATTATTAAGTAGCCAAAATTTATGAGCTATTACCTTTTTAATATTTCTTCCATCGTTTCTTTCTGTAAAAATTAATAGAGGTTAAGGTAGACGTCCCAGAGACCGTTGTCAAATTTTTAAGGAAATTTGAAAAGATAATGAGAAAATGTGTTCTTTAGTATGTAATGTCAAAAGTTGTTGATTTTTGGAAAATATTTGAAGAAAATTGCCGTCACGATTATAGGGACGTCATATATATATATATATTTTATTTACTAGATTATCGTGAAAAATAAAATAAAATTTTATATAAGTATTTTAATTATTTTGTCACAGATAGAGGAAAAGGAAAAGAAAAATGAAAGCAAGTCCCAAATAGGAATAAAGAAACCTCCACAGAAGTTCTACAGTTCTGATGGAATGCGTCGAGTCGTTCCAATCATCGATACGGAATTAAAGAAGAAAATCGAAAAAGCGGATATCGTTTCAAAGGATAAGAAAGACGGAATAAAGAAACAACCGAAGGTGAGCGAATTTGCTTATTTCGTTAATTTTGTATCGCTTGTGTTGGCTAACAATCTTTTCTATAATTCTTATCAAATAAATTTTTCATTGTAGGTGAAGAAAGAGATCAAGGAGGAGAAAGACGAATTTGATGCATTGGTTGAAAACAATGCTAAAAGTCTGGACGATAGACTTGGAAATTCCCCGGAAAAAATAGAAAAGAAAGCAGGCAAGAAAGGAGGTATGTATCAAAGTTTGCTGAAAATAAATAAAAAGAATTAATATGTTTTCAATACAATGGGTTTTTAATTAACTTTGGTCTTAAAGGTGGTAAGCAAACAACGTTACCCTTCAAACCAATTAAAAAAGGCAAGAAGAAAGATGCCAGCAGTGATGAAAGTGATGATGATATTGATTTCGGAAGTCTTTCACCTCCCCGAGCTCGAACAAAACGTAGGTTCATTTAATTTATTTGAGTGCAAGATAACGTTAAACCAAGCCTAAATCAATTTAATTTTTAAAGTTAGACAGATAATTATATTTTTGCATTGAATTTTATCTTGCAGCCAGTTCAGAAGAATTATTCGACTCTCTGGTTAGTCATTCGCCAGATGAAAAACCATCGAGGGGATCTGTTTTGTCCTCTAGTGAAGATTCACCTGTGAAGCCTACAGCTAAAAAAGGTAAGTAATTTGTGTTCTTAACATTGCATTCTCTGATAAATGTGAATGTTTTTATTTAATTTAAAAATGTAAAAACATCAAATGCATACGTGCTGAATTTTTTAATACAATTTTTGTGCCAATTAAACAGCTGCTTCTAAGAAGAAGCCCGAAAATGGAGGTGGAAAGGGACCTAAGAGACCCAGAAAGAAGAAGGCTGCGAAATCGTCTGGCTCTGAGTCTGACGATATTTTCGAGGTGAAAACCAGCCCTGTAAGTAATGTTATATAATATTCATTAAATTTTCTATGGTTTAAAGCATAAATTTATGGTAAACGCTAATCGTGCATTGTGAGCAGTCTGGGTAATGTTTGAATACAAAATAATCATAATGGTCATTTTACTTGATGAAATTAAAAGCAAAATTAATGGCGTTGCTACATAAAGTTTAATACAATTTTAAGATTTAGACCAGGAAGAAAGGAATTTTTATGAAGTCAGGATTTTGTATTTTATTTTGAAACCCGTGTATTTTTTAAACGTGCATATACGATCTTTGATCGCTAAAAGCGCCACGCCAGAAAACCCCGAAACTTAAATACGGGCAACTTAATTTTGTAATACTTTTAACATAGAATCTTTTATAAAAGGAATAAAACAGTATCTTAGATAAAAACTTAATGTTTTCACATTTATTGATTTATTTTAAGCAATAAAGTGTCTTCTACTACAAAAGATGGCTTTTTAAGGAAATACATGAATTTTTAACAAAATAATTACATTTTTAACACGATGGATGAATTTTCAACCTCAAAAGATAAATTACCAAACAAAAAAGTGTCATAGTTTATATTTCAATAAAAAAAAGTTGAAATTTATACAAAACAAAAGAATTTTAAAACCAAAAAGACGAATTTTCAACAAATAAATATTTTTCACTCAAGAAAAAAGTTTATCTAAATTGTTCAACTTTCAAGCCAAAAGACGAATTATCTCTACAAAAATCGAATTTTAAAACAAAAACTATGACTTCAGCAAAAAATTCATTTTTCATGAAACTGATGCATTTTTTCACGAAAAAAGGAGAATTTTCAATTTAAAAAATTGAAAAGTTACATTTTCAGTTTAAAACTTAACCCCCTACCGCCCACAGTGACATATATGTAACGTTTGGAAGACTTGAGTTTTTTTAAATATGACTTTGAGACGAACAGCAATTTTTAACGCAAGGATTTACAGGAAAGTTAGGACGCTAATGAGCTAGAGTTTTAGTTTTGTATACACTCCGCCATAGAAATAATATTCCTAAATATTTCAAAATTCAGAAAAAAAAAAGAAAGTTTTAAGGGCGGTAGTGGGTCAATTTTAAACGAGAAAAAAGGCTAATGTAGCTAAGCTTTTACCCAAGTATTTCAAAAAAACAGTTCAATTTTCAACCGAACAGTTCCATTTTTATTCCAGAAATATGCAATTTCTTCTAATAGATAAATTAAAAAAACAAAAACAAAAAAACTTTTAAGAAATAGTTACATTTTTATTCATAAAAGATTCCAGTTCACTTTCTAACACCAAAATGAAAATTGAAAACAATAAGTCAATTTTCTGCTAAATAGCCGAATTTTTAACAAAAAGTACGAGTTTTTAACAATATTGTTAAATTTTTAACCAAGCGATTGCAATTTTGTCCAAGAAAAATGAAATTTCTACTAAAACAAGTAAAGTTTTTAATAAAAAAGACAAGTTTAAAAAAGGGTTAAATTTTCATCAAAAAATATTTCAATTAACTTTTCAACACAAAAATACGAATCTTATACAAAAAGTAAATTGTATAGGAAATCGTTGAATTTTCAACAAAACAGTTGCATTTTAATCCAAGAAAGATGCAATATTGCTACTAAAAAAGATGAACTTTTAATTAAAAAAGACAAATTCTCAGAAAAAATATTTTTGATCAAAAATGATTTCAATTGATTTATCAGCAACAAAATATTAATTTTAAACAAAAGGTTGATGTTCTATGAAAAGACCTGAATGTTTAACTGAAAAAGACGAACTTTTAACAACAGTTTAATTTTCAACCAAAAACAGTGTCTTTTTAAGAAAATTTTCGACCAAATAATAAAATTTATAACAAAAAGATAATCTTCAGGAGAAAGTTTTTGTAAATTTTCGAAAATTACGTACACGAGTAAAAGCCCCCCCCCCCCCCCCCCCCGAGCTGTTATTTTAATTTAAGTACGGTTCCTTAGATGATAGAATTAAGGATAATTAATTGGAATATACGTTTACTTGTGAGTAAGACTACTTCAGACAATAATTTTCACATATAAACTTGCAATACAGGCGATAAATTCATCTCTGATAATATGTTCGAAATGTCATTGTGACATAGAAGAGGGTCCTTTTTACATTTTGATTGATCTTAAAATTCTTTCATTGTCATGTGTTATGATATTTATGTGTCTCAAATTCTTAGTATTTTTAATGTTATTTGTCCATATCAATGAGAAAGTACGCTCGCACTAATAAAATGTCTCTGGCGTATCGTGCAAGGCATCTTTCAAAATAAGTTTAAATTAAGGGCATGTGATGCTTAGAGAATTATCGATTTTACCAGTTTTAGATTTCCTCTGCTTTTTTTCCCAGAATAATAAATACTTTGTCTTAAAGATTTAAGGCATGATAGCGAACATGCTAACGGACGTCCCGGCACACATTTTGTGGGTTTATTTTAAAAACATTTAATTTAGCTAAATTTGATTAATTTGTGGAGTGCTTAGGCATAGTATCAATTTTATCAGTGTTAGATTCCTTTGGTGTTTTTCCTGCAATAATAAATTTTTTGTCTTCCATACTTGGCGAATGATAGCGAACATGATGACGGACGTCCCTGCACATTTTTTTGTGGTTTAATTTGAAAAAATTTAATTTTACTACATTTGACGTGTGCACATTACAATTTTTTTGTTAGCCCTCAAAAAAGAGTCCGGGGGAGCTGTACCCAATTGACCACACGACATGCCTTAATCAAATACATTATATAGTGTGGTACAAAACAGCGTTTGATAGTTTTTTTTATATCCATTTTGATACCTCACCACTTTTGTTATCATTGACACTTTGATTTCCACTTTGAAATCGAGCTGAAATGGTGGGGAACAGACATTGTACAAGTGCGCGCACTAATTCCACCTTGGCGCGCGCTGCTTTCGCACATGTACAAAGTCTGTTCCCGACCATTTCAAGGTCATGGCGTCTATTTTTGTTTTGTCCTTTTTACTCCGAAAGGGCAAGAACCAAGCTTTCATTTCGTCCATCTTAGAAGCTTCTATTAGCTAGCGTTACATTTTTACACGTCCTCAAAAATGGCAAAAAAACACGTTTCTTTAAAACTGTTTGACCCCGTTTTTCTCGAAAACTAGAGCCGACTCCCAACTTCCGTCTCCGTATTCAGATTCTACAGGAGCAAAACCTATTGAAAACAGTTATCATTTATCAAGTGTCAAAATCCATATCGGACAACAGCATCCAAAAACAAATCACTATTTTCACCAAAAAACCAATCGTTAAAACTTCAAGTGGGGAAGCGCACACTTTTATGTAGTGTATAATTCATGGCGCATTGTGCTATTCCCTAAACAGGCATACGAAGAAGTTATTGAACAGAAAATCACTTACTTTTATAAATATTATATTAATTGCCCACGAAAAACACAGTGTTCGCTATTCTCACATCAACAATTGACAGTTTGAGATTCAAAATATCACAGTGGGAGTCCGATGTATGAACTTTATCGGGCCTCTGTTTCTCTCTCTCTCTCTCTCTCTCTGCCTCACTCCTCTCTCTCGGACGATTCTAATACTTTCTCAATCATAAATTATGAGATTGTACAAAATTTCCAAACACAATTTTGAAGGATTGTATAATTAAAACTTAACGATGTCAATTTTGGATTGAAGCTTTTTAATTTATTTAAAATTTTCAAATATAATTGTAAATTCTTAGATTTATAATTAGACGACACGAATAAAATGAAAATATTTTGAATCGAGTAATATTTGACTGTTAATTTAAAGTGGACAATTTTTATATGAGGTTTTCAAAATAAAAGAATGTAATATGAACGCGTTTTAAATTGTATGTATGAAATCTGTGGAAATAGAAATCAAAACTGTCGATCAAGTTAACTCTTCAAATAACAGAAAATAATTAACGTCATTATTGGCAGGATAGAAAAATAAATTTCTAAAATTAAAAAATTATATTTTTTCTGAAAAAATATCTTCTAAGGTCCCATTGAATTCTCTGAATTATTTTCAGTAATTTTTACCATAATTTCTTCAAGTACAATAGTCAATGTTAATAATAACTAGTTTAACCCTGAGTGACCACACTTCTGTGGAGTAACATGCTGACCACACTTGGGTCCAAAGGACCCAGGCGACAAAAATCACTACAAAAAAATCTATTGTAAAATGATTTGATGAAACAAATCAATCCTTTCTTCGACCGTTAATACTTATTGATTTCAAATCATAGATGTCAATTTCTGTTCGTCCGTCCTAACCTACGCCAATTTTTTTTTCTCGTACAATTTTAAAAAATGTAGTTGTAATCGATTGAAGTCTCGGAAAAAAAAAAAATTTTGGAGACTTCTAAAAATGACTAAATTTTAATTAATTTTCTTAAAACAATTGACTGAAATGTTACTTTTTTTTTTACTAAAAATTGATCTGTTTGACTATTTTAAACTATCATCAACTCAGGTTTAAGAACCTTTGAAAAAGGTACGCATGTGTACCGAAACGTCAGGAAGTTTCAAAAGGAGTTTTTTCTATTAAATAAATATCTGAGTTTCGAAGTTTTTTTGACTCATATTTATTTTTTCGATTTACGATTGGACCGTAAGACATAAATAATTTGAAATCTACGATTTGAAATCAATAAAAAAAAAAAATCTATCGAATATTTTTACTTGAAAATTTTTTTAGAACTTTTCAAGAAGTAACATTGAAAGGTAATGTAGGTCATATTGCCAAAAATTACATTTAAATATACTTTTTAAAATGTTGAAGTCCAAAAAGTAGAAAAAAAGACTTTTCATTTAAAAATTCATAAATTTTTTAATTGTCGATATTAAGGGCTAAAAATTTAGTTATATCTTCTCCAGATGTACCACTTTGAAAAAATATATATTAGTTCAGCGGATTATTCAAAAAGTAAATTTACTTTGAAGAATGAATGACGGCAAAAAGGGAAAAAATAAATCGTGCATTTTTGTCAAAATACTCTTATTGTATTACTTGTTATAAAAAATAATTTTAAAAAATATTTATGAATTCTTGAAATTAAACATAGTAGGCATAAAATTAAGGCAAAATAAAGTGATCTTCCTTTTATTGTATGTTACTGCAATCATTACACATGGAGACGCTGTGCTTTTGGAAAACAGCATGGCGTGAAACCGTATCTTCTAAAAAAATTTCGACATTGACAAATACACTTTCTAGACTTTATTATTTAATCTGAAGTCAATATACACTAAAATAAAAACTGACTCCAAAAATCACTTTCGAACGTACTGACCACACTTGGGTCCATAGGATCCAACTCAATTTTTAAAAAGCTGCTAACAATAAACTAATAGTCCCAGTGTCATGCTAAACGTCCTAAAGCGTAGTTAAACTCTTCAACTATCGATGAATGTTGCAATAGACCTGCTCCCTTTGCATTAATCTACTTAAAATTTCATTGCGAAAGACCTCTGGGTCCCGAAGACCCATGTGTGGTCACTAAGGGTTAATGTTTGTATTGAGAAATGTAAACGGAATTTTTGTATTAATTGCAGGTGAAGAAACGCAAAAAGAAGTCTGAATCCGAAGATGAAAATATGTCAGATAGTTCACCACCACCGCGCACAACCGCGAGACGTGCTGCTCGAAAGCCAGTCTCGTATGCACTCAAGTCTGATGACGAGTCATCTGAATCAGAGTTAGAATTAATGTAAGAGCATTACCATAGATGTGCAGAGTGCAAAGGACCTAATGAGGCAATGTTCAATTGGCATTCCACTTCACAATTTCGCACTTGAGGGACGTTCACCTAGATTGATTTGCCCAGTTAATATTTCTAATTCATATGTGTATTAACGGAAGTACACTTACTAGGCAAGTAACTTACCGAAACAGTATGTAAAGTTTTACAGTTTTACTCAATATGTAAAAAAAGAGATAAATACGACGTCTCTTATTGCGGATAAACTTTTACAATTGTTCATAATGCGCTTGAACTTTAGAACATTACGATTGTACTAACAGGTCATTATAGTGAATCGATAAGATGAGTAATCGTCATCATAATCATCGTTTGATAATTAATTTTAGCGTTTTTATGCATTTTTTAGATTCAGATTCGATGGTCGATTATAGTTATACACTGCTGATAGTGATTTTTTAATGTCGCTTCTTAACTATCTGCGTCGTTACATATTTAATTTGACGAGGTTTTCGGTTCGAGCCGTTGTGAACTCGATCTTATTATTATTTTTATTATTATTGCATAGAAAAACTCAAACGCAATTTAAAAAGATCTCATACGTGAATTCTCTTTTTCTACTATATAATTAGAGATTAGGCATTATTTATTTGCCTTAATTATCATTTGATTCGTTTTTTTCCCAACGATGAGATTAATTTCACGATTGTCAAAACATATTGTATTACAATATTAACGGTCTTACTTAATGACCGAAGAAAGCTCGAAATTATAATTAATAAATGTGTTTGTAAGGAACCGTTATATTTTTTATTCTTATTTAAATAGAACATTGTCCAAAATCATTCATTTTAATTTTATCTAGAAATAATTATTTTCGGTATTATTATATTTTAGTAAGCAATCGGTTGTTCCCAATGCAATTGATGTGGAAATTGAGTCTTTTTGAGGTCACTACCCGAGATCAAATTCAATAGTGTCTCAAATTCGGGATGGCCACTCGATAGGGAATCCGGAAAATTACAGAAGTTCTTTTTGATCGAGAATATTTTAATCCGTTAGTTTTACAATTAGTAGAAAATCTAATCTAATCGCATTTTTCACTTAATAACATATGTAATAATGTGAGATAAATCAAGTTCGTTTCTAAATTCGTTTAAATGGCTGTGATTCCAATGGGAAATTTGACAGTTAAAGCACTCCTAATTTTTCGTTCTTGAATTTTAGATTTGAAATCATCAATACTGAATAATTATGAATGGACAGGCCACCGATAAAGGAATTTTGTTAGTCGGGGAAATTGAGGGAATAAAAAAAAACTTACAAGTCGTATTTTTATAAAAGGCATTCTAAATAAAAGACAAGAGACAAGATTTGTAAATTTTGAATAAGAATTTGAGTTTATCTTATTCCATTTATAAAAGATTTTATATTCAAAATGTCATAAGATGCAAATGTTAGTCTTTAAATATTTATGATAAGGACATTTTTAATAGGAACTTTAGCGGCCATCCTGACTCGTCTTAAACCAAGCGCCCGATATAGAACTTTATATCGATTATTATCGATTTATATCTCGATTAAGCTCAACCTCATCTCTAGCTCAACCAGGGATGAGTACGCATCATACATCACGTATATTACATGGTTTTCGACATGTATATTACGTCCTTAGTATACTACAAACGAATTTTACATCTGATCACATGACTATATGGACGGGATTTTCGAACTCTTCACTCTAAAAATACCCAATTTTGAGCAATTAATTCAGTATTTGTCATCATTTATCACATTCCTAAACAAATTATTTAAAAAGTAATAATATGCGTGTTTATTGTCCTACATAATCCGCAACGTTTTCGAGCATGTAGAACACGAGTGTAAGTAATCGTTCGCGCTCGAAATTAATGTTTTCCCACGGTTTCCCCTCCTGAAATGTTCCTGTTACACTTGTTCTTAACATTTTTACTCTTAAAATTAAATCGATTGAACAGCTTTATAAAAGGTTATGTCAATTATTCAAATCTGAGAAATGCAGTCCCGCCCAAGTGAATAACGTTCGCCATATTTTTTATGTATTATACATAGTTTTCTACGAGCTGGCACTATTGATTTTATTGTAGTTTTCGTTTCTGTTATACCTTATGATTATTTTGAGGCCAGAAATAAAAATTCGCTAGTTCTATTTTTTACAAAAATATATTTTTTAAGTTTTTCCCATTTATACCTAGATTTGAGCCAAAATAAATCTTTCATCGTACGGGTTTTCTCCAAAATATTCTAAAATTGCTCTACTGAAGCTCAAAAAGAATGCCTAATCAATTAAAATAAATCTTTTTTCTTCAAAAAAGGGTGTTTCAAGATTCTCAAACATTTTTAAGTAGGAAAAGAAGTACATTGAAGTCTCTCCTATTGCCCGCCTCCCCTTTTCACCTAAGTACATCGTTTTTTTAAATTACGCAGTTTCGGCGTAAAGGGAAGTTTGGGCACCTCCCATCACGGCCCCTGTACGCTCTGCTCCGCGTCAGTGGCTAACCAATTAAAAATAGGAGCGAAAAGCTCGCGTTGGTTTGAATTGAGTATTTTAGCATGACGTCATGGGAATGCAGACAAATTTTTCGAGAAATTATTCTAAACGTAAAAAAGTAATAAATATACGAATAGTAATATATTTCTCAAGTATTAAATATATTTTCTCAGTCATGAACCATTCTTTTGTCGATTGACAACCTTTCAGTGTCAGACAATAAAATATCCAAAATTGCAGGTTAATGGCAGTCTAACCTCAAATTTCTGACAGTTGCATGTATTTCGTAAAACAAAATGGCTTTAAACGATAAAATGATGAAGAAAAAGTATTGCGCAAATGCATTCTGCACTTGGAAAGATTACTATATTCAGACATTTATAACTTTACGTTTAGAAGATTTACTCCAAAAAAAACCTATACATTCATAAGTCAAGATTTGCCAACTATACTGACCTTCCTGACAGCTGACACTTCCACTGTCCCTCTACGCTTCCACCTATCCTTCATTCCTTCCATGCCCAATGGACACACAATTTGGCGACGTCTTTACATCGTTACATTTTTACGACAACTCCACGATATCCTATGTCCATGTCGTTAATGTGTCTTGACGATATCGTAAAAACGTCGTATAATCTGAGGATGTCTTTACGTTATCGTAAATACACCGAAACGACACGGACATAGGACGTCATAAAAATGTCGTAACGATGTCGTGAAGACGTCGCCAAATTGTGTGCTCACTGCTACGCTTTGTCGAAAAAACTCACCATTCCGCGAAATAGTTGAGTTGTTTTTTATTCTATTATATTTATTTTTAGTTGGCAACTTGTTGTACATCAACAAAAACACCAACGCAACATTTTCAACTGCATAAATCGGAGCCGTCTGAACAGTTTCCAATTAGAATGCATAATATTGCACAATTTCCGCATATAATTCTCCGCGTAGTGCGCCTTTCCGCTTCAGGCAAAAGTCCCAACCGTCTCTCGTCAGGTCTATTTATCCGTATTATTATTTATAGCATTTATTGATTTCAAATAGACCAGCGCTTTTCGGCACTTGCGTAGTTGAAAAAGTTTTTTATAGCGCCCTCTTCGATGCAAGGACGGGGCAGCCAATGAGCGTCGCCTGATAAAAAATATGTCATGGCTTGTTGATTGAATCGAAAGGCCATAAACAAAGAAGCTTGATAAAAAATGTAAAATAACTTGCGAATTTTAGTAAAGGTAGGGACCCTCAAATGGAAAAAACAAAATAAATCCTTTCGTCACAAGGCCGGGAAAATAGGAGAGACTTCGCTGTATTTATTTATTAAAACTACCGTTCAAAATATTTAAAAACAGATAAAAGTCCTCGAGATTATGCTAACGTGAATATAACAATCTGCACACTTATTCAATAGTGTAAATATTGTTAAAAGCTCAAGTTTACTTTAGGCAATTTCAATAAATAACTTATTTTTTTAGACGAAAATGTTTTAAAGTCTTGAAACCCCCATTTTTCGAGAAAAACCTTTTTTTATAATAGGGTTGTTTCGCGATTTTAGATAAAATAATTGTTTAATACATCATTTTAATCCGAACTGAAAATGCGTTATAATTATTTTTTCATGTTGATTCGTTCAACAGAAAAAAAATTATTAAAAATTGAAGGCGGTAAAACACTTATTCAAGTTGGTGTCACGTGACTCAGAGGTTCTCATAATGATCTATCTATCAATGTGACGATGTATGTGGCTTTGATGTAAAGCAAAGATATTATATCTTTGATGTAAATGAACGAAACTCATGATAAAGAGGTTAGGCAGGGTCTGCTGTCAATTCTGACCATTTCAATTTTATAGCTGTATTTGTTAAGGTTTATGTGACAACAAAAGTTCTCCTGTTGTAATATTTTGATTAAGAGTCAATAGTAGGTTGAAGGAAAAAATCGTACGTCCCGGTAATAAGCGTTGAATTCAGAAAAATTAAGAATTTGTATTCCTATGAATACGCGATTTTTACACCGTCAACAATCCCCCAACGGGAACAGAAAAAGCGCAAATCCTATTCCTCTGAATCGACTTATTAAAATTTAACGAAATCATTTATTTAACCCATTTTTCATTATTGCATCTTTTTATAACTTACACATTCGAAAAATATTCAAATGTGTGAATTTAAATAATTTTAACTCTAGAGAGGCAGAGTTGAATTGGTGAGAATTAAAATTTCAAAACTTACATTCCGCATGAAGGAATGAAAACAACTACTTATTACACATATTTTGTGAACTAATTAGAGGGAATTAAATAAAATCAAAATATGACCACTTCTGAGGAATAAAAAACATGTCTGTGAGGTGCGTTACCGGTACAATTAGAAGAAATTAAATATATTGAAAACACGTTATCTTTGGGAGAATAGAAAACTGTGTGGCGGTCGCATTTTAGACAGATGGAAAAATCGCGCATTCAAAATAATAGAATAATCTTCACTTTTGCGCTGAAATCTGAAAATATTCATTTTTCTCTATTCTACGCTTGTTACTGGGGTATTTGCGAATTGTTCAGTAAACATGGCTACATTTAAGTACTTTTTAAATTAATTCTTTACCCGGTAATAAGCGTAGAATAGAGAAAATGTATATTTTCAGATTTCAGCGCAAAAGTGAAGATTATTCTATTATTTTGAATGCGCGATTTTTCCATCTGTCTAAAATGCCACAATAAGGATAAGATACCTCCTAAACTTATTCACTTCTACTTCCATAGCGACCGCCACACAGTTTTCTATTCTCCTAAAGAGAACGTGTTTTCAATATATTTAATTCCTTCTAATTGTACCGGTAACAAACCTCACGAAGATATTTTTTATTCCTCAGAAATTGTCATATTTTGATTTTATTTAATTCCTTCTAATAAGTTCACAAAATATGTGTGATAAGTTGTTTTAATTACTTCATGCAGAATGTAAATTCTGAAATTTTAATTCTCACCAATTCAACTCTGTCTCTCTAGAGTTAAAATTATTTAAATTCACACATTTAAATAGATTTTTTTGTTGCATTTTTTAAGACGTTCAAATTAATTATTAAAATATAAATAAATATAAATTTGAATATTTTTCGAATTCATAAGTTATAAAAAGATTTAATAATGAAAAATAAGTTAAATAAATACTGTCGTTAAATTTTACTGAGTAGATTGAGAGGAATAGGATTTGCACTTTTCCTGTTCCGTTGGGGGATTTTTAGACGGAGGAAAAGTCGCGTATTCATAGGGATACAAATTCTTAATTTTTCTGAATTCAAACCTTGTTACCGGGCATACAAAAGATTTTATTTTAAATGTTTTTTCAATGTTTACAATGTTTTTTAAACAATATTTTGTGACTTCTATTTTCGATGTGCACATAACCAAAACAAAACATCGGCACAGAAAAAGACATTTGAGAATCACTGACACATATGCTGTGATTGGTGGAAAATCCAGATGGAAAATTCATATTTCAACACTAAATTAAAAATAGTAAATAATATGTGAAAAATATTTTATGGGCGTTTTTAAAATTAGAATAGACCTTTTTATCCTAGACATCGACAGTGCGCACGTGCCAGAATCTTACGTCATTTCTGTATTTTTCGAACAGTTTTGTGTCGAAATGTATGGAAAATATTGTGAATGAAAATAACAACGAAAAATAAATGTGTAAATAAATGAGAGTTTAAAGGCAAAAAATTTTAATTATATTCAGAAAAAATTGCGAAAAGTGTGGCGAGCAAGCCCATTATTTATATCTGTTGACATTCGTCATCTTCAAAAAAATGTGTGAAAATCCGGCAAAAATCACGGAAGAGGATTTTCCAGGTGCAAAATTAGTGCAGAAATCGGTGGAAGAGCACAATGTTAAACAGCTTAAACGATGGCTGAAATATAGGAAACAATCTTTAAAAGGAAAAAAGTGATTTAGTAGAAAGGATAGTTGAGGTTGTGTTTGGCGCTGGTATTAATATTTTCTTTCTTTGCTAACATTTACTTACATATTAAATGAATCATCGTTATCAGTTTTTCGAACCTCCTAAATATTTTGATAAAAATCAAATTTATTTAATACTTTTAATTGAACACGCAAAACTATTATATTTATGTATTTATAACCAGTTTATATGAAGGAAGGAAAATTTATTAGTAGGTACATTCCTTATACCAGGAAATCACTAACAAATTACTTTTTATTGTCTAAGCTTGAATAAGAGAAGGGGAAAATGTAATATTGTGTTATTTTATATTTGCATGAATATTAAATATTTACTAAAAAAAAGTTCTGAACTGCAAATCTTGAATAAAATAAAATATTTATGCCTGTCATACAAAACCTCAGCGCACCAATCGGGCAGCTGACTGCGGATTGGTCAATCAAGAAGAGAGAGACACTTCCGTTGCAAATCAAGATACTATACCAAAATTTAGTACAGTTTCGCGCTTCGGTATGCGAATAGTGCTTGTTGACATCTTGAAGTGGTTAGGTGGTGCGATGAATTATTTGTATAAGATTTACTTTTCGAAGATACTGATCAAAAATATGTTTAACAGTCAGTATATTAAGTATGACCATAATATAAATTATTAATATTTAGAATCATAAAGGTGTATCAGTCCCCTGGAACTCTGAGCTGAAAATGTACAATGTGTTGACGGTGGCCGTGTGGCAGCGCCAGCTATGCAATTGGCCTATGCTCGTTGCAAATGCATGACAAAATATCAAAATAATAACTTTGAATTTAAAAACACATTAAAATTAAGTTATTGACAGTTTTAAATAATATTTGAATGTTTTGAGTGCCATTTTCGACATTTTCCATTTTCTAAGCGAAAAAAACTGCTCTTAATTCAAATATCCGCAGTGTTGAAATTTTGAACGAAAATCGTGAAGCGCGTTTGTTTTGATTGTGAATCGGGATAAAAAAGTAATCGGGAGCATGACAAAGCTAACGAAATTCAATTTTTCAAAGTACCAAATGATCAAAATATTGTTAAATAATGGAAATATTATTTTAAGGGACGTTATCAAACTGTAGTGTTGTGGCAACGCTTTTACGTATAAAGTGTATATAGGTATATCGTTTTGTTGTTAAAGTTTTTCTCTTTTAAGGTCATGTGACGAGTTGGTCACGTGATCAGATTTCTACCTTATCCTCACTTTTTTGATTTCCCAACTTATTTTCACACAAAGCGCCACATCGAGTTGAAAATTTGGGATAATAAATAAGAAGCACTAAGAAAGATGGGTCTGATCCTAAATTATAATAATTATGAAAAAAGGCAAAACAAATTATTCACAACAAAAAACTTTTTTCATAATTATACAAATTTAGGACCAGACCCACCATTCTTAGTGCTTCTTGTTTCGTATGCCAAATTTTCAACTCGATGTGGCGTTTCGCGTGATAATAGGTTGGGAAATAAAAAAAGTCACGTTAAGGTAGGAATCTGGTCACGTGACCCACTCATCCCATGACCTTAAAAATATTATATTATATAATTATTATATAATGCCAATCAACGTCTTTCTACTTTGGATAATAAAAAATTTATATCTTAATTGATTTCCCAGTTTAAAAATATATATAATAGAATCAAGCTTATCGTGGGTGAAATTTAATAAAGTTTTATAATTTTATAGTACATTTTTAAATTTTAGAATTTTCTATTTTTTAATGTTTCTACCAAACGGACAATAAGACTTTGAGAAAAATTGAAATTATTCAGATTTCATTTTAAAAGGTTAATTTTAAGTTCTGCAGATTTAAAAACAATTATTTCGGAATAAATTTTTTTATTTGTAGAAGTTACAGTAGTTTTTAAACGAATCGAAAATAGTTAAAATCTGGAGAAGGTTTTGAAAATTTTTTAACGAAATGTACATTTTTTATGATTTAGAACAAAAAATGAGAAGCTATTTAAGAATTTCTAAAGGTTTCAGAAGAATAATAAAATTATCTCAAGATTTCTGTTCAAATTTTTAATGATTTCTTTATTTTGAAGAAAGGATTCTAAACGAAATTGAATCAAAATTTCCAAAAAATTCTATTATTCTTAATAAATATTTTCAACTATTCAAACAATTCCAAGTTATTTTTAAACATGTGAAAAATTCCTTTTTCTTCAATGTAGATTATTTTTCAAAAATTTGCTTCACGTTATAACTATTTTCATGAAATTTAGCCTAAGATTTAAGAGGGAAAGGGAATTTTCATTATACTTTTTTGTAAATTAACCACGAACTGAAGTTATTTTAAGCTAAAAATTAAACGCTGTTAAAAATGATTTATAAAATCGAGGAAAATGTTTTATTGTTAATTATAACTGGTTTTGGAAAAGAACTTGAGGGGAACTTTTGAAATACATATTTCACTTCTTTCATTTTTTATTAAACAATAGGTTTTACGCTTTAATGTTTTTCTCTCTCACTTTAGGTAAGAGTTGTAACTATTATTCAATCGCAATGCTGTATGGCTCATTTTATTCCCGAAAAGATTCCCCGCAAATATCATCGATAGGTTTTTAGATGAGAAATGTTATTTAGGGATTATAAAATCTTTATTTTTGTAAACAATAGGTTTTTAGAAATATTTTTTATTAAATAAAAACTACCAATGAGATTTGCAGAAAATATTTTAAGGAATAAAATAAGCGATACAGTGTTACGTCATGAAGACCGTAAAATACTCACCCTTTAATTAGATTCCTCGTTTTAGTTGAGATTGAAGATCTCACACAGGGAAGAGGAAAGAGTAGCCAATAATAATATGTGAAAGTAATTTATTGTAAACAATTGTAAAATAGAATGTATACAAAGCACGAAGATGACGGAAGACGAGTTTAGTCCTTGGCCAGTAGCTTAAAATAAATGGATCAATTTTATTGTAGGCCAAGGAGTTTAAACAAAAGGAATTTTAGAACTGACTATAAACATTGCTTACCAGCGATTTATTATAATTGACGATTACTAAAGGTCCAGGTTGCTAGAACTACTAATATGACCTCTGCGTAGTGGTAGAGAGTGAGTTGTAAATTAGACTGGATGTTTGAAAAGTGGGTTGATTCTTGGGTGTTGTTAATTTTGGGTGTAGAAGTAATCCAAAGTAATCCAAAGTAAAGTAACTGGCCCATGCTGGTACTTTCGGTTTTTATAGGGCCTAATGCACGTCTCTGCATGCTGGGACATCGCTGTATACGCATACGTCATGAATA
>NC_046657.1:92350236-92359769 GCF_010883055.1 Belonocnema kinseyi | reverse complement strand
TTTATACTTGTGAACACTTTAGACAAAATACAATATAAATTAAAAATGTTTCTCAGAAAATCTGTCTCATCTATAGGAACTATTAAGTAAGGTCTTATGTGCCAACTTACTCTAAGTGCATTCATTTACCCGAGAAAAGAAACAGGCTTTCTGGTTCTTTTCTCGGCTTGTCTCATGCCTGTCTCGTTTTTGCCAATAGAAATATAAGAGAGTTTGAGAACAATAATAAAAATTGCGAAATATAATTGTAAATTTAGCGATTAGGCCTTTATGGTGAGGCGGTGTTCTTCTTTACTATGCAAAAAGGGTTGAGTTTTACATGATCCCATAACTAGATGAGCGCGGGATACGCGATCATCACACAACTGCATAGCTGGCGCCGCCACACGGCGACCGTGAACTCTCATGACAAATATTTTTCACAGCCCTCCAGAGTTCCAGACAAGTGTTGTGTTTGTTGCTGGAAACTCATAATGTGTGGAGATAAATTGGATATTTAGAATGCGTGTTTGTGCAGTAGAAAGTTGCAAAAATTCTTCAAAAAATGGCAAGCAATGTTTTGCTTTCCCTAATGATGTTAATCGGTGTAGCATTTGGCTTAAGAATAGTCAACTCGAAAGCCATGGGAAATGGTCAACTGTATGTGAAGTAAGTTTCGAATTTTTACTCTAACCACATATTTATTTCACATACGTATTTGTGATCTGAATGTTCAATATAGGATCATTTTGCGGAAGATTCGTTTATCTTCACAATCACTGGTAAACGAAGACTAAGAAATACAGCGAATCCTACTGTATTCAAAAAGCCTAACCTCTACATTCCGGAAACAGGTAAAATTATCATTATTGCAGTGAACATGTATTCATTCACTTGTTTATTGACGCATAAACAATAGTAAACCCACCACTATTTATTGAATATGATAATAACTAAAAATTATTTTTTAGACGCTGACTTGGTATTTACAAAAAGTATACTGAAAAAGAATGTGCCGCAAGATTTAAAAAATAACGAGTCAAGGGCATTATCAATTTTGTCATTTAAACCTGTTATTATACCGAGTACGAGCAAATGTGTGAAATTATTTTTCGAGTCTACTGGAAAAGAAAATGTTCAACATTCGAAGGTACCTTCTGCGTGTAGTATTCATAAAGATACAGTGAAAATTTCAAAAGAAGCTGGTTACAGTGAAAGTAGGAACTCAAATGAGAATATAGATTTCGCAGAAAATGTACACACACAAGCTGAGTCAGCGATCGGTTCATGTGATCTACGTAAGTTTGAACATATTCCACTATACATATATTGTAAGATAAAACTATAGAATAGCGGCTTCTCACG
Source organism: Belonocnema kinseyi (assembly GCF_010883055.1). Lineage (NCBI taxonomy): Eukaryota > Metazoa > Arthropoda > Insecta > Hymenoptera > Cynipidae > Belonocnema > Belonocnema kinseyi. The sequence goes on along the minus strand of NC_046657.1, from coordinate 92,358,425 downwards.
TATGATCCTTTAACGTTAAAAAATATCAAAAACTTGTTATTATTTGATGAATTCTGAATGAAAAAGGTGGGGAAGAGCATTTTCGATTGTTTTTATTTAATATTTAAGAAAACTGATAGCAATGTTAGTTACGTACCTGACTCTAACCTGATCAAAAATCCATTCATAACAACAAATTCCCAATTTTGTACACTCAATAATTCATAATTTCATTATTATATCATACTTAACGTAGGAAGCGGGAAGCTGGAAAAGGGGAAAGTATATGCATTGTGTCTATATTTTCGGGCATAAACCGCCCCTCTTCCCTTTTCCAGCTCTTTTTTTCCTTTCCAGGTTGATACTAGAAAAGGTAAATAGAAGATAAAAAAGGAAAGGCGGCATGGGCTGTGTCTATACGTCCGGATACAACCCACACGCTATTCCCTTTTCCAGTTCTCCCTTCCCCTTTCCAGATTCGTACGTTTAGACTCGATCGCATTATTATAAATGTGCATGAACATACAATATTGTCCAAACGTATAGACACAGAAAAAACAATTTTCCTCATAACCTAGACCCTACAATTAGTTCTTGTCATTTTCTGGTGAATTACTTTTCACGTCTCTTTAATATCTTTGAGGTTATGCTTTTTGTTAATAAAATGTTTTTTTTTATTTGCCTATTAACGAACACTGTTAGACTTACATGTATTTTACAGTTTAGTGTATACAAGTTCAATCAGGTTTAATTTTTGTGATCAAAGTATAGTGATTTCAGTCAGGTATGCAAGATGCATTTCAGCTTCTCTTATTGTAAAGAAAATCATAATGTGGTTAAAATTGCTCTTCCTCACCTTTTTCATTTAGAATTCATCAAATAATAAGTTTTTGATATTTTTTTACATTAAAGGGTTATACGGGAGAAGCGGCTATTCTATAGTTTTACCTATTGTAAGAGTATTTATATACTAATTTTAATCTTTTTTAGAAAATAAAGGCCCATGTGCAGCAGGTGCATCTGGGTATGGTACTGATACAAATGGAGATAGAAGCTCAGATATTGTTTTGACTAAGAGCAGTGAAAGTAGTACTTCTAAAAAAGATATGATACATAGCAGTTACACGGAGGAGGTTTTAGTGCAATCTACTTCGCAGGAATGTACAGAAAGTTTGATCTCACAGCGTAAGTTATGAACTTGTAAAGGAAATGATTTGTAAACCCGGGAAAGAATATTTTTTATATAATTACATATGAAAAATTATATATAATTATGTACATGTTTTGTCTATATGTAAGCAAATATAATTATATATGTAAATAGGACAAAAAATTCAAAAGTAGTCAATTCTGCTTGAAAGTTGTACAAATCAAATTCTTCACCCACCTAAAAGGTGTTATCATCCGGACGATAACACTAAAACGGAAAGACTAAGCTCCGATATTTTTATTTTTAAGTTTTGAAAACGAACAAAATAATATTGGCAAAAAAACTTAACAATGTAAATATCAAAGCTTTTCCACCCAGTTACTGTATTTTTATCCGGATGATAACACCTTATAGGTTGATAATGAATTTGTTTATTGCGAAAAAAAAGATTGCTTCGGAAATCTATGTCCTAATTTTATATATAATTCTATGTACTACAGTTTTATAGGAATGAGATGTACACATTCATATGATTATACAAATTTCGATTCCTTTTTCTACAGCAGCTGTATGTGAAGGTAGCAGGGATGGAAATGTAGATCTGGGCTCAAATATTATTTTAACAACGAGCATCGAAAGTAAGGACATTATAGATCCCACTTTTACGCCGGAGTTTTTAGTACGATCTTCGCACAAATGTACAGAAGATGTGACCCCTCAAAGTAGGTTTTGCATTTTTGTGAATATTTTTTTAAAATATTTCCTATAGTGAAAAAAGAATAATTAGTATTTTGAAATGTAACTTTCATTCAGTTTGAGTATGTAAGATGATGTATGTAGCAATATAAATAAGGGGTTTCTTTTTCCTTCCTAATACAGTAAGTTAACGCTTCTTATAAAGACTAGTTAGTTTACAATCATGTAGTATAGGAAATTACAACAATTTTCAATTTTTTATTTCAGGTAATAGTGTTGATATACCGTCAACTATCGCTGCAAATGATAAAGATTATGAACAAATAATTGCGGATTTACAACGAAAACTTAAAGACGTGGAGCAACATGGTAAACAAATGGAGCACTATTGCGAACAAATGCAGCGAGAGAACCGTAAAAAAGACAGAGTTATAAAATTATTGAAAACGCAGCACAAAAAATACAGCACCGAGTTGCAAAATAAAGTTAAAAAATTACAGCAAGAAGTACGTATAAATGATTCACTATCTGCTCGTCTATCGTCTTTTGTGAATGAAGATCAAGTTCGAATTCTTACGGGCGAATCTAAAAAAGTGCAAAAATGGGAAAATAACACCATGTTGAAAGCGTATAGATTGAGACTTTCTTGTGGATTAGCAGGATATAATGAAGTTAAAAAGAGTATGCCCTTACCAGCTGAACGGACATTAAATCGAAGAGTTAAGGGTTTTAAATTTGATACCGGTATATAGGGTAATGTACCCAATTGTTGGCAGGTGAAGGTAAACTTCAGGCTTTAAGGGCATGTGACACAGCTAAATACCTATATTACCGACGACAGTTTTTCAGTTCACTGAATGTTTTTTTGAACCTAAGAACTTTTTTTGTAAATAAAATATCGAGCTGAAACTTTGGAAAATATATTAAAGTAAAATAAAGTACGTTTAGGTACTGCATTTTGGTAGGAACTTCACTGAAAATTATTTCATCTTTTTTCTGAACCTCAACATTTTTTGAATGTTTTAACTTTTTTTATACATAAAATATCGGTCTCAAACTTTGAGAAATGCAAAAGCCGAAAGAAAACTACGTTTAAGTACAAAGCTTAATAATAAAAGATGTAAAAAAAAATATTTCAACAATCAATTCCAACGGCATCAGCTGGTAACGTTGTACACGAAAATACGAAACCTGGCGGCCACTAGACGAGGCTCTAGAGAGTTCGTATTTTCGTATACAACGTTACCGGCTGATGCCGTTGGAATTGATCGTTGAAATATTTTTTTTTACATCTTTTATTATTAAACTTTGTACTTTAACGTAGTTTTCTTTCGGTTCTTGCATTTTTAAACTTTGAGACCGATATTTTATGTATAAAAAAAGTTCGAACGTTCAAAAAATGTTGAGGTTCAGAAAAAAGATGAAATAATTTTCAGTGAAGTTCCTACCAAAATGCAGTACCTAAACGTACTTTATTGTACTCTAATACATTTCCCAAAGTTTCAGCTCGATATTTTATTTACAAAAAAAGTTCTTAAGTTCAAAAGAACATTCAGTGAACTGAAAAACTGTGATCGGTAATATAGGTATTTAGCTGTGTCACATGCCCTTAAGAAAGAAATTAATGTCAAAAATTGTATGTGTGATAAATGTAATACTAATATGTACAGTGATAATATAATAGGGTATCAAATTCTAAGCTTTATTTACCTTTATATATATATTTAAAAACTGAAAAAATAATTAAAATTAGCACATTAGCCTAAAAATTCAACTTTTGGCAGGGGTGGCCTCAATTGTCGGCATGCTAGTCATATGAAGATGAAGTGGTGAAGGAATCAGATTAAACTAAACTTTAATATTATCAATATGAAGTGAATAGTGAAGAGAAACATTGTTCATCAATTATTTTCCATTTATAAACAAATAGTCTGGTTTAAATTACTTAATTATCAGCATCTATCTGGTTCAACTTTGAAGGTTGTGATCCTAGGCTTCCTTTGATTGCTTCAGCAGAATTAGTTTTAATCGTTTTTTTTTCTCGAAAATTGATTTTCTTTTTTGTTAGTCTCTTTAGATTTTGACTTCCTTTTTCTAATAACTCCTTTAGCAGAATCAATAAGATCATTAATATTTAAAGATTGATTTTTTTTAGTTCATAGTCTTTTTGCTTTCTAACTTTTTCTATTTATATCTTCTTGGGCTTTTTCTGAAATTTAATTTCGCCGTTACTTTTTTCAATTGATTTTTTTTTCCTTATCTCTCGATGCAAATAATCATGCATACTTCGGTTTTTTACACATTTTAAAGCAATTTCTTGTACGTGTTAGGTTGAAATCGCTTTTCCTCTCAAATTCTTCTCTACCTACACTATTTAAATTAGCCTTATTATTATTTAACACATTTTCAGAAGTGTTGAAAATTATAACCGAGATTCTATTTCTATATGTAAATCAGGTGGTAATTTTGTCAGATATTATAAGCCTAGATGTGGCACGTGTATAGTTCGAGGAACTAATTGTAGACGGCGCTCCCGGCGAAAATTGCCCGATCCCCCCATGCCTCTCATCCCGAAAATCGCACCCACCAACTACTTTGCCCCTGCAATCTTCACCTGTCGAAAAGTCCATCAAATAGCCGATACTAAGTCGGTAAATACTAAATACTTAAAAATGTAAAATACACATCTTATATCCAGAATTTTTATTTATTATTTTCAATTAATAAATCAATTATTTGAATAAATTTTGAATCAAGAAAATATGTAGATGCAAAAAATTTACTTTTAAATTGAATTAAAATGTAATTGTATCGTAATAAATATTTTTAGCTGACATCTTTTATGAAAAAATTTAGTCATGATGCAATTAAAATTTACTGTCTATGAAGAATATTATTTTGTTGTTTTGAAAAAAAGCGGTAGAAATTCTACTAAATGAAACTATACGTTTGAAGGCATTAAAAGTTTTAATTGATAAACATATTGAGTTGAAATTTAAAATAATTAATTTTTAAAATAAATATGATCGTAAAGCGTTCTCGCATGTATAATTAGCGATTTGGACTTTTTAGATGTAGAGTTAAATTTTATAGGAATACCGCCTCCCTCACGATTATTAATTTAAGTAAACAATAATTCGTAAATTTCTATGTTTGTGTTTTCTATGCTTATGAATTAAATTATAATGAAACGATAAAATTATATAATAAATATATTTTTCATTTTATTTTATTTTTTAACATATTTTATAGAAATTTATGTATCTTACGATGTATGTAAATAATGTTCCGATTTTTTAAATTGAGAACCCCATAATTTCAAAATTGTATAAATGTATTTTTGAATTTTACTTGAGTGGTTGATCAGAATAAATAAATATTTTGCCTAACATTTCTCAATTTAAACTAAAAGATCAGAAATAATTGGAAAGTTTCAAACACATTTTTCTCTTAATTGTTAGTTTGTGATAAAATAATCCGTGAATGATCGCAGTATTTATATTCGTTTTCATATTCTGAATTTATTGCTTAAATAAGTATAGTTAAAGATTAAGTTCCTCAAAGCTCTGTAGGCTTTGAGGTACACAATATTATTGTGAGACTCGCGCTGAGCACTCGTTTTTTGACAGACAGTTTTAAATTTAAATTTTCTGAACTACCTTCAAATAAACTTAAAAAATACAATCCTTTTTTTAGACATTTTTCTCTATCTCGCTTGGCTATGCTAATAATAGGATTTTGGTTTTCATATTATTTTTTATACATGTATAAAGCAAAATATCCTACAAGTCTTCTCTTAGACTTTTGACGTATCTTGCGTCTTTTAGCGTAATATGGGAATTTTCGATTATCTTCATATATTACTTACGATAAAGCAAAATTACGAGTCCTATTGAAAACTGGTTTAAAGAAATTTTGTAGGATTTCTCAAAACCTATCATTTCTCTTTGAGACTTTTTGTCGTATTTTGCGTCATTTGGTTTTTCCACAAATTTTTTATTTTTAATACCATTTTTATGATCAAAACAAAAACTACGTGTCATGTCAAACAGTAATTCATAATAAATTTGTAGCTCTTTTTCGGGTAAATAATTTTTGTCGAATCATTTTTTTTCGTAATTTGTATCATTTTTTCACGACGTTTTTTTTTTATATATTTTCAATGTTATTTTTCGCGAATAAAACAAAAGGTACCCCTCCAATCAAGAAGTTATTATTAACGAATTTGTAGATCTTTTTGAGATCACAATTTTTGTTGATTCATCTTCTTTGGTATCCTGCATAGTTTGACCACAAAATGGAATTTTTCATATCTCATTTTTTTTGTGCAATAAAAAGTAGAATTTTCAATTTTACAAGAAAATCAAAAAAGTTTGTATGATATTCTTGTAGAGCTTTTTAAAGGCAATGTTTTTCTTTACTTTTTTCATATCGTACGTTGTTTGGCTTATAATTTTGATTTTCGATTGACCTTTCTTTTCTTATCCTTTCTCAATCATAAATGATGAGAATGGGAAAAATTAGAGGCCCTTCAATTTTTGTTCTTAATTTCAGTTTTTAAATCATTTGAATTCTTCAAAGTAAAACGCTGTTACTTTTCTCTGTAATATTGATATTCTATCCAATATAAATAAAATTGAAAATAAAGTTTCTTAAGTATAGTCTCAATATACTTGTTCTCTGTCATTCTTTTAATTGCTGTAATTTCGTTTTCTGAGTCTTGTCGATTTTTCGTTGTGTATTTTTATGCTAAACAAATGTTAAACTATACAGTGGAAGAAAAGTTACGAACTTAGATAACATTTAGTATGTTTCCTTATTATTAACTTTTAAAGAATTGTTCTTTTTTTCTCTGTTTTTCACAAACCCCCTTTTCTCGTTTTTTCGCCTAAATACTTTTTGGTAGAAAGTTTACTATTGTATTTGTGGTTCGGAATTTAACTCGTTTGGTTAAAAATTCTAGCATTCAGTTGCAAATTTTATTATTCTGTACAAAATGCAACTATTTTGTTAAAAAGTTATCTTGTTTCGTTAGGAATTCAGAAGCTTGGTTAAAAGTTGAACTACTTTGTGAAAAAATTATTCTTTTGGTTTTAGATTCACCTCTTTGGTCGAAAATTTAACTATTCTATTTTTAGAAAATTAATCTTTTGCGGATAAAAAGTCATTTCTAGGCTAAACTCTTTTGTTAAAAATGTAACTATTTTGTTGAAAATTCGTTTTTTAAAATAAGAATTAATTTTTTTTTAACTAACAAGGTAATCATTTCATTTTTTATTTAAATTGATATTTTTATTAAAAATTAATATTTCCTGGTTTAAAATTGCTCCTCCCGGCTTTAAAATTCAAAAATTTTGTTAATAATTAATATATTTTGTTGAAAGCTCCTCTTATTTTGGTAGATCATTAATACAATGCTGGAAAATTCATTTCTTTGGTTAAAAATTTAACTATTTTTTTCGCAATTTATCTTATTTAATTGAAAATTAAACGACTTGGTTAAAAGTTGAACTTTATCATTAAATACTCATATTTTTGGACTCCCCTTGATCTTTGGGGTTGATTCTTTTGTTAAAAATTTAATTTCTCGATTTTGTTGAAAAGTAATCTTTTTTTAACATGTAACGTCTTTTTCTTAAAAATGCAATTGTCAAGTTCTAAATTAGTATATTTTGATTAATGATTTAATAATATGGTAGCAAATTAAAGTAGAATTCGTTTGTTAATGAGATTTTCTGTGTTTTTTCATGTTTGTTAAATCTAGTTTTTTTTTTAAATCATGTTTCTGCAAGATTTACCTCTTTGGCTTAACATTGAACTTTTTTGTTGACAATTTGGTTTATTATGTTAAAAATTACTTTTTTTGAAAATTGCAACTTGTCGATTCTTGATTAGAAATGTATCCTTTATAAGTTGAAAATTCCAATATTTAGTTGAAAATTCATGGAATTTCTTAAAAATTCGTCTTTTTTGATAAGAAAATTAATCTTCTTTGTTGCAAATTCATTATATATTTCGACTTTAAATCTTAGGAATTTAAAGCGTTTCATATTGCATTTAAATCAATTGAAAGTGAGTTTTAAATAATAACTGATCCGATGGATTTATTTTTTAAATTTCATTTTTAATAATTTAAAAATATTAATTAAAATTAAATTTTAGCTCAATTAATTTCGAAAATTTTAATTTTAATTAAAAATTTTTAATTAACCCTGATACAAAAGGTAAAAAAAAATAATTTTTCTTTTTTAATAATTAAATAAAATTTCTTTTACAATACTAAAAATTATTATTAATATAATTATTATATATATATTACTTAAATTATAAAAATTTTATTATTATTTTATTTATTTAAGAAATT
>NC_046657.1:92347230-92350136 GCF_010883055.1 Belonocnema kinseyi | reverse complement strand
AGAAAGAATTAATAACAGGGGAAATATTATGTGTACATGAATGTATTTGGTTTCAAAATGTTGCCCTTTAATGAACCGCTCGTGTGCGATTTTACCCCATTAGAGAGCCATCACCTCTTTACAGTTTACGATAACGAGGAAAGACCCGTTCAATTTTTTGTACCCCGCAACCTTCAGTGCCAAACAGAGGCTAAATTAATTAAATTGACTGAAAATTCAAATAAAGAATCATATAACTTATGCAAGATTATCGTTAATGAGGATATTTGGCAATTGGAGATGTTCACTGGACACGAAACTTTAATTTTTTCGCACATTTCTATGAAAGTTGTACCTATTTTTAAATTGTTAATTCCTGTTTAAAAGAATGTTTGACTTTAACAAAGTATACCTCTGTTTTGTCATTTGAGAGAAAATTATTGGGAAATAAGAGTGATTCTTGAAAATTATTCAATTGAAAAATTTTTAGTGCCCATAAAATTTACCTTGATCACTGACTATAGACCTTTAGTATGGCTTCATAATGTAAAGAACCCTGGTTCCAAATTAGTTAGGTGGAGTTTGCGACTACAGGAATATGATTATACCATTATATATAAACCCGGAAAAGTGAATGCTAATGTAGACGCTTTATCTAGAAATCCTGTGGAAAGACAAGAAAGTTGTGAGTTTGGAGACACCAAAACGGGGACGTCATTATTACCGACTAATCTAAATAAAAGTGAATTAAATTCCAAAAACACTGATACAAACGACACTTTCAGCCTTAGAGATCGAGAGCAAATACTTGCTATTGACAGCACTGTATCGGCTCTTGATTTCGATTTAGAGGCTCACTTATATGACGACGATTTTAATTCTATTAATCAGTTAATAAATAATGCCTTTGAAACATTTTCTGCAAAAATTAACCATAATGACAAAAACTTGACTAACAATTACAAACAAGACAACGTTTCTTCAACCTGGTTACAGGCACTGCCGATAGAAATATCCGCACGTCGGATATTTATCGGCATCACCTCGGAGGCTCAAAAAAAAGAGGAGACCGATTCTTGATATGAAGGGCAGAATTAGACTAGCTTTTAATTAGAGAAGTCGTTTTTTCTCTTTTCTCTTCCGCGAGTAGCTTTTCATATTTTGTAACTCGACATTCATTACATTAATTGTATAAAATAACCTTCCTCTAAATAAATGATAAAAGTGGACGCTTGTGATTATTTTTCTGTTTAAACCTGTTATTTTTTTTTACTCACCTATCTTCATAGGTCTTAAATTTTTTAAACGGATCCACGTTTACCTTTCGAGTCCGGCCGGTAATATCGCGACATATATAGAGGACGCGACACCCGGGTTGTGACACATGCCTCGAGGTGCTGCCCTCTTCAACTTTTCGATGTTTCTATGGCAACCGCATCCTTTGCCTACGTCTACGGGAGGGGTGGGGCCCAGGCGGAAACCAAACCGAAAGTGCCGGTGATATTCTGTTTCTCGATTCTCGCGCTTGCCTTCGCCAGCCATATCTATAGCTGACTCGGGGCTGTCTATGCACGCCGAAAATATTAAAATTAGTGAGGGCCTAAAATTATTATATTTATTATTATGTTAAAATTAATTACTTTCTTTTACGGTTGCTTTTTAAAAAGGGACATTTTCGAGATAGTAAATAAATTTAAAAAGTAAATTAATTTTAAATCAATTCAGGATTTAGTTCAATGAAAAAGTTAAATTAATTTCTCGTCTGGTTTCTTTTAAAAGAGAAATTTTCGAAATACTATATAAATAAGTTTAAAAAAATTCTTGACATATTTTAGAATTGTAGCGAAATTTTAAACATTATTTAAAAAAATATAATTTTTACAAAAATAGTGAATTGAAGGTTCGAATACTTCACTGTATAAATTTATCCTACATGTATTTTAAATCCTAAAATATTTTATTAATTTTTCGCATAATTAAGGTATAACTGAAGTAATATTTACACTTCTCTGTAGTGTCGAATTGACAATTTACATTTAATTCCGAGGAAAAATTTAAGGTTTTCAGTACTCATTTAATTATTTATCAAAATTATATTAAAATTCTGTTTTTTGTTTGTTTTTGTTTCTTGATGATTTGAAACGTATAATCTTTTTCCTTATAGTTTGTTTAATCACAAAAAACAGTTACTAGACTGTGCCTGGCACATTAAAATTTAATTTTAAAAGTTTGAGGGCAGTTAACCACTTGCGATTCTTATGCTCATCAGAATTCACAACTTCAAAGAAATTCAAATAGTTTATAAAAATAATTCAAACAATCGAAAAATCGAAAAAAAATTCTAAAGAAATATAAGGCGTTTAGGGGTGTATCTCAGCAACTAAGGCTATTACAAAAAAAAATGGAAAAGGAAAGAATTCCAAAGAATTAAAATAATTCAATAATTTTTTGCGATTTTGGAAATGACCGGACATTTGTTTCCTTGATTAAAACGGACACCTGGATTTCTTAGTATTTAAAAAATTATTATATTCATTGGTGTTTTCCAGTAAAAATAGTTATACTTTTTCGTACTTGTAAAACAATTCCCACCAAGGATTGAACGCATTTTTTATTTTATTTATTTCAAGGGATTTTTTTTAAGTTTGCAATAACAAAGAAAAACTATCCAATTAGATGTTTTAAGAGTTTAAAAATCGTGATTTATTTTTTTCATAAATAGGTTGGAAATAATTTTCACATTGTACACATCAGCTGGTTTTTAGGTATATTATATTGATGATGTGTACAATGTGAAAATTATTTCTAAACTATTAATGAAGAAAATAAATCACGATTTTAAACAATTACAACCCCTAATTGGATAGTTTTTCTTTGTTATTGCAAAGTTAAAAAAAATTCACTTAAAGAAATAAATAAAATCAAAA
>NC_046657.1:92324687-92347130 GCF_010883055.1 Belonocnema kinseyi | reverse complement strand
TCTCTCCTGCAAGACGTGCGGATATTTCTATCGGCAGTGTCTGTAACCAGGTTGAAGAAACTTCATTTTGAACTTGGCCACATAGGCTTTGGCCACACAGGCCACACAGCCTCGTCTAGTGGTCGCCAGGGTTCGTATTTTCATGTACAACGTTACCGGCCGAGGCCGATGGAATTGATAGTTGAAATATATTTTTTTTACATCTTTTATTATTAAAATTTGTACTTAAACGTAGTTTTCTTTCGGCTTTTGCATTTCTCAAAGTTTGAGACCGATATTTTATGTATAAAAAAAGTTCGAACGTTTAAAAAATGTCGAGGTTCAGAAAAAAGATAAAATAATTTTCAGTGAAGTTCCTACCAAAATGCAGTACCTAAACGTACTTTATTGTACTCTAATATATTTTTCAAAGTTTCAGCTCGATATTTTATTTACAAAAAAAGTTCTTAGGTTCAAAAAAAGATTCACTGAACTGATAAAGTGAGGTCGGTAATATAGGTACTTAGCTGTGTCACATGCCCTTAAGGCGTCGTTAGTAAAACGGTAATACTTAACTCATGATACATTTTTCCAATTGAATTCTTATTATAAAATTTCTAAACTTAAAACGTTTTTGTTAATGTATTAATTATGTATGTAATTACGTACCTTGCGATATCAAAATTATTATTACAGCTTTAAGAGCATTTTCTTTTTGCGCTAACATTCGTATATTGTTTACTTCACATAATCACATAGCTACAGTTTTTTCGGATTTTTAATTTATGTACAGTACTAATTTCTATTTTATGTATTATAATTTCCGACACGTGCGCATTGCCGACGTCTAGGATAAAAAGGTCTATTTTATATAGTAATAAGATCCATTTATTGAAAAAATTATATCTGACTTTAGATACAACCCTATTAATTTAGCATTATTTGAAAATAACACTACAGAACTAGACAACCAAGAAAGTCTCAATTAAAGTAAATTATATGGCATTTGAAAAATTATGCACGTCAATGCCTATGGATCTAAACAAATTCCGTTTTTGTCCGAATGTGCTTCTTGGTATTCAAAAGTTTTCTTTCGATTTATTTTGAATCCACACGACAAATATGACATTAAATTGGCTTCTATTTAATGCCATTGAATGCAGTTAAATGGTCGTATCAGTTCAATGCCATGCAATGTCTTCAGTGATCGGAAGTATATGTAGAATGTAACCAAGGCCGTTCAATGCCGTTGAATTACCAAATAAGTCGAATGCAATGTAATGTTTTTCCGCCCGAATGTATTGAATACAATCAGTGCATTCGAATGCCATTAACTGACCATTCATACAAAAATGGAATTTGTTTAGATTTATATAGGCATTAAAGTATTCACTTTTTTCAATGCCATATAATGCACTTCAATGCTTTCCTTTTTACAGGGAGATTTCAACGGGCTCGATTGCGGATAGCGGTAAAAAATGTAATCTTAATTTTTTTAATGAAAAAAAACTTGCACTCTAGATATTGAGTTTTTGAATAAGCGTAAAATAGTTTTGATATAAAAAATATAGGCAACCCCGAGTAAAATGAGCGAAAATTTTGAGGTTGCAATTTCACAGGTTTTGACAATCGTGGGGTTTTGGTAGCGATTAAAAATCGATTTTTCAATTTTTCACAAACATAAAAACTTGATCTCGAGATATGGAGACGCTAAATAATAATAAATTTTTGATATAAAAAAATTCAGTGCGAGAAATAAAAATTTAGTGTGCCGCTACCACACTGAGATATATGATTTTTTGGACCTTCCTCATATCCCAAGTCATGTATATAAAAGCTTCCCTCAGCGGTACATGATTGCCTGCATGTTCCCGTATAGGTTCGTGTCTCAATTTCTTATGGTGACCCTATAACTTTTCCTGCACAAGATCTGGTCCTGGTTACGGCAAATGAACGCATGTAGGAAAAGTTATGGGATCCCGTACAGGGTTTTTCCAACAGAACAATGGTCGAATTTTTTGCGTAAATCGTCAATTTTGTGAGATTTCTGAAACAAATGAATACGCACTTTTTCCGAATGCTCAATATTAGAGAATGTCGTCCACCCCCTCTATTTTCAAATAAGGATAACATGGGGTTGTGCAAAGCTCCATTTTTTTACAAACATTAGAGTGGAAGGTGTAATTTTCAATAAAACTAGTGCAAATTGCAGGAACTTGCGTTGATTTTTTATCCTGAAAGTAATAGTTACGAACTATTTACTTTTTGGTTTCGGGCACTAATTATTTATGATTTGCATACATTAAAAAAGAATTGAAATAGTTATACAAAACTTTAGAAGAAAATTGGATGCATAATAGAAAAACGTGAATTTTGTTTGACTAAATCTCGTTTATTACAATAAATACAAGAATAAATCAACAGTGATAAATAATACATATATATGTACATATTAGAGATTATTGCTTAGACACTTTTGTGTGATATTGGTCTAAAACTAAAGGAGGCATGCAGTTCAAAATGACAGACTTTGGAATGCCTGCGTACTTGGAGAACAATTCCAGAAAATGTAATCCTATTATTGCTTCCATCTCCCATTCACTAGTCAATTTAGAGCTGAAAAATAAAATGATTCAAAGTATAAAACCAATTTTCTAACAAATATCTATTCCATAATTGTGTTCACTTTTCCTAATAGGATCCATGTTATCAGTATGGTGTTCCATATGCCACTTTTGATAGAAGCAAATTTTTTTTTCAAAAGTATTTTAAAGTTGGGCAACTGGTATAATCGTTGGCCAACCCCCGCCCCTTCCAATTATTGGCCACCTCATTTAAATATGCTTATATGAACAAATACAAATAAAACTACTAATAAATAGGTTAGAATATGCCGTATAGTATAGTGCATTTAAATTCCAGAGTAAAGTAAAACTGGCGATGTTGAATGAGTAAGGAATTTGAGTGAAAAGCTGTTGAGTCATTCGAGCCACGCAAAGATTTTAATCGAATGAGAAAATTTTTTTTAATTCTTCTCTAAAAATCTTATATTTAATATTTCCAGTGAAAATCACGCAGGACTAAAAAATATTTTCGGGAGTCTACATAAAGATGACTAGGTGTACTATATGTTTTTTGGGTCGCTGAATACGAATTCATCCTCAGAATGACTCCAGCATGTCAGGATTTAGATTAAATTAGGCCGTTTCATGGTGAATTAAAAAAATTGTATGAGCATTTATAAAAATTCTCTCACTGGAAATATTAAATAAAACGTTTTTAGAGAAGAATAAAAAAATTTTATCATTCGATTAAAATCCTCGCGTGGCTCGAATTGTTTCCCATATTTATCACTGTGGGGCGTATTCACGTATAAAAATGAATCATAAGGTATAAGTGGTCATTGTTTAACTTTGAAAAGTGGGGTTAGAGACTAAATTCAAAATATATTTGAAAAATAAATACGAAAAAAATATATTCATTTCAATGTTTTACTTATTAATTAAATATTTAAACATTTATATCTAAAAAATTCGACAACCAGTCTTACCTGTCTACTGTTGCGTACGAGACAATATAATCACTTAAGTGGCCAACGTAGTTCATCAAATGGGAATTACCAAATTGTTGCAGAACAGTTTGAATTCCCACAGACAAAATTACTGAATCCAATGGATCTTGAACTTTTTTACTCAAGAGACTTGCTGAAAAGAATTTGAATCCTGTATTATACAGATTTATACAAGAATAACATGAAATTAGAAATTTAAGTATTCTGATTTGAGTCAACGGACGATTTTTTCTACCATGCGAAAATCAAAGATTTACCGTACAGGCTCAATTTGCTATCAATTAAATTTAAGAAGTATATAAAATCATTTAAGACCAGATAAAAATGTGCAATAAAATGTTTTGTGACAAAAATAATCCCTTTTTTCCATTTTTTCGCAAAAATTTGTTTTTATAGAATATTTTTTTATATTGCAAAATATTTTGTGACTCGCGAATAATATTTAGAAAATAATGTTTTTTATTATATTTTATAATTAATGTATATAAAATCATTTAAGACCAGATAAAAATGTGCAATAAAATGTTTTGTGACAAAAATAATCCCTTTTTTCCATTTTTTCGCAAAAATTTGTTTTTATAGAATATTTTTTCATATTGCAAAATATTTTGTGACTCGCGAATAATATTTAGAAAATAATGTTTTTTATTCTGATGCTTACAATAATTTTACACATCTGGTATAGGTAGATTAAACTAAAATCTTTATTTATATGATTGAAATATTATTTATTTGACTTGCGACAGTATATTTGTTTATTTATTTCGGTCAATGAAGGTTTTGAGTAAAATAATACATCTATCTGTTGTTTTTTAAACCCAGTAGCTACGAAGAAAACAAAACTTCCCTCATAAATGATTTTTCTAATTTTAGGGATACAATCATTATTATTCTTCAAGATTAGAGTAAGAAAACAATATTTAATTAGCCCAGAGCTTCAAAAATAACTATAAAAGTGCTGAATTTAAATGGTTGTAGGTGGATAGTTTTGTTCGGGAATTGGGTAGGTCATAATAATAACATTGTTGTAAAAACTACTGTTAAACTAAAAGAAGCATGTATTATAAAATGCACAACTAACCTGTGTTCTTGCAGAAATATAGCTTATGAATTTGAATCACAGTTAACAGGAACATGATAAAAGAAATATTATTTATATCTGGTGGTTCAACGTAACCCTTTTTCAAAGGATCTGTAATTCCAGCCCAGTCAAGTCTGACGCTTAGTTCCAATAAAAAATCACCTTTCTGTTTAAGAACTGAATCTGGTTTAGTTTCATTTCTTACTTTGCAAATTTCTCCGAGAACTGCCCTATTGAAATAAATATCAAAAATTAATAACATAATAACTATATAGAACTTGCTTAACAACTTTTTTCCAGAAAAAGTGTAACCTTAATAATGTCTTGCCGATCACTTAATTTGAAGTTTTTTTTATCTGATGCTATTTCTTTATTCGAGACTGGATTTGTTTACACTTTTAATACTTTTCGACATGATGTTTCTGCCTTACCAAAAATCTTATTATTTTCAGAAACTCCGTGATTATCAGTAGGTTCATCAATATATATCGTTATAACGAAACATTTCTTAAGTTGCATTGGTGTAATGCTCAAAAGAAAAAAAATCTCCTCATGGACCATTAAACGTCAGAAATATCTAGATTGGTAATCGAACGTTTAATTCTAATGGAACACGGTAGAATTACAATAACATTTTGCCCTTAACGGATTTTTGATTATTTTTTACGGTTATTTGAAGTTCCTTTTATAGAAATTCACAGAATTTTTCACACTTTTTTTTAAATTCGTGACTTTTATTGCGTTTCTGCAAACACAATTTGCATTTGACCTAATTTTCTTGCGAAAAAAATAAATGATTAAAAAATAGATTTTGCATGTAAAACTTTTACCCTACATTAATTCAAGCCATACATTTCTAAAATTCCATGCGACTTTTTTCGAACTATAAGGAACCATTGTTCGTTTTACACCTACAAAATTATTCTATTCAGAAATAGAATATGCATAAACACTCTGTAAAAAAAAGTTGATGATGAAACAATTTCAAACATGTTGACAATGCGACAACCATATAGTTTTTGCAATTTAATTTTCCCTTTCAGTCGTATCTTACAAATTGTAAAAAAAATTTAAATTTTAATCAAAAATGGCTTGTTTTTATAGGGAAAACATTCCCTAACTCAGTTCTTTCAAAAATTTAAAACCCAAGTGAATAATCCTTAAAAATAGTTCATTATTTTAAAAATATTTGATGAAAAAATTATTTTAACGATTTCAGCCATAAAAATGTCACCAAAAAATGTTAAAATACTATGACAAATCAAACAAATAAAATTGATTTAAAATGGTAATTTTTCGAGTTGGAAAAGGGAAGGGGAAAATTCTGTCGCACCCTATCCCTTTCCAACTTCATGCTAAGTTCATTTAAGTTTCCATTGTGATCAATTTAAAAATAAAAATTTACAAAAAATACAAAACAATTTTTTTTTTAATACAGACTAAAGTTTGCATTTTAATCAATTTTAAAATAGAAATTTACAAAAAAATACAAAATTACAAAATACATACCATTTTTTCAATACAATGGCAAATCAGACACATCAAATTTTGTGTTGAAAATAGTAATTTTTCGAGCTGGAAAAGGGAAGGGGGGATTCTATCGCACCCTATCTCTTTCCCAGCTCTGTGTTAAGGTAATCTAAATTAAGATTAAGTTTTCAATCAAAAACAAACTAATACTAACATTTAAAAAAAAAACTAAAAATTAATACTATTACAATGACTGTCGTCCTGTCAGAATTATTTTATTTAAAAATTTATAATCAAAACGTCTTTTCTATTTATGCATCAAATTGGATTTATGTAGATGAAAAAAGTTTTTCTGTTTAACAGATATGTTTCAAATATTACTAATGAGCAAAACTTCCTTACTCTTCAATAAAGTGTATCAGGTATTTTCGCTTCAATCAACAGCTAACTTCACTTCATAGATTGCTGAGGGGAAAATAAGGGATCAAGTGCATAAGTGCATGGAATTCAGTTAATTTTTGCCCTCTTTTGCTAATATTTTCGTAAAAGCTAATTTTTTCTATATAAGTTTATTTGGAAAATAGTTTTTATTTTTTAATTACTATTTAATGAAATAATAAAATAACAATAATTATTATTAATTACGAAGATATTACAGAAATAAAGTTTTGTTCCATGCTTTTGATCGAGTGTTTTTCCCTCAGCTTTTAACGAAGTGAAGTTAGCTGATGGTTGAAGTGAAAATACCTCATTAACATTGTAGGTCAATCGATTTGCATCGAATCAAAGAATATTTTCCGTTACTGCATAAATTTTCAATTATTTTAATACAAAATTTGATTATAAAAAACCGTTTTTTCAAATATCATGCATTACCACATCTTCCTTACTGTTCAATAAAATGTATTAATATTATAAGTCAAGCGTTTCGTCTCGAATTAACACATCTTTTCTATTCTCGCATCAACTTTAAATTAGGAGAATGAAAACATTTTTTACTGTAAAAATTAATTTTAAATATAATATAAATGACGATAACTTCCTTACTCCTTAATAAAATATATTAATTTTATAGTCAGTCGATTCGTTTCGAATCAAGGAATCTTTTATATTCTTCAAACAACTTTGAATTATGTTAATGAAAAAAGTTTTACTATATAAAGTAAATAAAAAAAATATTATTAAGTCATAAAATAATGTTCATAAAAAAGTGTGACCCCCCCCCCCCCCCCCCCCCCCCCCCCCCCCCCGTACACATCTCCGGACAATTGCATATCACATTGTATTAGAATTGACATCATAAGTATTGTTATTTTGATTCTTAAAATCATAGAAAAACTATTTTATAAGAGATATAATTTTTTGCTCAAATTGTCAAGTTTTAACCCTAAATTATTAAATTTTAAATGCGCTGAAAACAAAAGAGCAGAAATTTAAAATCACTTCAACTAACGTGAATTTAATGAAATAATTTATGATCAAGGTGAAATTGAGTTTGATCATTTTCCGAAAAATCGCCGCTACTTTATAAATTTGTTGTTGTAATTTATATTGGAGTTGAAAAGAGAATGAGACGATCTATTAGAATCTAAAATAAAATGTCAAATATCTATATTGGTTGAAATACAACAATACGAAACATTTATTTTGGATAAATTCTTGATAAACAGCGTCACCAGTCTTAAAAATTCAAAAATTCCTTTGACAACAACATTCTTCGTCAAGTCGGTGAAATACATATCGTCTAAAACCCTTTGAAAAACAATATATTTCTTGCGGAAACGATTCTGTGATTTGAACATGCAGAAACTACTCGGCTGCAAATTAATGAAGCCAGAAAGCGAACACTTTTGAATTTAAATCTACAAAGTTAAATAATTAAAAATGAAATATTCCAATTTGATTAAACGCAAACTTAATTGTTCTAACATAAAAAATGTATATTCAAACGTTTAAAATTAAGCCATTTCAATTTTAAATCTGTATAGGAATGTTGAGTAGTCTCAAAATTTATTTTTAACTTCCTCAACCTAGACTTCAATATGTCTGGTTCAGATTAACGCATCGGGATCTTTTATTGGTTAAGTTATAGCTAAAGGTCTCACAAAAGTGAATATTATACAATTAATCAGATAAATTCAACATATTACTATAAATATGTTCACAAAACTGAAACAACTATATAGTAAGCCGAAATATCGTCCGGGTATATTACACCCAGTTTAGGCTGTAAGGGTTAAGACCTACCATAAAAAATGTACATGTTTATTCGACCGATTTCAAACTAAACTACTAAGGATTTAAATAAAACTTTGAAGCCAAAATATATATACAAATGATATATTTAACATTTTTTAGATTTAAATATTTGATTATACTTATAAGTATCACAAATTCATTATTACTTTTTATATCGCCATGAATTGATTTCCATGACGACCTTAGTATATTCAACTTAAAAAAATTAATTCAATAATGGCAGAAAATATTTAAAAATTATTTAACATCATTTAAGAGAATAACATTTTTTATAAGAAACGGTTATTTCTTCTTTCCTACATACCCACCTCCATATTTATAGGGTTAATGTATGTAATGTATAATATTGGTTATTGTAGAAAAATTAGTACATACTCATTAAATGTTTTCAGGGCACCTTCCATGTGCTTGGCCTCAAATTTGCACTCTGTGTTTAGTTCAAATGAAATATTATGCCTAAGCAGTTGCAAATGTCCAATTTTCAATACTGAATCCAACAACGAGGACCAAACCTTGCTGACATGAGAGTTAACAGTTGCATGCAATTTTCCTGGATAACCTGAATTGTTGAATTATGGCTTTTGATATATTTAGATAATCATAGATACATATTTAAACAAGTAATAAATATATAAATTATTCATTTTTAAGGCCATGCAAATTTCGGAAGTAGACTTTGCTGTTTAACATATTTCAATATAAAGTACATATTCAGGAATACTGTACTTACTTTTTGAATCCACAGTCTGGCAAATACTTTCACATTCCTTCAACATTCCCGCCCACATTTTACCTTTGACACCTTGATGAATATAGTTAATGGTGTTTTCCATTTCGACTGCGATGAAAAAAGAAATCATTTTGTCCAATCCCGTCAATCCTGGAGTGCCCATTGCTTTCAGTATCATGGAAAATACTTTGTGACTCAGGATTTCGGTCTGATTTTTTAGATCGTACCACGCTAGAGTATGTTCTATATAAACTGAAGTCCTGCAATTAATTCCTTAAATAAGTCAAGTTTTTAAACATGTAAACACTTTTTTAAATTCATTAAACACTTTTTAATATTTATCTTAAAATATATAATTTTGAGGTCATTCAACAAATACGTAAAATAAAATTATCCCCTGACTATATATATTTTCAAGCCTGATAGATTCTAATAGCCCATTTCAAATTTAATTTTGACCAATGGACTTCAAGCTACAATATATTCTTAAATATTGAAAAATGAACTAAAGTGAATTTATCACGTTTTTTTGCTTGCTCCTTAAATGTTATATATAGCCTTGAGTTCAAATTCATTTATATGATCATGACAGTAAATTTGTTAAAGCTTTTTCATTTGTGGGAATAGGGAATTGAGGTTGTATGTCTTTTCCAGGAAAATACTAGATCATTACATTAAATATATTTGAGAATTAAAGAGGTACTACCGAAAAATTGATAAAAATACTGTTTGGAAAAATTACTTAGGATCTGTTATTCGAATTAATTCCTGCGCTAGTCTGCCCATAAACGTTACGGAATTGGAATCACTCGAAATCGTGCAAGTACTTAGTTTTTCATCCTGATAATAAGTCCATGATTTTCCGGGAGTCCACGTAGAACCTCTACATTCTTCATCCACGGCATTGTTGATGATATATGTAACCTGAGAAGTGTACATTTTTCATTTTATCGACAAGTATAAAAATAAAGTATAAAATTAAAGTATAAAAAATTATTTATATTTTTAAAATATCTGTGAACTTACCTCTTCATGCCAAATTTTTAAACTGTTTATATTAATGTAGTCCTGAATATACTGGAAGGACTTTCTGTACCCATCCATTACAGTTGCCAAGTTTTGTAATTTGGCAATTAGTTGATTCTGCAAAATAGGTACAAACAATTTTTTTACATGGCGTAACTTATTTCAGGCCTCACAGTCCCTAAGAGAAAAAATATAAAGTCCAAAGGGTCATTTTTTCACGTTTATAGCCTACTTTTTTCGCGATCAAAGGATAACAAATTCAGGATAAATTCATAAGACTTAAAAAATTGAAAAACTTCCATTGATCATTGATTCCCGTAAAACTCGATTCTAGACAAATTTAAGGTAAACGAGAAGAATTCAATGAAATTCATAAAAATGCAAGGTAAATTAAAAAAATCAAATGAATGGAAAGTAATTTAAAAACATGAAATAACTTGATTGAATTCAGTAACTTTGAAATGAGCTTAGAAAGATTCAAGATAATTAAAAAGAATTTAAAGAAATTCCTATGAATTCAAAATATTTCCAAAAAATAATTTCAAATCTCTTCAAATGTTTAAAACTCTAAGAAATTATAACCGAAAAAGTGACTAATGACTACAAAATAATGTAAAATAATTCAAATGAATTGGAAAAAAATTTTAATCCAAAAAATGATCTTAATTTCAGTAAAAATTGTGTGAGTTTAGAGGAATTTTAGAGAAATGAGAAGAACTCGATGAAATTCATACAAAATCTAGGAGTATTTAAAAAACAATCAAATGAATTGAAAACAATTCAAAAATATTAAAGAATCAATTGAATTCATTAAGTTTGAAATATGTTTAGGAAAACCTAAATGGCATTCAAAAGAATTTGGTGAATTAAGCTAAACAAAAAATTTTAATCTTTTGAAATGAGTTAAATTGAGTAAATTTAGAAGAATTCAAAAAAATTCAAGATTGAAATTGTTTAAATAAATTTCTTGAAAATGTCTTAGAATCTTTTATAATACCATAAAATATTTTAGTCTTTGAAATCCCTGTAAACTATTAAAATAAATAAAAAATTTCCGGGAATCTTTTAAAAGTTCTCAGAAAATTTCAAATTCTTTTATGTCATTTGAAATCCCTTTAAACATTTTAAAGCCCTTGGAAACGCTTGAAAACCTTTTACAATACAATCAGATATTTAAAATCCTTTGAAATCACATTAAGTTACTGAAATAAATAAAAAATTTCTTTGTAATCTTCTTAAAAAACTAAAATATTTCAAATCATTTTATTAATTAATATTGAGGATCAAATAAATAAAAACTTTGAAGAATTAAAGTAAATTAAAAAAAAAAATCAAAAGAATTAGAAATAATTTAAAATAATTCAGGCTAAATTATTAAAAACATAGAAATTCCAAAAAGAATTTCAAATCATTTGAAACTACAAAAAAAATAATAAAATTCCGTGAGTCTATGCTGATATTGTTAAAAATCCTGAAAACCTGATTAAAATACCTTGAGAGCTTATAAAATCCTTTAAAATAATAGAAATCCTCGCAAATATTATCAAATATACTCACATCTTCTAGTTCCTGAAAAATCGTTCCATATCTACCGAAGTTCTAGAAAATTATTCACCCTAAAATATTTCAAACGCTTTGAAATGCCTTCAAATTAATGAAATTAATAAAAAATTCCTTTAAGTTATTAAAATCTAATAAAAATTTATCAAAACCTTTAAAAATACCCTGAAATGTTGAAAGAAAGATGCCTACTGTGATTTTTTCATATAAGAAAGTGACTAAATAGTTATTTCAGACAAAAATTTCCTGATTTGCTCATTTTTTTCAAAATCACATGGAAAAATTTTCACATTTTTATTGGGAATAGTTAAACTGCGATAAGTCTCCTGGTGACAAAAATCCGAACTAGAAAGAATAGGTATAATTTTTAATATGCATTTCAATTTGTGCATAAAAGTGCTTTAACGATTTTTGTTGTGGAGTTTAAAGTATTAAATGAATACTAAAAATAAATCTTTATCGGTAACAAAAGGATCTAAATGGAACTTACATTTTATAAGATAAAAACAGATTTTTTACAGAAATATTGTTCTAAAAAAAAAACCAATGATTGTTCTATTTATTTTGAATTTCAAAATATAATAAACTTAAATGGACTCATTTGGAAGAAAAAAGGAACTCAAGTAAATTTTCATTAATTTATGCACGAAATATTTACTATTTAAAAACTGATCTGAAAGTTAAGTTAGAATTCTTATTTAAATTTCAATCTTCCACTTAAACAAATTTTTAATTCTAGATTTTAATTGTTAGGTGTACATTTTATTTTAAAGAATTTTAAAATGCAGTTTTAAAGACTTAAGCCATTAAAAATTAGAAGCGTTTAAAATGGAAGATTTGAGATAAAAAACATGTTTAGTTGATCAATTGTGAATATAAATTAATAATGATTTTTTAAATTGAACTGTCCTTTAAGATTTAAAAAGTGAATGATAATTAATTTTACAAGACTATTGAAACTTTATAAACTATTTTCAATTTTAAAATAACTTCAAAATAATATATTCATGATTAGAAGCTTTTATTAAATTTCTCGTATTATTTTAGTCTAAAATATTTAATTTTTAAACCATTCAATTAAAAAGTGTTAATTAAGAGAAATAAGCACGACCTAATATTTAGAAATATCTGACTGTTTATTAAAAATCAGTAATTGTAGTTAAATATTAAAAACTAAATTTTGAACGTTACATTTTAATTGTTCTATTTGAAAAAACTAAAATTTTAAGTCAAATTTTTGAACTTCAATGTATAAATAACAATTGATTACATATTATTCTTTTAAAAAATCAAGGAAGTTGAAGAAATATTCAGAAGTTTAAAAAAATTAAAATTCAATTAAAAAGTTTGAAATGTTTTGAAATCATTTAAACGAAGTGTCTACGTGTACCGACAAAATTCAGCTATTAGTAATAAAATATTTGTGTAAATAGCCCACGGCCTAATTTAAAACAAAATATAGATTTTGGCAGATTTCAAACAAAAAATTTAAAAGCTTTTTAAGAATTTTGTATGTCTTCAGAAGATTAAAAAACATTTCCTATGAAAATTGATAATAATTTTTATTCTGAAAAGATAATTTTGAATGATTATTCAAAAAGATTTAGAAAGATTTACAAAAATATCAAAAGTAAATGTGGAAAGTTTTAAGGAAATATGTTTAATTTAGCAGAATAAAAAAAAAATTTAGAAAAAATTGGATTCATTTTAAAGGATGTTTAAAAGTTCTGAAATAATTTTAAATTAATAACAAATTATAAAAAAATGTAAGCAACATGCAGATGTTTCAAGATTTTCAAATAAAATATGGAGGCATTTTCAGGATTTCTTAACCATTTTAAATATAAATAAATTAACTTTTAATTTAAGAAGTGTTCAGTTTATAAAAAATGTAATGATTCAATTTTTAATGTTTCTGGCTTAAAATTCCTTTAAATGATATAATTTTGACAATTTTTCAATTCATTAATTGATTCATCAATTCAGACTTTAGACCATTGAAAATATTAACTTGGATTTATATTTTTAGAACTGAATCTGAATCTTTGAACTCTACAATTGATAATAATTGAAAAATTTATTTTGCAGTTTAACTGCATTTAGTTAAAAATTGTTCAGTTTAAAAGTGTTAGTAGCTTCTATTTTATACGTGTAAATCATTGAGCATTTGTATCAGATTTAAATACACAATTATTGAATTAAAAAACTTTTAAACTCCTATTTAAAAAAATTTGAAATTCAAGAGTTTAACTTTGAGTGCTTTCATTTACAGCTCCGTTTTTATTGATTCAAATGGAAAAATTGTTAGCTTTAGAGTTCGATTTTTTAATTTTCATTGACCATGAAAAATGTTTGAGAACCGGGAGAAACCCGGAAAATGACCAGGATTTTTTTCCTTGATTAAAACGACCACCCTAAATCGTATATTATTCTTATTCTTCGCATAATCTGGATAAAGTGTGTGGTTGCATACATTAATTAAAGTTTATTTAAACTTAAATTCATTAAAACTTACACGAAATAGTGAAATAATTTTTTTTTCTAAGACCTCCCTACCGAAAAGAATCGTTGCGTATATACTAAAAATTCTTTAGGTTAAAGAATCTCAGAGAAATTCTCCGCAGGCACTCAGGTAGATATTTTTAAAGGTCCAGGAAGCTCGTTTCAATGGTCTGAAGGCTTTAAAATATCCTTTCCGAAATTGAAATAAGAATACGATCATAAATAACAAGCAGAGAGGCTATCTCAATAGAGTAGCCGATAGTCAAGGGTCCTTTGTTAAGCTTTCGGATTAAAATTTAGAAGTAGATTTTTTTTAATTTCATAGTTAACAGCCTAAAACATAATAATTCGGAATCTACGGGTTTCGATGACTTCAGATATCTAACTTTTTTTTTTGCTTAAAATTGGAATTAATAGAACGTTTCTCGTAAATAGAACGAGATACGCCAAAAAAGACAACATTTTTGAATTCAACTAGAAAATTGCATATCAGTATATAAGTTATAATTATAAATAAGAAGAGATAATTTGAAGAGAAATTTAAAAACGGAGATCGGATTAGCCACGACCAACTACTGTAAATAACTCTGCCCGCCCGGTACGTGACGAATACAAAAGGAACATTATATTACCGTCGCACCACTCTTAAAAGGACCACTAAAGGGATCTTGAAAAGGACCCAAATCTCTCAAACTATCTCCGAGACTATTTTGTTTCAAATCGACTTTGTTTATAGACTCAAATGGGCCAAGCTATTTCGCTAAAGAAAACTCAGAGATTTCTTTCGGTAGGGCTATTTCACAAAAATGAGTTTTTTGACTGTATAAGATGGAAATTGTATCTGAAACTATTTGTTTTTGATGAATATTTGTTTTTAATATTCAATCATTGTTTTATACTTCACAAAACAAATGTAAAAACACTTTTATGCCCAAATTTATTTACATCTTTAAAATTGTACCTACTCGTTCTAGTTCCAGTTTTCGACGCCTGGTGGCAAAATGGTAGACCACCATTCCCAATAGGGTAATGACACTAAATTCTGCCCAACAACCAATAGTCGTCCAATGGTTGATTTTTTCCTACTAAAATTATGTATACAATTTCTTTCATTAGAAAAAATTACTAACTTTAATATGCTTACTAGAAACAGAATAAAAGTATATTCTAAACAATTGCTAACTACCTACAGCTATTTGAATGAGCTATTTTTTAAAATACCTTTGATTTTGCGTCAAAAGTTAGGCACTTGTGTAAAGCCAAAGTAACTTTCTTCACCAATTCTTGACGAATACCATCTTCCAAAAGACGATGAGAATCAACTCTCAAGACACCTAAGGATACACTTCTCAATGACAACATTCCCTTCGTGAAAACTGATACCGCATACGTTAACTCTGCCATCTGTAGAATATAATTTTAATTAATTCTTTTTAAAACTATTTAATCTTAAAAACCCGTCCTATTTTGTTTACCTTCAGTCTTTCGTCCAACTGCGCATAATCTTTGATTTTGTCCTTGTAAAGCTTAGTGGGTATTTCACTAAAAAAATTCGTTTCGAGATGCACAATCTGCGCTAAAATACCAAAAACCGTTTCGGGAATAATTTGAAGAACTCGTCTAGCAAAACTTTCTAATTCTCTGCTGTAGTACTGAGAAACTGAAGACAAGTCTGCACTTCGAGCTTGATTGACCCTTAAAAGCGGCATTTCTAAAGCAGATGCCATCTAAAAAATAATTTGTATTAAATAACTTTAACACATTTCAAGTTTTAACATTTAAAAACTTCCATTTTAATATTCTAATTCAAAGTAGGCGACACGCATTTAAAATTTAAGTTAACAAATTGATGTACGTGAAGGTTATATAATTAAATATCGGCTATGATTTATATAATAACATTTTATTAATGCTTCAAATACATATTTTTCAATTTCATTATTTATGTAAATTTTTGTTGCGTTGTGAAAGGAGTATCGGAATTCTCATTTCTAAATAATCCGAATATATATATATATTACTTTTTTCTGGAATATTAAAAAAATTTTATCAATAATACAAAGGACCCCGCACCAAATGTACAGTAAAATGGCCACCGGTAAAAAATTCTAAAAAAAATTTTTTTTTTGTATTTTCGAACCTGCAAAACAATAATTCAAAGGAAAAAAGTAAGAAAAATGGACAGTTTTTTTACAAACAATTGTCAAAGTTTCAATTTTTACATGTATTTTAATAGAAAAATGCTGATTTTCGTGAAAAGTTTTTTTCTCTCCTAAACTAATAGTTGGATTTGGTTCAAACTTGCACATTTTTACTATCAATCCTACCAAAACCAAAGGTTCATATCCAACATCTAGAAAGATAAACGATTTATGGGGTATACACCATGATATAAGGGTGTTTTCATACCTCAAACACCCAAGTATGGAAATTATCATTTCTTAGTAACTAAAGTCACTAGGTATTTTTTATTCAATTACTAGGGTATGAAATAACTTTCAGATAAGTAGAGGAAGTGTGCATGTCAAGGGGTTATTTAATCATCCCTTATTTAGAGAAGCAGAGAAATTAACTTTTCGTAAGGAATAAATCAACAAAGATTAGGCTTATAAAAGGCAGGTAGCCTTATTTATCAGGAATTGCAGTAGAATTTATTTTCAGGTTCATTTAATCATCCCCTGATTATTAAATCAAGGAAATCGATATTTTAAACGGGTTAAAGTACCAAAGATTTTTTATTATAACATTGATAAACAAAATCACTTTAAAATATGTACAGATAGCGTTTTTTAGCAGGACTTGCATTAGAATTTATTTTTACGGTCATTTAACCATACCCTAATTATTGAAAAGTTAATTTCTCTGCTTCTCTAAATAAGGGATGATTAAACAACCCCTTGACATGCACACTTCCTCTACTTATCTGAAAGTTATTTCATACCCTAGTAATTGAATAAAAAATACCTAGTGACTTTAGTTACTAAGAAATGATAATTTCCATACTTGGATGTTTGAGGTATGAAAACACCCTTATATCATGGTGTATACCCCATAAACCGTTTATCTTTCTAGATCTTGGATATAAACCTTTTATTTTGGTAGGAATGATAGTAAAAATGAGCAAGTTTGAACCAAATCCAACTATTAGTTTAGGAGAAAAAAAACTTTTCAGGAAAATCAGCATTTTTCTATTAAAATACAAGTAAAAATTTAACTTTGACAATTGTTTGTAAAAAAACATCCATTTTTCTTACTTTTTTCCTTCGAATTATTGCTTTGCAGGTTCGAGAATACAAAAAAAAATTTTTTAGAATTTTTCACCGGTGGCCATTTTACTGTACATTTGGTGCGGGGTCCTTTTTAGAAAAATACTAAGTAAAATTTATTTGAACAATTCATTATAAAAATAATTCTTTGACGCCTTATTTTTATGAACAGATTAATTACTCATTATTAGCTGATTAACTTTTTACAATATTTGATTACATGAAGATTGAATTCATAAATTTTTAATAAAAACTAATTATATTTAAGCTATTTATATTACAATTATACAGTTTTTTGAAACGTTGATGATATTTTATAACGATTATATGAATTAAATCTGCAAAATCACATGTACATGTGTTTTATTTTTTACAAAAACAAGTATTGAAGGTTATTAATAACTAAAATTTTCAGGAAGGAAGTTGAAAATATATATAAAGTAAAAATAAATTTATTATTTAAAGCTTTTTATGTTGTGAACCATTTAATTTATTATTAGCTGATCATTTTCTTCACACTTTCCTCATATTAGTTTGAATTATTGACAAAGGTTATTAATAAATCAAAAGTATAGAAATGCTATTTCAAAATTTAGAGGAGAATATACACATAATGTAAACATTATTTGAATGTTTCGGTGAAAATAATTGTTTTATGCTTTTAATTTTGTTGAACTGATTAATTAATTATCAACTGAATCTATTAAGAGTGACATTATCTGCAATTAATTTAAAAGTTTAAGATTAAACAAAACTTTCAAAAATAAAAGTTCAAATTTAAAAAATCGATATAAAGTTAAAGTTATTTGAATGTTTTATGACAGAATTATTATAATCTTGAATGAAAATGATTGTTTAATGCTTTTTTATGTTATCATTTATGAAAAAATCAATGAATTGTGAGTTGACTAATTTTTTCACAACATTGAAGTAGATAAAGATTTAATTTTAACTTTTTTTTAAATAAAGTATTTTATGTTGTGCAATAATTTTTTTAAATTATTTTGCTACTATATTATGATTCCAGAATTTTTAAGAAAAAACAAAAATGTTTTTTTACGTCTGGGTAATCTTCTTTTTTACATTTTCAAAGAGATAAGTAAAATCAAATTATTGAAAAAACTTATTTTAAGAATTAGAACAATAAAAGCGTCTTAATAATTTTGTAAATTTTGAGATTACATTATTTTAAACAGTTGTGGGAAAATTTTAAGCAGTGAATATTTAATTTGGAAATAATAATTAAAATTTTTTAAGCCTTCAAAATTGTTTTTAAAAAAGTATGGAAGACTTTAAGACAATTATTTCCATTTTCCAGGATTTAATTAAAATTTAGGCAAACTTAATTTTTTAGGGCGTCAAGAGAAGGAAAAATATATAGTTTAGATTCATGGAAAAATTTCAAACAATTTGTTACTAATGAGTTCTAAGAGCTCATTGAAAAGGATTACCAAACGTTTCAAATTATTTCATAAAATTTGAAAAAAAAAAAGGTTTAATAGTTTTTAAAGCAACACCATGCCATAATATATAATTTTAGAACAAATTTGAGTAAATTTAAGAAATATTTAGAAGTTTTAAAATGATTCAGAAACAATGAAAACTTGTAAGATATTTTAGGACTTTTTTAAAAATTCAGGGTAGTGAACAAAATTCTTTAGGTTCCCAAAACAATTTCTTTCGATTTTTTAATTTGAAAAATGAGCTTTAGGAGAAAATTCAAAAAGATTTTTAAACATAAAATATTTCTTTAAATTTCGAGAAAGAGTAGACGATTTTAAAGAAAAATTTTCAATTCGGTAACATTCAAAAATGAAAAATAAATGAAACCATAAAAATTCTATAAATGAAATATTTGAAAATCTTTTATAATTTTTCTTCAAATTCGTAAGAAATTTTTGAAGATTTTGAGGATCAGCTGATTGCATTACAAACATTTTATAGTCACCTTTAAAAACAGAGCTTTCAGTTTAATCACAGTTGGTGGATTGGCTTTAATGCTTTCCTGCATGATTGGTATAAAACACTCCATAATATTCCAGGCATAACAACAGTCCGTCACAATATTTAAAGCTATCATCGTGTCCTCCGTAACATTACTCGTGCGCAACATATTATGTAAAATTGCCCGGGTGTCATTTAAATGCTGCGATATGTGCAGGTTATTTTCCAACTGATGGAACTCTGAAAAATGACAAATTAAGTTTTAGAACATTGAAAGTATTGGCCTAGGAATTCAAAAAGATTTTTTTCAACCTTGAACTTCTTCCAAGGCTTGCAATAATTGCGCTATTTTCCTTCCATCTTCTTCTTGCAAAGTATCGACGTGCTTGCTGATTTCCTTGAACCAAGCTTCCAAGCATGGATTTTTTTCTACACCATCGAATGACTTCTGCCCGCCAAAAACTTCAGAAAGTCCTCTTATACGCTCGACACAAGTTTCTTTACTTTTCATCCACTTTGCTTCTTTGTCGTTTAGTAGCTGTAAAGGAAAAGAATAAATTTGAAATTGCAGGATTCAATGAAGGTTATTTTGTTGAAGTATCAGTAGCGCTACGATTCCATTATAAATCTCAATTTGAAGATGACGAAAGCGAAAAAAATAGGTAAGATCAATATATTTGTCTTTTTCATGAATTTTACGTGGATTCACACAGGATTCTTACTTTAAGAATTTTCCATATGATTATGAAGTTATCTTTGAATGTTAAATTTTCTTCAATATTTTTTGCTTTATATAATTTATTTATCCTAGATCCGAATGAGTGGATCAGTAAGACAATCGATGCGCAAAGTGTAAAATATTCTAAGAAAGATGCGTACTTGTTTGTATAACTGTTTGACTTCGTGTTCTATTTGAGCTGTGCTCAGAAGTAACCGAAGGCCGTTGTTCGCAGAATACTTGCTCTCTTGTATCACCATTTGTCGAAGACTTCGAGACTTTTTTGTATCTTCCAGCAGAAATGTAGGAATAGCAGTATGTAACAGGATCCAATGCAATGTCACATTGCAGTCCCGAACTAGCTTTATCACAGACCCTAATGTGCTCTCATCAAGAGTTATCTTCGTTTTTACTTCTTCGGTTTTTCGAATTTGCTTCTGTAAGCATATAACAAAATATATATATTGCATTAAAAATGTTTAAAATTGTATACAAGTTTCTTATTGCCATATTTTTAATTTTTTTAATATTTCTTTTATCTTCAGTTTTAATTAAATTCATAAAATGAAAAAAGAATCGTTTTCTCCTGAACTTTGTTAGAAAAAAGAACAATTCTTTTCGTCTGGATTAGTGTGCTAGGACTGCTCCTACAAAGAGACAAGCAATTTGCACAACTTTAGAGTATATGCATGTATGCCTAATTGCCAATTTAATTGAAAGTATAACAATAACATAACACCAAAGTAAGAGAATTCAATAGCATCTATTTTTTAATCAAATAAGTATTTTATTACAAAGAAATAATCTCTTTTAGACTACCCTAGTTCAAGTATTAATTAAGTTTTGAACATAGTCATATTTAAACGTAATATTTGTGAAATCTTTGTAAAATATTTGCAATCATTGTGAAATAATAGAAGTCTTCATGTAATCTTTGAAATCATTAAAATCTTTGTAAAATATTTGCGAACTATTTTCAATCTTTGTGAAATAATAAAAGTCTTTATGCAATCTTTAAAATATATCGGAAATCTTTGCGAAATATTTGAAATCATTGTGAAATATTTGGGAAACCATTAAAATCTTTGTGAAACCTTCTAAATCTATCCGAAATCTTTGCAAAATATTTGAAATCTTTGTGAAATCTTTAGGAAATCTTCGGAAAATCATTGCACTTTTGTCAAATCTTTAGAAACATTTGAAATATTTTTGAATTATACGGTAATATTTGTGAAATTACTGAAATCTTTATCAAATATTTGAGAAATTATTGAAGTTCTTGTGAAGTCTTTTAAATATATCTGAAATCTTCTTGAAATCTATCCGAAACCTTGCAAAATATTTAATATCACTGTGAAACCTTTGGGTAATCATTGAAATCTGTAAAATCTTTGCAAAATATTCGAAACATTTGTGACTTCATTACGAAATAATTGAAGTCTTTGATGAATCTTTCAAATCTTTGCGAAATATTTGAAACCTTTGTGAAATCATTAGGAAATCCTTGTCTAGTCATTTAAATCTATCTGAAATATTTTTGAAATAATAGAACTGTTTGTGAAATCTTTCAAATATATCCGAGATTTTTGCGAAATACTTCAAACCTTTGTGAAATCTCTATTAAATCTTTGAAAAATGATTGCAATCCGTGTCAATTATTTGTGAAATATTTGGAATCTATCCGAAATGTTTGCAAAATCTGTCAAATGTTTGAGTAATCTTTGAAATATGTATGAAATCTTTGGCAATATGAATTGTATACCTGCATTTATTGCCTATTGTTGATTAATTATTCATTATTTTCAATCTTTACATAGTACAATATTATTATACTATGTCCAAATTGCACCATTCAATATTATAAGCCTATGTCCCTGCCCCACCCCCTTTTATAAAAAAAGCCTCCATCGCTTCTGGTTTTCTTCCTTTCAGCCTTAAAATTGGAAGGGCCTTAAAGGCCTTAAAATATGGAGATAGTGCCGTACGCAAAGAAAAATATTCCAAGTACGTTTAACCAACATTCTTAACATTACCTAAAAAAAATTCAATGAAGAATAAAAATTAAAAGTACATAAACCACAAATTTCTCCAAAGTCATTATAGACCATAAGAGTGTTGTACGATAATAGCGTTTAAAATATGATGCTTCTCAACCAAATCCCAAATTTATATGTACCCACATATTGTACAGTTTCAGGAAAATAATTTAAAGTTTTAGAACTTTCAAATAAGAAACAAAGGGGGAGGGTCGGTAAGGCCGGTTTTTGGCCTAATTTATTTTTGGACCAAAAAATCTAAAAAAATCATGGTAGTATCTTATAAGTATCCCGAGTCGAT
>NC_046657.1:92312788-92324587 GCF_010883055.1 Belonocnema kinseyi | reverse complement strand
GTAAAATTTTTTTTTTTTAAATATGTTATAGGTTTTTGGGGTCGCTGATTACGAACCTTGTGTCCGCTGACCTTTATCGCGTCAGGTTCAAGGTCATGACCTTTTTTTAAAAAAATTTTTACCGGTTTTTCTCGATTTGACCTTCAAATGACCTTGAACCTGAAGCGATAGAGTTCAACGGATACCAGATTCGTAATTAGCGACTCCAAAAACCTATAACGTATTTTTTTGGATTTTTTTACCGTTTTCTCTCGATTTGACCTTCCAATGACCTTGAACCTGACGCGATAAAAGCCAAAGGACGCCAGATTTGTATTCGGCGACCTCGAAAACCATAGTAAACCCGAGCTAACCTCAGAATACATGTTTAAGAGTGTCAAATCTCTCGAAAATACAGGTAGTGGGTAGTGGTGTTTCCTATATTTGTAGGGGTGGCTGGGGGGTGGAGGGTAGTCCGTTTAGCGTGCAATCGACTCGGGATACTTATAAGATACTACCATGATTTTTTTAGATTTTTTGGTTCAAAAATAAATTAGGCCAAAAACCGGCCTTACCGACCCTCCCCCTTACGCCAAAAGAAACAATAGCTTTTTTATCAGTAGAAAATTGTAAACTTTAAAATTATTAAAATACTAAAAGAACTTCTTACTTCCATTGCCTGACCGTACTTTTGAGATACGATCTTAATATTGTTACTCTCAAGAGTATTGTTCAAAGCCGAACGTGCAGCTTTGTACGGAAGCCACCAATCCCAAAGATCTATTACGATTCCCATATAAACGCTTATGACCCAAGTATCAGGAAAAAATCTGTCTACTATTTCCCTCATAATTGCCGTTTGATTGTGCAATGCGGTTGGTTTGAATGACAATATCACGACCAGCATTGAAGACTGATTTGCTAGGGCAACACTTCGGTGTTCTGGATGCGGAAATGCAACACTCTGGTTATAAAGTTCGTCGGATCTCAAGCGGGCGATAACAAGATCGATGAACGAAGTATTGATAGGCACTCTCCTAAAATACAAATATTTGCAATTTTAGAAACAACAATATATCAAAGTGTATTTCACATAGTAAACAAAGATTAATGATTTGACACTTGCAAATTTTAAGAGAAATGCAGAAAAAGAAACTTTTTCTTTTGGAGATATTATTTTAACTAAATGAATAATGAAGTTCTGAGGAAATCTTACTCGAAGTAAACTTCAGGATAATTGGGAGGCCTTTTCCCTGAAGATTTTACAAATCCAGTCGATCTTAATAGCATACAAACGTCTTCCACTCTCGTTGCTGATGAACCTTGAGCGTGATATCGATAATAAGAAACAAGTAATCGCTCTCTGATGGGCCCCTCAAAATAGAAGTCCGTCAAGAGTAACATGATACCATATAAGTAAATAGCTTCACACTGAAAAAAATTATTCAATTTGAGCTTAAACAGTTTGAAAAATAATAGGAGACACGTTTTAAATAGAAATCTACGGAATTCCGTGAAGTAGACAAAAGATATAATGCATCAATTTTTATTCTGCAGGAAATCCTTTTAACGAAAAAACAAAAAGCTTCAATCGGTAAGGCAAGGTGACCGCTAAAATACAAGACAAAATCCCTATTTTCACACATTTTTTCCGGGCATTAAAATTACAAAAATTAAGCTTTTAAAGCTTAAAGCAATCAAAGTAAAACTTCCGAGTTTGAATATTTAGAATAAAAACTTAAAACACTTATAGATACAAATTAGAAACCTTCTAATTAGACCATGTTCAAATGTAAGGGCTTCAAAATATTAAAATAATAAAATTTATCAGAGGCCCTCAATATTCTTTAACTTAAAAATGTAAACCTGAACATTTAAAAGGTTTAAAATGAAATGCCGTCAAATTTTCATTCCTAAAAATTGTATTAAAAATGACATATTAAAGCAAATTTAAAAGGTTTTGAATTTAAAAGCTAAATTTTAAGACTTAAAAACTGTGTTATTTAAATTTAAGGTTTAAAAACTGGATACTTTTAAATCTGAAGTCTTGGAAATGAAACCATATGAAAATTAGATATTCAAAACGGCACAATTTTTTCGGTGATTTCACCTACTATCATACAATAGTAGTCACGCAATGAAAATTTAATTTATCAAGTAATTCTCTGGAAGATAATTAGTAAAAAATAAATTGGGTACCATTAACTGCTTTCCTTCCTCATTTAACATAATGGATTCAACTGTCTGTTGAATATATATTCCATCCTCCAATTCGTCTACGTAAGAATTCAACTCGGTAATATATTTATGAATGCCTTCGAAGGCTATGTAAAATCTTAAAAGAATTTGAGAATAATTGTTTCGAAGCTCCTCATCTAAGACTTGTAAATTCTGTGAATATAAATTAATTTTGTAATGCAATATTATTTTATCAAAATATATTTTCATAACTTACAGCATCATTTTCAATCTTTTCTTCACATGCAGTTGCAGTTTTGAAGTAAGCGAAGTCTATCACAACCGAACCATAATTTTGAATATCCCTCTTCGAATCCAATCTGAAGTGTAAGCAATTTGGTTATTATTGTGTGTTGCCAGTTCTGCTTTCTGGGATATTCGCATTTTTGTGAGTAAGGGTCGAAATTACACATTTTCGGTTTTCAGTAGGCGATGATATTTCAGTTTGTGCTTAATGTGTTGTTACCATAATAAAAATAATCTTTTTATATTCAATTCTGAAATTTGCTATTGCACTACTACTATTACTATTACACAAGTTTGTGGATTTTTTATGAATACATTTTTTCCTTGTAACAATTTCGTAAAGAATCTTAAAGAAGCTACAACTATTTTTACCACTTGGATGTTTCTTCTATCAAAAAAATATAATTCACTCAAAAGCAAAATTGTTCATTATCCACAAAAACCCGAATATCTTTCTAAAATAAACATCAACAAATGCTCTCCTTTCTCGCGAAAATTCACGCTCCACACATTAATATAAAACAAAATTTTAACCATTTTTCTCTCAATTTCAAATGAAAACGGAATGTTTGTTCAGAATTGAAAAGAAAAGTTACATTTCTGAATAATTTACATTCCCGAAGGAGAGTTTGAGTACCCTAGTAAATATGACATTTAGACATCAATAGACGCCATTTAGAATACGCAGACGGAATCTTATACGGTCCTTAGTAGTTTTAAATAGGATTTTTATTTTAAGTTGGTTTCTAACAGGTCTTATTCGGTATTTATATTCGTTTGTTGATTTTTTTCTAATGGATCTAAGTGGAAACAATAAGGTATTATTTTACTGTACATGATATTAAGTACAAAATTGTTGTTTGAAAAAGTTCTATTAGGTATTTTATTGAACATTCGGAACGAAATTACCCGAATTAAAATTCGAAGTGATGTATTTGAAGCGGCTCTATTACGCACTTATTGAGATTTGCTTTATTCCAATTGCTGCAAGTTTGAATTTGCTTCCCTAGCAGGTTCTATTACTGCCGTGACTAAAAAAAAACACCGTTAACTGCATAAAAATCGAAAAATGAGTTTTTAATATAGTTGGAATCATGAAGAAAAGATACACCTGATTATCGAAATATTTTTTCCAAATTGCTAATAACTTTTTAAATAATTATTGCTAAATTTTGGGGAAATGCCGTTAACTACAAATTTTGGTGTGTCGTGGTTTAGGAAAGAACCGTAACTGGCCATTAACTGCAGGATGAAATCACGGACGGCTGAATACGTCACAGAAAAATTCAAAAAAACACCGCAAAAGGCAGTTATGGACTTTACTAAATTATCGGGCGGTGATATCGAACATTCGTCATTTCCGAGAGGTCCGTATTTGTTTACAGTATTCTCCTGAATCATCGAAACCCGAGAAAAAAAGTGTGTAATTCGAGAAAAGCCGTAACTATAATTATTTTAAGCTGTAAATGAAAAATTATTATTGAATGTTTGTATTCGTTATAATTAATAACAGTATTAAGGTAATAAGAAGTTGTAATGTTAAAAAATGCATTTAAAAAATATTTGTAAATCATTTCAATTGTTTAAAGAGGAAAAAATAATATGTATATTTCCAGAGAAAATTTATCAAATATTATTTTTAAATTTGTTTTATTTAATACTTTTAATTGGTTAACAAATTAAAAAATATATTCATCTTTTGAGTTTACAACACACATTATTTTACGAAGATAATATCGAAAATAATTTTTACTTTAACACGTTTAAATTGAAAATATTTTAGACAGGTAAAATAAAAAAATTGACAATATTTATAATGGAATGCAAAGAAATTTAACTTCTATCATTTCTGAATGAAAGCGTTTAAAATTGGATAAATTTTAATTGGAAAAAATTTCAAACAGAAGCTTCCAAACTTCAAAACATTCGAACTAAAACTTTCTAATTTAGACAATTGCATTAGGAAGAAGTTGAAAATACGAACTAAATTGATTATTTCAAAGAAAAGCTTATACATTTTTAAAAAATTAAAAAAATTATTATTTAACTTAAAAATTAATTTGATGAACTTTTCTAAATCAAAAATGAAATCACCTTTATTTCCACCGTTAAAACTGAAAAAATTTCCAATTGTGAACCTTTAAAATTGAATAATTGAGCTTGTGGATTCCATAACGTCATTAGCGCTCGGACTCGCTCTCCCAGTACTCCGTTCGTTGCCGAATCGCAGAAAATTTTTCGATAAAACGTTGAATAACCAAATTTTTTAAAAGAATGCCCATTTTTTTTAAACGGACAATGAAACTTCGTCTGTTTTTATACCAATGCAAGTTACGATTTATAATAATATACATTTATGGGACTGATATACAATTTCAGGGAGAAACTCGAGTGCGAAGCACGAGATACGTGATAAGAATGTGTTCTTTAAAGCCGAAGGAGCTTTAACAAAATAGAATTCACAATCATCAGATTACTGTTGTCGATGCTTTCATCTTTAGTTTTTAAAAGTCTGTGAACAAAGATCGAGCGCGTGGCCCGAGGTAAATACATTGTCAGGAGCGAAGCGCGAGAACTAACAGTCGCTCGCTCAAACTTGCGAGCGAAGCATATTTTTTAAAAATTTTTTTATCAAATTGAGTTTTTTCAAAATTAAAATTAAAATTTGAATATATTGTTGCTGTGGCAAAAATTAAAAATAGCAAATACAAATTCTCTTAAGAATTTAATTCTGAACATTTCTAAAACAAGAACCTTAAAATCAGTTAAGAAATACGACCTGCGGGCGATTATGAACAAAACCTTCTTATTCTAGACCACTGTGGACGGTACGAGGGCTCCGCGCCTGTCGACTTGATCCGAGTGGGCCCACAGAAATAAAAAATCGCTCGAATCTTTTAAACAAAGAGAAAAATTAGACTGTTGTGTCAAAATTGTCCTTAAACACCAAGAAGCAACTTTGCCACTGGAAGTTTTCCGTCCGCGAAACAATCCTGTAGACTTTTTCTCGTCAAAGTCTGATGAAACGATTTCTGGCGGCGATGGTTTACAATAATTTCCATGTTGCAAATATCAGAAAAAAATATATTTTTAAAACCTAATTGGCATCGGTAGAGGTTTTTCTACATATTTGGAGAAAAATCGAGATCATTTCCTCTAGCAGCAGCCAAGTTTTCGCGAGTTTAGTTTCAAAAGTCAATGATCTCGGTACAATAAAAATTTCCGGTTTTTAATTTTTAATAAAAAAAAACTGTCAATTTGATAAAAAAAATCTCAATCAAAGATGTGCGTCTACAGAGTATCAAAATGAAAGATTTGATAGTTGCACACTTTTCAGTTTAAAGGATTTGTAATTAAACTATTTTTAATTAAATGTCTCCCAAGTACATTCAAATATTAAAGTTTTCCTATTTGAAAAATGTTCCAAATTTTCCAAAGGTTGAAAAATTGCAATTGAATAGTTTCTTTAATTTTCAAAGGTTTTATTTTCTGAATTCAGACTTCTTTTGTTAAACACTAGATTTTCAACTTTCCCAATCATAAGTTTAAGTTTTACAATTAAAATTGAATTGATTGAATTTCGAAAAGTATAATTGAATATTTAAAAATAACTCATTTATAGACGATTTAAATTTACTTACAGTAATCCAAGTAGTTTAAATTCCACGATTAAAACTGAAAGGATTGAATTTCGAAAATCATAATTAAAAATTTTAATATTGTTAATTTCTAAATAATTAAATTTACAAAAAAGTTTTAATATCACAATAATTCGCGATTCTAACGTTTTTTTTTTGTTAGGAAAATTCAATTATGAAGGTTTAGAATTGAAAATTGTTCTATTACGAACGGTGAAAATAAAGGTGAATTTGTTTTTTAATTTCAGAAGAATTTGTCTAATCAGTTTTAATGTTAAAATATTTTAATAATACTATTTGCATTCCTATGAATTTTGTATGATTTAAATCCTTTTGAGATTTTTGAATTCAAATTAAAATTGTTCAATTCTGAACGCTTAAAATTAAAAATGAGACAATCATAATTTATTTCACTTAAAAAATTTGCTAAATACATAACTTATTATTAAAACAGTTGTTCTTTGTAATCTGCACGATACCGACGAACGCTAAATGTGTTAAAATACTTTATTTTAGAATTATTATTTAAAAAAATATATCTTATGCTATATATTTTTTTTTATGATTAAAATGTGAAATTTTATCACATGATTATAATCCAAGTATGTTTGAAATCCTTTCAGTTTCATTATTATTATTATTCATGAAATTGAATAAAACTTATAATATTCTTATATATAGAAATAAGCTCCCAGTGATTTGAGAGGATGCGGTTCACGGCAAAAGAATATGAAAGAGTGGGATTATTATAAAATATTATTAAATTGTGAAATTATAATCATTATTCAATATTACATATCATAATATATCCATAATGGTTTTATCTTTTTAACGATTTTTTAAAAGAAGCCCAATAGATATTAATCATATTTATTTCAATAAATTGTAATTATAATTTCATAATTTAATCATATTTTATGATAATCCCACTCTTTCATATTCTTTTGCCGCGACCCACATCCTCTCAAATCACGGGGGGCTATTTCGAAGGTCTGTGATTCGAAGAGATCCGTAACTGACCGTTACGACATTTTCCGAATTTCAGCATCCCAATAAACATCGTTAATTGTATTTTAGATAATTAATTAACATTTTTTAACTTTTTTTTTTTGCAAAACTGAAAAGATCATATGAAAATTAGTCAAGAATAACAACAAAAACTTCCAAAAATGAATTAGAATCCGCGATACACGGGAATAAAGATTCGAACAGTTTTCAGTGTCAACGGTTCTTTCTGAAATCACGGCAGATTAGGCATTTTAGTGGACCTTCGGAATAGAATGACCCGGATTGAAATGCGAAGTGATGTGCTGTAAGCGGCTCTATTAGGTACCTATTAGAATTTATTTTGTTCAAAGCGCTAGAAGTACGAAATTGCTTCTCAAAACTGGTTTTATTATCGAAATAGTTATCCCAACTTCCCACTGCATATATGGCTCGAAATAGAAAATTGGTCTTTGAAGGCTTCTATAGGTCAATATTTCTGTATAAACAATTTTTTAACGACGAATATCTGCGGAAATTGAATCTACGACTTTGTCGAATACGCCTTCGTTGAAATTATTTCAATGAACGAGTCCAAAAATATTTAGCTACAAATTCGAAACTTTTTCTTAGCAAATTAAACATTTTGAAATTTTGAGTTCAACTCTATACAAAAATATAAAAAAGTAGTCCTAAAAATGTGGAAAAATCATCAAATCAAGAGTAAATTCTACTATCTAAATCTAAATAAACATCCCAATTGAACATTATGAAATTAATGAGTAAAAGTCTGACGTTGCTTTTTATAAAAGAATGAAGGCAAACACTAGATTAAACAAAGGTTTGAATCCAGGATTTCAACATGTTCATTTTGCTAAAAAAACTTCTGACTTTGAACTTAAATATTTGTTGAATCATTTATTAAAATAGGCTCAACGTACGCGGATTTGCCACAACATTTTCTAATCTTTCAAATGATTGCACTAAAAAAGCCGCAGATTCAGGTTCTGCACAGATATTTGTCTTTGAAATGAATTATACATTTTCAAATAGTCACAAGAAATGTACCCAACATTTTCATCGGTAGCGTAGGTAGGAAAAGCCGTAGTGGGCCGGGAGACCCGATTTTCTCGTAATTTATAATTTTGGTTTTCAGAACTAATCTTTTCAGGAATAGGTAGAAGCATTTATATGGCGGATGACAAAAAAATAAATTATGTAAAAGCACACTATTTTAATTTAATAATCGAGCTTTATTCTCGAAACTATTTCAAAACAGACAGGTTCTACACTTCAAGTTGCAGAATATCTCGACGAGAAAATAATTTGATTTTTAGAGGACATTTTTTTTTAACTGCTCAAGTTTTTGATCTAATTCAGACATTCCAATTTTATTTGATTAATCTGGCTAGTTTTACCATTCTCTTTCAAAGTCAATAGGAAAATATAAGAAAAGTAAAACATTAACAAAATGGTAACGATTTATTAGAAAGTATAGATAACTTTAACAAAAAACCCACACTTATATTTGTTGCCAATCTTCTATTCAATTTGTACTTTTATAAGGAAGACATCCTGCGTCTTTTATGGGGGCTAAACCATTTT
The DNA here is from genome assembly GCF_010883055.1 of Belonocnema kinseyi. Classification (NCBI taxonomy): domain Eukaryota; kingdom Metazoa; phylum Arthropoda; class Insecta; order Hymenoptera; family Cynipidae; genus Belonocnema; species Belonocnema kinseyi. The sequence goes on along the minus strand of NC_046657.1, from coordinate 92,315,897 downwards.
GTGGACCAGAGCATTTTGCTTTTAAAATTTTATTTTCTTGGAAACAACGAGATATACGAAAAAATATTTTTGAAAATGGTGAAAAACATGGGAAAAAATCAGTTTTTTTTTATTGTCTCATTCCGGTTCATCTTTACGGGCAACTTTCACCTAAAATGATGAGGAAATGAGTTCTTTTGAAAAACAAGAAACTTTATTTATAAAACTAATGTTAAACAAAGTTTCATAACAAAAGGATCATATTCAAAAGGCCATAATTTTGGATCTATAAGAGCTAGAAGAATGTTTTTCTTTTACATCTACTCAAAATCAAGTCTTCTTGAAATAAATATTTAGCAGTTTTTACCAGATATGCGTAGGGAATAAGCTATTTCCCCAAAACTATGTGAAAATATTTTTTCATTCAAATTGTTCGCTTTAGATCGACTTCTTCTCACCATAACTCCCAAACTTTTCGAAATAGGACATTCGATTATTTCATTTTGCAGAAAATTCCTAGCAATTTAATCTTTGTATCTGGGACATAGGATAAACCGGAATAAGGCAATTTTCAAAAAACTTTTTCCCATGTTTTCGCCATTTTTCAAAAATATTGACGGGTCATGTTCTCGTAAGATGTGCAGCACCGACTTCAAAAAAATAAAAAGAGTTTTCTCAAAAATGGCTCAAGCTATTTTTTTCTTTTCGGGCTCAAAATGATCGCGGAGAATCCCAGAAGTATATTCAGAAAAAAACTGAAAAATGCAAGTCCTTTTGGGTTGAAGTCAGTCAAGGCACACCATGAGAAGTAGAAATTGCAGAGTATCACAAATTTACAAGAGGTATTTTTGTTGAACTTTGTCAAACGTGCAAACTTTTATTTCAATATTTTGTTGAACTTTTATTGTTTTCGAGAAAAATGCGAAAATTTGATTTTCTGAAGAAAATTCTCTTATCTTTCTTCCTTATGAATGGTTAAATTTAACAAAAAATTGTCGCCATTTCATTATATAATATCTAAATTAGATTTAAAAAAAAAACTATAGAAGTTTAAATATTTTTTTTCGATATAGACATCAAAATTCATATAGTCGCAACTACATGGCATTTTTTTCACAAAACAAAAAAATTCGTGTCGTCTAATCCGCCCCCCCCCCCCCCAAAAAAAACGACAAAATATTTGTGTTTAAAAATAACGATAAGTTTCCACGTGGAAGTCAATGTCAAGTTTTGAATTTCCATGTGGATTTGCACATGGTTCGATGAATTCGCTTTATTTTTCACGTGAAATTTGACATGCTTGACTTAATTCATGCGGGTTTTCCCGTAAATTTCCAAGTGGATGTTTTTAACTGGAAAAAATTTTACCTGTCTGAATATTGATTTAAAAATTTAACATTTTCTTGAAAATATTCATATTTACATCATTTTATTATTTACGTGTAGGTATTTTTTTTCAAATGTTTGGAAAATTAAAAAAACTCGATTGGAAGAATATTTAAAAACTTGGCTTGAAAAATATAAAAAATGATACAAATAGCAAGAAAAACAAGAAATTATATATTTAAACATCAGTACATTAGGTACAATCAGCGTTCTTTACATGTAGATTTCAAAAAGATCTTATGACAGAGAAATTGTGTCCCGTTGCGCCCCTTTGTCATGATCTTTCGTGCAGAATTGAACTTATTATATAATCTAAATAATAAATACTTGTCACCGATACGTTTCACAATAAACCTTCATGAATTCATGTGATTTTTTTGAACTGCCATATCAGTTCCTCTACCTTTTCGATAATTCCTGCAATTCAGAACTTATGACAAAATCGGATGTTCCGTCTCGTCCTGATCACAGCTAAATGAACGTATTAGAAAAAAAGAGAGAGAAATGGTGACGGATTATTGGAATCTACGTTATCTATTTTTGAATTTAGAACACTCGTGATTTCGTACAGAATGTTCTTTTTATACTCTGTATAATACAAACAGAAAATTCCGTTAGTAATTTACAGATTTAAAATAAATCGATTGTCCAATTAATTTGTTTATTTAATTTGTAATCAAAATAAATTAAACTTAACCTATAAACTGGTGGGATATAATCCTTCAGTCGCATCAGTTCAGCAATAATTGCATTTCCACGAGAAATCAAACGCAGAAGATTTTGCCCACACATATTGTTGGCCGCGATGAAGTCTCCCATCATGAAGACGAAATAAAGAATTTAAATCTCATTCCACAACAAAATAAGTTTACAAAACAACAGAAACATGTCATCAAGTCAGCAAGTGTCAGATTTCTCCATTTCTCTCAGAGCGCTGCCCCAAGGAGTTCGTAGATTAGCGGAACAGTTTTGACCAATGAGGTGACTGCTAAAGCTTGTGAAGGCAGCTCATTGGTAAAAACTTCTACTAATCTAGGGACCCTGTAGTAAGGGACGCGCCACCTTGGCAGCTGACTGCGGATTGGTCGAGCGAGAAGAGAGAGACACTTCCGTTCCATAGCAAGATGCTGTACCAAAATTTACTACAGTTTTGCGCTTCCATATGCGAATTGCGAATAGTGCAATCATGTTTAAGGGCATGTGATTTCCCCGGCTTTTTTTCCACAAAAATGAAAATTTTTAAAAACTGAATTCGGAGATGCTATAAAATATCATAACGGACGTCCCCGGACTCTTTTTTGAGGGATAATAACAAAAAAATTTATTGTGCTAAATAAAACTTTTATGCATATGTATTATTTTGAGGTTACGTCGTTTTTCATCTCTGCCTTTCCGATAATCTGGAAATTATTTATGAAATAAACTTTTTTGATTGCCTGCAAAAAGGGTTAGTTCCGGGAGATTAGTTACTATGTTTATTTGCAAGTCCAAAGTTTTCGGCCAAAAATATTGTGTAGTTTGGAAGTAACGTTCGGATGAATTGTAACACACATAACCTCGAAATATACACGTACGTTGTTAGCAATATGAAAAATTTGTTGATAAAAAAACACAAAAAAATGTGTGGGGACGTCCGTTAGCGTGTTCGCTATCATTTCCCAAATTTTTAAGACAAAATATTGATTATTCTAGAAAAAAAGCCGTCGGAACCTAAAACTGGTAAAATCGATACTAATTCCTAAGC
>NC_046657.1:92308173-92312688 GCF_010883055.1 Belonocnema kinseyi | reverse complement strand
CAAATTTTTAAGACAAAATATTGATTATTAAAGAAAAAAAGCCGTCGGAACCTAAAACTGGTAAAATCGACAATTTTCTAAGTATCACATGCCCTTAATAAGTTTATACAAGGATCGTGTCTTATGTTTAAAATATTTAAAATACTTATTTATTCGCAAAATCTTCAAAGTGAAAGATTCAAGGTTAAAGATTAATCTTTTTTGTTTGAAAATTTGGCCATTCAGTTTAAAATTTATATTTGTAGGTTGAAAATTAAACTATTTGGTTAACAGTTAAACTATTCGGTTGTAAATGCAAATCCTTCATTAAAAAGTCAAATTGTGAACAAACCCGTTTACGCTTAAAATAAAAAATTTTAATTTTCAGTTTTAAAAATATTAACGAATTTGCAACCAAGTAGTTACTTTTTCATCCAAAAACATAACATTTTAACGAAATAGTTAAACTTTTGAATAAGTATATACATTTTCTACCAAAAACTAAAAAATATGATTATTTTAAAACAGCAACGGCTGAATTGAACTAAAAAGTGCATTTCAAGCACATTTTTTCATTTTTAACCGGAGATAAGTTTTAAACTAAAATGTTGATAAATCAGTCTCGACCTTGTATTTATGTTAGATCACTCAATCAGTCGTCGATTGGTAAGGTCAGTTACAATAAAAACAGACAAATGTTAGTTAAACGTTTCGGTCCTGAGTTTGGACCCTCTTCAGTAAATATTTTATTAGTCAAAATCTGTAAGATAAAATCAAAAATCGTATAACATGAAAACAAATACGATAAAAAATAAACAAAAAAGGAAAAAGGGAAGTTTGAATTTTTAAGCAATAAAATAAAATAAGTTAATGAATTAAATAACAGAAGAGAAATTACTCAAATTTGAGCATTTCATGGTTGTTATATTGTTATTTAATCTGTTTTATAAACAAACTTTTCGCACTATGAAATGCTCAAATTTGAGTAATTTCTCTTCTTTTATTTAATTCATTAACTTATTTTATTTTATTGCTTAAAAATTCAAACTTCCCTTTTTCCTTTTTTGTTTATTTTTTATCGTATTTGTTCTCATGTTATACAATTTTTTTATTTTGTATTACAGATTTTGACTATAATAAAATATTTACTGAAGAGGGTCCAAACTCAGGACCGAAACGTTTAACTAACATTTCTCTGTTTTTATTGTAACTGACCTTTCCAATCGACGACTGATTGAGTGATCTAACTTTACACTAAAATAATGAATCTTCAACCAAAAAAATTAATTTGTAAAAGGTCGTTCAACCTTAAAACAATTAGAGGAATGTTCAACAAAAAGATTAATTTTCAATCAAAGAAAGAAAGAATTTTCAACAAAAGAATTAAATTTTCAACTAAAATGATGAAAAATCAACCCAAAAAAGATCCATTTTTACTCAATTAGTTTAACATTTAACCAAGTAGTTAAATGCAAACAAAAAAGACAAATTTTAAAGAAAATAGTTGAGTCCTCAACAAAGGAGCTTTAACAAAAGATAATTCACAACTACCAAATTACAGTTGTAGATGTGCAAAGCTCTAGGACGAACAAAGAAAAAAGAAAAGTATATACAAAATTGTTGAGTTTTCAACCCAAAAAGGCAAGTTTAAAAAAAAAAAGTTGAATTTTCAACCAAAAGGGATACATTTTTATTGTGTTCATGTTCACTACGAAAATCAAGTTTCTACACAAAGAGATGAGTTTTTAACCAAGAAACAATTTTAGTCAAGACAGAAAAAAAATTCAACTAAATTGTTGAACATTTTCAACAAAAATTTTTAAAAAACTGTTCTCTTATAGTTTTAAAATCAAGCAATTGGTTGAAAAATTCGTCTTTTTTGTTAAACATTAATCTCATTAGTTAAAAATTAATCTTCTGAGCATAGAATTTTTTTATAACGAAAAAATAGTTCTCTTAAAATTAAATCTAAAAACAACATAATTCCCTTCCTGATGGATTCAATGACCTGAAGTGTAGAACCTGCCTAATGTTAAATGGATTCGACGTCCTTTGAAATAATTTTTATAACACTGTTTTTTTTCGGTGAAAATTAATTTTTTCAACAGATAATTCAACTATGACATTTTTGGTAGAAAATTAAATTTTTAAAATAAAGTATGATCTTTTCTAGTTAAAAAACTAACTAATTAATTTATTGAAGTGAAAATTTAACTTTCCATTTTTGGTTAAAAATTTATTGATATTTTTAATTACAATCTGTTTTGGTAAGAACTCAGATTTTTTTAAAATTACACTTCTTTAAATTGGAAATTATTTTTTTAAACTAAAAACTGAACCATCCCATTTTTCTTTGAGCATTAAGTTCATAATTGAAGCTTCATCTCTTTTGGTTTAAAACGAACCTTTTTGATTGAAAATTCAACTATTTTCTTCAAATTTTATTTATATTTTTTAAATTAATTTCTATAATGGTAAAATTTACTGATATTACTTTTGGTAAAAAAATGATATTTTTAAGTTAAAAATTATATATTTGTTTGAAACTTTGTAGATTTTGTAGAAAATTCGTAATTTTCGGTAGAAAAGTAATATTCTTAGTTGAAATTAATATTTTTTATTAAGGATTCAGTTATTTAAAAATAATTTCTTTTCTGATTGTCAAAAACCAATTTCTTTAATAGAAATTTCGATTCTACTATTTTTGTTGAAAATTAATATTTTAAATTGAAAATTGACCTTTTTTACTTAATAAATCAATTTTTTTTATTTTTCTGTTTTGGTAAAAATTTAATCATTTTATTTTTAAATCGATCTCTTTTCGTTAAAAATTGAACTATTTGGAAACAAATTCATCTGTTTTCATACAGTATTAGGAAATTCAGAATTTTTTTGAAAATTCGTCATTCTTGGTAAAAAACTAAACTTCCTAATCGAAATTTCATCATTTTTTCGAGGATTCGATTATTTTGATAAAAATTCCCTTTATCGTGAAAAACTAAGTTATTTAAGAGAAAATTCGATTATACCATTTTTGATAGTATTCATTCTAAATGAATTCTTGTTATAAAATTTCTAAACTTAAAACGTTTCTGTTAATATATTAATTATGTATGTAATTAAGTACCTTACGATATTAAAATAATTATTACAGCTTTAGGAGCATTTTCCAACTATTCCCTTTTATTTAATAACTTCTTCTACTAATCTTGTGAGTTCACGCTGCATACTTTAAATTGTTCAAATTTTTATTTTTTAGGTGTTTTTCGAGTGTATGGGTTCATAATACCGTTTTTCTTTTTATTTCAATTTTTTATTTCATAAATATTACTGTTATCTATTTTTTAACTTCAAAACTATTAGTTACTTTGATTTTCTCAATGCGATTGAATACACGATTCGCGGCTTCTACCGCTGGCTCCAACTTCCGTTCCATTTTCCCCAATCCATTGCCAATCTGTAATGCATGGACTTCACCAAAAACGGTCACTCTTCTGTTGCCAGAAATACGCACATACCCACCTGTGTAAAATCACACTATAGTTCAAAACTAATAATCAGACAGGATTTTGTGAAATGTTTGTGGAATAGAAAATTATTCGCCATGGAAGAGGTAGGTAGTATGTTTATGAAATCTCAAATTACTTTTACCAACACTATGCGTGCGACAGATATTCGACGCGTTCGTAACAAAAACAATAAACATACAACTTACACCACTTGTTACGTTCAGGCGCTGCAATCGTTAAGTGTCTTATAGAGCTGCGCACCGATACGTTGAGTTTGAGGATTCGTAACCTGTCGTTGAGTGGTTGAAACCACCAACCGCGAGAATAGGTGAGGTTTAAAACTGACATCACTGAACACACTGTTAAGTTAGATAAATATAAATGTTTTATTTAATTCACAAATCATCAATTGCTAATTCTTGATGAACAATGTATTCTTCGATACCGTCACGGGCATAAATGATAATTATAATATAGTGAAGTTCATGATAGACTCCGAAAGTCCAAAGTTAGTCCTTTTGTAGCGTCTGGCTGGCGCCAGATCCCATTAATTATGCTAAAAATAGCTCAGTGACTCATACTTATGACCTTGAATTCACCTTGAAATGTGAAATCGTTTAGCTATACAGCGGGTACGAAATAAAAATAAAGTTCTACATATTGCTTACAATTAATTTCTTCTTTCCGCAATTACTCTTTTTTGAATTAATATTCATAATTAAGGTTGATTAATTTAAACATTTGCTCAGTTCTCATATGTTTTCAACATTCCTTCAAGCTGTTAGAACTTTCCCGCCAGAGAATTTACTTGTTCAGAGAGTATTTAGTCAAAGGGTCCCTGCGCCCTGGATATTTAGTTTCCAAAACGTTTGACACCGTTACACCTCCCCTCTTATTCAAAAAGGTGGCTCATGCTTCGTGCTGAGACCAGTGATCCCAGATCTGAAACGAGATGCGGTCCAATACTATGACAGGTCTATGTCCGTGTGAATATAGTAGGAGACGCTGTAAATGACTGAGTTGCGCG
>NC_046657.1:92303741-92308073 GCF_010883055.1 Belonocnema kinseyi | reverse complement strand
CGCGCGCAACTCAGTCATTTACAGCGTCTCCTACTATATTCACACGGACATAGACCTGTCATAGTATTGGACCGCATCTCGTTTCAGATCTGGGATCACTGGCTGAGACAGCTTTTCTGGATGACATTCTCGAGTGCCAACCAGTGCCTGGTTTGATTTAAATTTTATGTTTATGTCCTCACAGTGTTTTTTTATTCACAGGTTGTGCTGTTCTTCGAAGGGGCACTTTGCGGTATTTGTTCCTTTTAGTTTGTTGTTAAGAGAGCGTTATCTCGTTAAGGTTTTGAGAGATTTTTTTTCAATTTTGTTCTCAATTTCTAGTAAATGACAATCGTACATTTTAGTTTGAAGTATTTTAAAATTTATTTTTGAAACTTATATAAATTAAAATCTAGAAGTATTTAAAGTCTAAGATTTTATATAAAACTAAACTATTTGTACAAAAATTTCGGTTCAAATAGTAAAAAAAATGTATAATTGAAATTCTGCCAAAATGTAATACTACATGTAAATGCTTCAAGATTTTTAAATAAGACTTTGAAGCATTTTAAGGATTTTAAGTTATTTAAAATTAAGAATAGATTTTAATTTAACAAGTTTTCAGTTTATAGAAAAATTTAATCGTTCTATTTGTAATATTTCTATCCCAAAAATGCTTAAAATGATATATTTTTGAAAAAATTTGAATGCATCGATTGATTCTTCAATTTAGAGCATTAAAATTGTGAACGTGGTTTTATATTTTTGGAAGTGATTTTAAATAGTTGAAGTGTATAATTTATAAAAATTTATATTTTTTATTTGGTAGTCTAACTGCATTTAATTTCAAATTATTTAGTTAAAACGTGTTAGCAGCTTTAATTTTAGACGTGTAAATTATTAGGAGTTTAAATACAACATTTTGAATTGAAGAATTTTCGTCCCTTTTTTTTTACTTTGGTTTTCAAAGTTTAAAATTTAAGAGTTCCACTTTGGGTGCTTCAATTTGTAGCTCTGTTTTTATTACTTTAAATAGGAAAATTGTTGGCTTCCGATTTCGATCTTTTGATTTTATTTGTATTCTATTGAATTTGTTTCGTTCTACGTAATCGTGGGATCAGAATTGGTCTCTTGTGTTTCGGGTATTTCCAGGTTCCGATCCAGTTCGGGAAGTGGTGGATTCTGGTTAGTAGAGTCACGAACTATCGGTTGTGCACTCAATTTTAGTTTATCGGTATGCACGATCTTCGTTTTGTTTGGGCCTAACCTAATAAGTGCGTTCCGATCGCCTACTAGTTTTTCTAGAATGTACGGTCCGCTGAAGTACGGATCGAATTTGTCTTTTCTTTGATTAATTTTTAGATAGACGCGTTCCCCTTCTTTAAAGTGTTTTGGATTCGATTTTTGATCGCAATATTTCTTAGAGCGTTCTTTAGCTATTTGCAGTCTTTCTTTGGCGACTGCGTGAACGTTGTCGAGTTTACAAAATAGATTTTTCAGGTATCCCAAATAAGTTTTCTCTTGTGGCTACAAGGTAAAACTATTCGGTATAATTGCCTCTCTACCGAATACTAAGGTGTAAGGTGAGAATCCAGTTGATTCGTGGACACTCGTATTGTAAGAAAACACTGCGAAGCGGAGCCAATCGTCCCAGTTGGTAGTACTCTCAAATTGTCTAAGATACTCTACTAAAGTTTGATGACTCCTCTCTAATGAGCCTAGACTTTGAGGATGATAAGCTGTTGACTGGATCTTTTTGATACTGAACACCTTGCAAAAGGTTTTCATGCATTGACTTATCAGATTTGAACCTTGATCGGTATGGATAACACGAGGGCATCCATAACGTGATACAAACTGCTCCGCGAAGGCCAATGCGATAGTAGTGGAGTCTGTATTTTTGAGTGGAAGTGCATCTGAATATTTCGTGAAGTTGTATTGTATCGTAAGAATGTGGGTATTTCCCTTTGAAGGCTTGGGAAGTGGTCCCACCAGATCAATTTGGATCTTGTCAAAGGGACCTTTAGGAGTGTCTGTGATTACCATCGGTTGACGAGTCCCTCTTCGTTCTAGCTTATTTCTCTGGCAATTTGTGCAGGAAGATACTATTCTTTGCACGTCACCCTTTAAATTATTCCAGTAGTATGTTGATCTCACTCGCCAATAGGTCTTTTTGACACCCTTATGCCCTTCTACAACTGATTCGTGATATTCTCTAATTATCTCATCCCTCATATCAACTGGGGGAATTATTATTTCTCCAGAGCAAAGTACTATCGAAAGTCCGGAACCAACAAAATGCTGTTCAATCGTTTTTTCTACTGATTCCCAAGAAAGGTCGTCGAGACTGTTTCCTGTACTTGGAATTCTTACACTATGTACCTTCAAGGCTTCCATAGCCTTTCGAAGAGCCAACATGGCTCCTGAGACAACATTCAAGAATACCTTGCCTTCCTTTTTGTCTTTCACAATGAGACTGAAGATGAACCTCCCATTACGATTGAACACAACTATCTCTCCGGCCTTCGGGCTTTCCCTCCTAATATCATCGACCTTTAACTAATTTTTACTTTTCACATCCTCGTTAATTTCCGATGTCATGTATCCATCCGCGGAGATTAGATGAGCAAGATGACCCTTTCCCATACAGACCTTATCTTTGCTGTATGTGAAGATACCTTCAACCAGGGCTAAAATCTCTTTTAGGGGAGTATCGGCATTGGAACATGGATTCACGTGACAGGGCGTCACAGACTCACCAATACAATATGGTACCTTTTCAACGTGACCAGGCGTCACAGATGCACCAATACAACATGGTGTCTTTTCAACGTGACCAGGTGTCACAGATACACCAATACAACATGGTGTCTTTTCAACGTAACCAGGCGTCACAGATACACCAATACAACATGGGGTCTTTTCAACATGACCAGGCGTCACAGATGCACCAATACAACATGGTGTCTTTTCAACGTGACCAGGCGTCACAGATACACCAATACAAGAAATACAACATGGTGTCTTTTTCCGGCTGTTGTCAGTCCGTGACCCGATCAGAGGCAAGTGCGAATACGTCGCCAGCCCTTGACTCCGACCGGATGCCTGCTCCGAACTTTGATTGATCATAGTTGAACTTAAAAGATCGGTGCCAACAGACTGACACTGCCTGTCCCCAGCCAATTGCGCGTCGACTTTCGCAATTCGGGAGCTTTCACAACAATTTGAAAGGACGCGTTGACCTTCCCCTAGGCCTAGGCTTTCAAAGAATCCATGTTCCAATAACTCCTCCAGACTTTTCCTGCCATCGTTCTCTCCCCAGGTTCCAACCACTCTCACAGGTCTACGATCCGCAGATTGTGCTTCTTTCGAGTCAGTTTCCGGCCCCTTGGATACATTAACATCAACCGGGTTCCTTGACAATGCGTCCGCATTGCTATTAATTCTTCCCGGTTTATACACAATATTATATTCAAACTCGCTTAGCTTTACACGCCAGCGACCCAACCTTGAAACAGGGTCCTTAAGACCGTGAAGCCAAACCAATGGTCGATGATCAGTTACAAGGGAAAACTGTCTGCCATAAAGATAGGGTCTAAAATGTTTTACATTGAACACAATGGCCAAAAGTTCCTTTTCTATAGTTGAATAATTTATCTCGGCATTTTGCAGAGTACGTGAAGCAAACGGAATGGGCAAGTCTTGTCCGATAAGACCTTGACTTAAAACTACACATATTGCATAGTTGGATGCATCGGTGGTGAGCACAAATGGTTTCTCGAAGTTTGGGTACTGCAACAAGTGTTCAGTACATATTGTATCGCGCAGGACTTCAAAAGCTTCCTGAGTTTCAGGTTTCCAAATGAATTCGGCGTCATCTTTAAGAAGTAAGGTGAGAGGTTTAGCTGTTTTTGCAAAGTTCGGGATAAACCGCCTATAATAACCGACTAATCCTAGAAATTGTTTCAGATTTTTCTTCCCTTTAGGAACAGGAAACTTTTTCACAGAGTCCGTCTTCCTGGGATCTGGTCTTACTCCATCCTGAGGTTTCACATGTCCCAAATAAGCGATTTCTCGTTTAAGGAAATGGCATTTCTCCGGTTGTAGCGCCAGCCCAGCTGATTTCAATCGACCAAGGAGAGATGTTAATTTTTGATAATGTTCTTCGAGTGAGGCTGCATAGACGACTATGTCGTCCATGTAGACAAACAGTTTTATGCCTTGAAGACCTGTGAGTACACAATCCATGATTCTTTGAAAGGTAGCTGGAGCATTCTTAAGGCCAAAGGGCATCCGAGTGAACTCAAGGTGCGCATAGGGAGTTGAGAAGGCTGTTTTTGATTGAGAGTCTGG
>NC_046657.1:92300837-92303641 GCF_010883055.1 Belonocnema kinseyi | reverse complement strand
TAGGCCTATCGTCGGTGGTAATTATTTTGTGGCTCAGCACATTTGTGGCACCCAACTGATCGCCTTCTAAGAAAAATTGAGGAGAAAATTTAGTAAGTATAGGAAGAAGACTAATTTTTTCCTCATCCGTTAATCCTGTCAAATCTATAGCCTTCAATAATTTCGAAACTCTAACAGCTAACCTCTTTTTTTCTTCACTGAAGCCGATTTTTTCGAGTGAACGATCTAAAGGGGGAATAATTTCGCATTCTTCGATATTCACAGGTGGTAATGTTAACTTTACCTTATGAAGAGTGGAGTTGATAATATACATTCTGGTGATTCCATTCTCATTGCGAACTAAAGTTTCGCCCGCAAAAATGCCAGGTCCACAAGAGATTCTTTTGACATATCCTTCTTTAAGCATTGTATCCTTTATGGGTAGACTTATAAGCATTTTTGTTCTTGCAGGTATTTGGATGGTTTTATGAGAAATAATAGGAAATCGATCTTCGCCCATGCAAAGTCTGTCTTCAACGAAATTAATGACAGCTTGATGCTGCATAAGGAAGGTTATTCCAATTATTCCTTCTTGTGATATCGGGAAAGACTGAGGAATAATATGAAAGGGAGTTTCGAGACCCCTAATCATCAGTGTGATTTCGCCAAGAGTGCGGATCATGTTTGATCCGATTCCTACTAGATTGAAGACTCTACCTCTATTTACACGAGTCCAGGAATGGATCACATTTTCTTTAATTAAGCTGACACTAGCCCAAGTGTCAATCATAAAGAGACACTTTCCTGAAATAAAAGATGGCTGCCTTATTTCTACTGTTGGAGCTGGACCCGCCTCCTTCGTCCCTCTTAGTCTGAGAACAACTCTTTGATTTAAGGTAGTTTGACCGTCAGACTTTTGTTCAGATTTCGGTGGTTCCTTACGAAATATATTTCTTTTTCGTTCGCGTTCGGCCTCGTGTTTTTTTTCTTAAATTGCAGTTCGCATAACAGTGGTTATTCATGAGGCAATAGTCGCAAGGAGAGTTATCTTTATTTGGGAAAGGTTTTGAGCAATTTCTTTTAATATGCCCTATTTCATTATAGTTATAGCACTTGACTTCACTCTTCCAGCTACTCTTTGCTTCAGATCCACCTCCTGTACGTATATGCGCAATACGTTTGTTGGGGTTAAACTTAGTCTTAACATTGTGCGCTGAATCTGAGTAAATGTTGGAATTTATACTCGGGTCCTTCAACTGTTCGCGTAATCTATTCCAGCTATTTACTTGGAGATTTTCCTCGTTCGCGAAAGCGATGGCTTGGTCTAGTGTGCTTATTTCTTTATTTTTAATTTGGCTGTATATTTTATAGTCTAATCCGCGTAAAAAATTCCCGATAGCTGTGGTTCTATAAGCTTTACACATGCCTATCCCTTCTTCCCCCGGCGTGTTTTCTAACACTTGGGATATTAATGTATTAAGTGTGAGGCTAACACGTGATCCATACTCGGGTATGGTTTCGCCCGGTTTTCTTATTACATTTGCTAGATCTTGCATTAGTTGACTGACGTCCTGTTTCTGAGAGTAAATCTGTATCAAAGTTAGGAGAATTTCATCAAGAGAAGCCTCTAATCTATTTTGAACATGTATTCTACCTTCACCTGTTATTTTGGTTTTAATCAACAAAGTTAAATATGGAATTTCGGACGGGTTAACTATTGAGATAGCAGCTCGGCAGTGCTCATTAGACATTTTCACCGACATGTTTTTACCGTCAAATACAGCTATTATTTCGCGGAGAAGTTTTGAAATTTTATTGATATCTAGAGTTCCTGTCGAGAGGGTTGAGGACCCGAATATCGACAATGGGGCAGAAATGGGAGTTTCTTTATGTATGAGAGTTGGCGCGCTTCTAAACTCGGAATTTAAAGGTGCAATAACCTCGCCTTCTCCAGGGATCGCAACTGTCAAATTATTTGCCATCGTGTTCGGATCGAGAGGACGTCTCGCGGTATTCTGTCTTTTCTTTGCGGGACCGGGTTTATTTGTTTCGGGAACTAAGGGTTCGCTGCCCCCGATTCTTTTTCGACTACGCAAGTTGCTCATTTTGCTAGACATATATATCGATAAGAAAAATTGTTAGAGGCTAAGACTTACTTGTGTTAATCCAATTACGCTTTATACGCATAGACTTCTCTCGTAAATACTTAATTTCGCACTATGACACTAGAACTACGAGAGAGAGAGAGAGAGAGAGTGTCATTAAAACTAGGTGAATATTTTTCATTCCAATTTTCTGTTGATGAGTCTTGAGGTTCCTGGTGTCTCGATGAAAACTGCAGAATTTTCGATTTTCACGCGTTCAGGAGGTCCCTCGCAGCCGTACTCTTCATGAACCGGTCGTACAGGAATCAGCATCCATTAGTATTCCGTGTTGATTTTTGGTATTTATTATCATTGAGCCTACGATTGTTAGAGGAATAGCTGGTGGCTCTATTCAACCGTTAACAATCTCGGTACTATCGTTAATACCCTTGGCTACCGGGAGTAAAACCACCCAAAACCCTGGTAAGAGATTGCCGCTTTACACAAGAAAGTCTCGGGTTCTTTTGCAAGACGTTACACGCGCCGATGAGCCAAAAGCTACTCAATCCACCCTCGGTTATTCATAGAACGTTTTCGGTCGAGTATCTCGAATTTCCTTTTGAGACTTCGCATGAACTCGTGGGCCAAGAATTAATGTAAGGCCACCCTTGGTTCTCCACAGAAAATGAAGAAAATCGGGTTTCACGTTTTCAAAATTTGCATCTGGCACTCAATTATAAT
>NC_046657.1:92296577-92300737 GCF_010883055.1 Belonocnema kinseyi | reverse complement strand
CACAAGCAAAAATGTTAATATTAAAAGTTGTTCATAAAGAGTATCACTTTTTCACTTCACTTTTGTCTTTAGAAAGCAGAATGAATAAAAATTATTATTATTATTGTTTTTTTTTGTTCACAAACGTCTTTGAACTTAAACACGTGACCTACTTTTCACGGCACAGGTATATCCAACACCGCTGTCACCAATTTTGTTACGTCTAGGCGCTGCAATCGCTAATTGTCTTATAGAGCTGCGCACCGATACGTTGAGTTTGAGGATTCGTAACCTGTCGTTGAGTGGTTGAAACCACAAACCGCGAGAATATGTCAGGTTTAAAACTGAAATCACTGAACACACTGTTAAGTTAGATAAATATAAATGTTTTATTTAATTCACAAATCATCAATTGCTAATTCTTGATGAACAATGTATTCTTCGATACCGTCACGGGTATAAATGATAATTATAATATAGTGAAGTTCATGATAGACTCGGCAAATTTAAAACGGGTCAAATTGATTATCGGAAAACGCTTCAATGAGATCGAATAACTCTGGAACCGGATTAGACATTTTTCCAAATATTTAGTCCGTTGAATTCTTTAGTAAAATTGTATAAATTAATTATTAATTATTGAGATTAATCGCGCACAAGTAGTCTTAGCACTCTGTTTTATCGGCAGAGTCGATCGCACACAAATGATTTTATGGCCGAATAGCCTATAGTGAGCGAGGTCGACTAGCTCCTGCCACCGGAAGTAAGCAATTAAGTTGAGTGACGGGACTAGGTCAAGGGTCCAAAGTCCACGTTTGGCCGGATGCACGCATATTAAGTTTGAGTGACAGTTTCCTGTCCGAAAGTTCAAAGTTAGTCCTTTTGTAGCGTCTGGCTGGCGCCAGATCCCATTAATTATGCTAAAAATAGCTCAATCACTCATACTTATGACCTTGAATTCACCTTCAAATGTGAAATCGTTTAGCTATACAGCGGGTACGAAATAAAAATAAAGTTCTACATATTGCTTACAATTAATTTCTTCTTTCTGCAATTACTCTTTTTTGGATTAATATTCATAATTAAGGTTGATTAATTTAAACATTTACTCAGTTCTCATATGTTTTCAACATTCCTTCAAGCTGTTTGAAATTTCCCGCCAGAGAATTTACTTGTTCAGAGAGTATTGAGTCAAAGGGTTCCTGCGCCCTGGATATTTAGTTCTCAAAACGGTTAACACCGTTACACCACTCTGAAAGTCTTGTACACTGTACACGTGAAACCACACTTATTGGAAACTTTTCCTTTTAGAGAGCGATTTTAATTTTAACATCCTTGCCTTTATTCACACACTATTAATTGTTCAATCATTATTTATTTATATTTGACTCGCATTCACATCGGCGGACATATTTTTTTTAAGTGCGGTTGGCACGCCACGCTCGGGAAGTTTTGAACTATACGTGAGCGTGATTTTGCACATGTGTGTACGTACTTCTAGCAACAGAAAAGTGTTCATTTTCAGTTCCACTAGTTTGGTCTCCTTATGTCTATTCTCCATGGTCCCTATACTAATCTATCTCCATATATGTATCCTATGCATCGCCCCCACTTTTTCTGTTCTCTTAGCATCCGGAGTAGGGTCCCTACCATGATCTAAGAATAAACGGTCTAGCCATCAGCGCCCTTAATTTCGCCCTCATTCGCACTACACCACTTCTAGCCATCTTGGTTATCATAGCAAATGTCAGCTTCTCGGTCTTCACTCAAAAGATTTGAAATCATGAATTATGGCTACATTGTAAATCAATGTCAATACCTGTGAAAGTTCTCTCAATATTCAAATAAGGTGCAAGAAGCGGACTCTGCTGACGCTAACCGTTTGTGAAAGCGCAACGTGTTAAGAAGAACTTTGAGAAAATTGTAGTGGTATTTCTATTTGAAAATACAAATTTTAAAGTGAATCTAACGTACCTACCCAAAGTGGATAAATATTTTTCGTGTAAGCTAAAGTTGCATCATTCGCATTATACATATTGGTAAGTGTACTTTATATTATACATATTGTTAAGTGTACTTTATTAAGTGTACAAGGTAGCTGTCATTATAAACATAACCTATTAAGTTAATTTCCACATTTTTAATAAATAAATAAGACTGTGTTAAAATGATGCAGATAAATTTTTGAATGGGAAACAAATAAGTTTTTAAAAAATGAAGAAAGTACGTATACATATCTCTTTTTTCAGACGTTTTGCTGCGGAAAGTATAATACTCGTAGAAAAATTTTATTTTAGTTTGTTTTTGCAAACTATTTTATACTATGCGAAATACATTTAGAAATAGTTCTGCACGCGATATTTTTCTAAAAAAGGAAGGGCACAATTAAAAATAGAAAGTCACGAAAAGTTTTAGTTGAAGAGTAGACTAATTATTATTACAGAGATAGGCTTAATGGTATGATGCTTGCACGTTTATTTCTCTTGTAAAATTAATTTCATTGCATATTATTGCAGATAACAATGCCAAACATTTGTGCAGCTGACAGTTGTGCCAATCAAGTAAGGAAAGACAACCCAAGGATTAGTTTATTCCGCTTCCCGAAGTGACAACAAGTGTGCAGAAATAAAAAGATCAACCCGAAACATAATAAGAGTTCATTGTATATATAAAATCGAGAGAAAAAATGTAGAAATGTCTATTGCAATTTCTAATATTATGCAGAATTTCATTTGTTAGCATATCACATTACCTAAAGAACTATACGTATAGGATGTAAATTATTGTAATTCGGGGAACCATAGTATCAAAAATGAAAATTGCCTCTTTTATACTAATTCTTATTTTTTCTCCTGTTCTCAAAATTAGAATTCTACTATTATATTTTTCGTTCCGCATTCATCTCCAGTCATTAAAAATTTAAAATACTGTGATTTTTAATTTTTAATTTATAAACTAGTTTCTTTAATAATTATTATTTTATTTTTACGCTTCTAAAAGAAAATAATTACACTGTAATGTTAATTGTTTTTCTTTCAAATTTCTCTCATTAAAAAATATTTTAATTTCAAAGGCTTTTAAGTTATAATCTAATTTTCGAAACTGAATAATTTTGAATGGAATAATTATTTCATTGCTAACATACTTCTAATTTGAAATAAAATTGTGGAATAATAAAGTATTTCCATGCAAAATAGTTATGCTGAAGTTTAAACGCTTCCTTTAATATTTTGACATTGTCGAAATCTTAAAAGTTTCAAACCAAAAACTTGAAAACTATGAGTCCTAATTACTTTCCTGAGTTTTTTGTTGAATTTAACTAATTATTATAAAAATAAGGGAACTTTTTTTTATTTCTCCATCTTAGTTCAATGCTCTCCATCGTTGAAGCCAAGAAACAACCCACGCATCTGTATTCAATTCAATCAAATTTAAAATTTAACGACAATTCATCTTTTTGGGTCAAAAAATAACTTTTGTTGAAAATTCATATTTGTGTGATAAAAATTCAGCCTTTTTTTGTAAAAATTCGCCTTTTCGGCTTGAATATCTTAAAATTTAGTTGAAATTCTTTTTCTTTCTTCACGGGTACTCTGTTTTAATTAAATATATGTCTTTGGGTTTCAGAATTCATCTGATTTGGTTAAAAATCTACCTTTTTTGCTGAAATTTTATCTGATTCAACTATTATTCGCTATTTTAAATTCATGTTTTCTGGTCGAATTAGAATGTATTATTTAATTTTAAATAAGAGTTTTTTTTATAAAAATTCAACTATCTGGTTGAAAATTGAGTAATTTGTTAAACTTTCATTTTTATTGTTGACATTTAACTATTCTATTTTTGATTAAATTCAACTTTATATTTTAAATTAAAATCTTTTTAGGATGCAAATTGAAATATGTGGTTGAAAGAGGTGAAATAATTTGTTAGACATTTATTATTTTTATTCAATATTTTTGTAATTTTCTTACCTGATTTAAGAAGTAATACTTCTCTGCTTAATCGTTTCTTAATAATCAAAATAAAGAACATTTTTTAAGTGAAATACAAGCGCCATCCTACCCGTTAATAAGCGTTGAATTCAGAAAAATTAAGAATTTGTATTCCTGTGAATACGCGATCTTTCCTCCGTTTAATAATCCCCCAACGGGAACAGAAACAGTGAAAATCCTATTCCT
>NC_046657.1:92294491-92296477 GCF_010883055.1 Belonocnema kinseyi | reverse complement strand
CGAAGAGTTAATGATTAACTGTTATAGATCTACGAAATCGTGTCGAAACCAAAACCTCCCTGTAAACAACGACGGGATACTTAAGGAACCCCATGTAATGGAGAGGTCAATAGTCTTGCTCGATCCTCTGACTAGAGCACGTCACTCTGTTCAATTTTTTACTGAATAAATTTATTTCATTCCAATTCACACATTTACTTTTTATTCCGAAATTACTTACATTGGATTAGTTTTTGGTGTAGGGCACCTACGCAAAGGTGCATTTTGTATTAAGTGAATCTTAGCATGCAGTGTTATGATTCATTTCCAATCTATTACGATTGAAAACCCGACTATTTCCGAGTGATACTGCCAACATTGGGACATTTTTTATGTAAATTGTTTATTAACATGTAAGTTGTTATATTCCACTAAATATGATCAAAGATACATTTTTTAGGAATATCCGTAGCCATTGTAGCGATTAAAGAAAATAAAAATTTTGATAAAACCTTACGTTTGAATATTTCGTCACGAAAATTATTCATAACAATGGTTATAGTTAAATTCTCACATATTTTTGTAACTAGAAATTATTCGCCCGACAGCTTAAAATATTTCCAATGTAGAAAAAAAAATTCTATACGAAAGCACCAACATTTTGAATTTCTTTATCTAATGTTTTAGAAAATATTAAATTGTTATATTTTATCAAATATTATTAAATATTTATTGTTTCAGGGAATACCTAAAGTCTTCCTAGCGCTTGACGGAAATAATAATTTGAAAAATCTCAAATTATAATATTTTGCCACAAGAAATGTTTATAACAATAGTTATTATAAACTTTTAAAATATTTTTTTATTAAATGTAATTTCTACATTAATGTGAAGCACTTTTAGCACCAATAATTTTTACCGATAATAAAACTATTTGTTAATTTGTTTATTAAATTTGTTTCCAACAAATAAATGGAATGATAAACAAATTATTTGTATTTTATGAGTTCCTAAACATTAATTTTAGACAATATAAAGTTTTTCTGATCAGTTATCAAAGCGTAAAAAATTGTTATGTAATTGTTATGTAAAAGATTTTAGGAATGAGGTTTGCAATAATATAATCAACTATTTTATACAAAATCTCCTTTAAATAAATTTTTTTAAATAAATTAATTAGGGGTTGAATGCAGTGAGAAAAAAGCTTTCAAGATTTAGCAACAAATAAATGATTGCACTGTATAAATGTATATATGATATTCGGTTCAATTTAAATAAATATATACATTAAATTAAATAATATTAAGTCCACTTTCTCATTTATTCGTCTTTTCATTAACTTTTTACCAAATTATTCCCTCATTATACAATATACGTTATATATTTTTTATTATTCTTCTGATCATGTATATGTTTTAAATATTTTTGTTGTTGAGGTCTTTAATATTATTAATCTTTTTATTAGCTACATTATTAATTTTTTACAAAAAATAATTTTGTTTAACTTTAACAAATAATAAACTCAATAATATGAGCAAAATAAATCACAAAAATATAAAGTTCGAACTGATTTTAAAATGTATCTCCAAATTAAATTTTATTCATATTAAATTACATATTTTCATGAATTTTTCTTTTTTTTTAATGATTAGTAATAGTTAGAGTTATTTTTTCATCTATTTTTTTTGTTCATTTGCAAACGGCATCAAGTTTTTAATTATTTTTGCTTTTTCTTAATGCAATTCAATGAAAAAGACAGGCCTACTTTTTGTGGCGCCATCTGTTGGATTAGTTTAACCGACAATTCCCCTCTGGATCGTCAAAAAACAGAAAAGCGGGGACGACGAATGGGGCTGATACACATATACATTCGAGGCCGGGTGCTGCTTGTAATATAGAAGAAATACTTAGAAATATGGATAACATAACCTCACAATGCACCTGAGGAGTTGTACCTTTTAACGCGAAGGAAATGAAGTATCATCCACATAAGGAGAAAAAAGAATA
>NC_046657.1:92291512-92294391 GCF_010883055.1 Belonocnema kinseyi | reverse complement strand
CATCCCCACCACTCACCCATGCCGTATCTAGGACCCATGGAGAATAGATATAAGCAAACCAATCTGTAATGCATGGACTTTACCAAAAACGGTCACTCTTCTGTTGCCAGAAGTACTCACATACCCATCTGTGTAAAATCACACTTACGTATAGTTCAAAACATTCCGAGCGTGGCGTGACAACCGCACTTAAAAAAATATGGCCGCCTCCATTGTTTTTTTTTGATAGGTCGTTTGAACAATTAAATAACTAATAATCAGCAGGATTTTGTGAAATGTTTGTGGAATAAAATATTATTCGCCATGGAAGAGGTAGGTAGTATGTTTATGAAATCTCAAATTACTTTTACCAACACTATGCGTGCGACAGATATTCGACGCGTTCGTAACAAAAACAATAAACATACAACTTACACCACTCTGAAAGTCTTGTACACTATACACGTGAAACCACACTTATTGGAAACTTTTCCTTTCAGAGAGCGATTTTAATCTTAACATCCTTGCCTTTATTCACAAACTATTAATTGTTCAATAATTATTTATTTATATTTGACTCGCATTCACATCGGCGGACATATTCTTTTTAAGTGCAGTTGGCACGCCACGCTCGGGAAGTTTTGATCTATACGTGAGCGTGATTTTGCACATGTGTGTACGTACTTCTAGCAACAGAAAAGTGTTCATTTTCATTTCCACTAGTTTGGTCTCCTTATGTCTATTCTCCATGGCCCCTATGCTAATCTATCTCCATATGTAACCTATGCATCGCCCCCACTTTTTCTGTTCTCTTAGCATCCGGAGTAGGGTCCCTACCATGATCTAAGAATAAACGGTCTAGACATCAGCGCCCTTAATTTCGTCCTCATTCGCACTACACCAATTCTAGCCATCTTGGTTACCATAGCAAATGTCAGCGTCTCGGTCTTCACTCAAAAGATTTGAATACATGAATTATGGCTACATTGTAAATCAATGTCAATACCTGTGAAAGTTCTCTCAACATTCAAATAAGGTGCAAGAAGCTGACACTGCTGACGCTATCCATTTGTGAAAGCACAACGTGTCAAGATTAACTTTATGAAAATTGTAGTGGTATTTCTATTTGAAAATACACATTTTAAAGTGAATCTAACGTACCCATCCGAAGCGGATAAATATTTTCGTGTAAGCTAAAGTTGCATTATTCGCATTATACATATTGGTAAGTGTACTTTATATCATACATATTGTTAAGTGTACTTTATTAAGTTTACAAGGTAGCTGTCATTATGAACATAACCTATTAAGTTAATTTCCATATTTTTAATAAATGAATAAGGCTGTGTTACAATGATGCTGATAAATTTTTGAATGGGAAACAAATAAGTAGTTAAAACATGAAGAAAGTACGTATACACATTTCTTTTTTCAGATGTGTCGCCTTGGAAAGTATAATACTCGTAGAAAAATTTTATTTTAGTTTGTTTTTGCAAACTATTTTATACTATGCGAAATACATTTAGAAATAGTTCTGCACGCGATATTTTTCTAAAAAAGGAAGGGCACAATTAAAAATAGAAAGTCACGAAAAGTTTTAGTTGAAGAGTAGACTAATTATTATTACAGAGATAGGCTTAATGGTATGATGCTTGCACGTTTATTTCTCTTGTAAAATTAATTTCATTGCATATTATTGCAGATAACAATGCCAAACATTTGTGCAGCTGACAGTTGTGCCAATCAAGTAAAGAAAGACAACCCAAGGATTCGTTTATTCCGCTTCCCGAAGGAGGAGTATTACATTGCAGAGTGGCAACAAGTGTGCAGAAATAAAAAGATCAACCCGAAACACGATAAGAGTTCATTGTGTATATAAAATCGAGAGAAAAAATGTTGAAATGTCTATTGCAATTTCTAATATTATGCAGATTTTTATTTGTTAGCATATCGCATTGCCTAAAGAAATATATGTATAGTATGTAAATTATTGTAATTCGGGGAACCATAGTATCAAAAATGAAAATTGCCTCTTTTTTAATAATTCTTATTTTTTCTCCTGTTCTCAAAATTAGAATTCTACAATTATATTTTTTGTTCCGCATTCACCTCCAGTCATTAAGAATTTAATTATGCTGTTGCAAGTTGAAATATATTCTTAAACAATTCATCTTTTTGGGTCAAAGAATAAATTTGTTGAAAATTCATATTTGTGTGATAAAAATTCAGCCTTTTTTTTTGTAAAAATTCGCCTTTTCGGCTTGAATATCTTGAAATTTAGTTGAAATTCTTTTTCTTTCTTCACGGGAACTCTGTTTTAATTAAATATATGTCTTTGGGTTTCAGAATTTATCTGATTTGGTTAAAAATCTACCTTTTTTGCTGAAATTTTATCTGATTCGACTATTATTCGACATTTTAAATTCATGTTTCCTGGTCGAATTAGAATGTATTATTTAATTTTAAATAAGAGTTTTTTTTATAAAAATTCAACTATCTGGTTGAAAATTGAGTAATTTGTTAAACTTTCATTTTTGTTGTTGACATTTAACTATTCTATTTTTGATTAAATTCAACTTTTTATTTTAAATTAAAATCTTTTTAGGATGCAAATTGAAATATGTGGTTGAAAGAGGTGAAATAATTTGTTAGACATTTATTATTTTCATTCAATATTTTTGTAATTTTCTTACCTGATTTAAGAAGTAATACTTCTCTGCTTAATCGTTTCTTAATAATCAAAATAAAGAACATTTTTTAAGCGAAATACAAGCGCCATCCTACCCGTTAATAAGCGCTGAATTCAGAAAAATTAAGAATTTGTATTCCTGTGAATACGCGATCTTTCCTCCGTTTAATAATCCCCCAACGGGAACAGAAACAGTGAAAATCCTATTCCT
>NC_046657.1:92290132-92291412 GCF_010883055.1 Belonocnema kinseyi | reverse complement strand
GAATTCAGAAAAATTAAGAATTTGTATTCCTGTGAATACGCGATCTTTCCTCCGTTTAATAATCCCCCAACGGGAACAGAAACAGTGAAAATCCTATTCCTCTCAATCGAGTTAGTAAAATTTAACGAAAGCATTTGTTTAACCTATGTTTCATTATTAAATCTTTCGATAACTTATAAATAGAAGACATCTCTGTGAGGTTATCTTTCGGTAGAATTAGAAGGAATTAAATATATTGAAAACACGTTCTCTTTTGAGGAATAGGAAGCCATGTGGCGGCCGCTATGGATATATAAATAAATTCGGTTTTGAGATATCCTATTCTTATAATGAGATTTTAGACAGGTGGAAAAATCGCGCGTTCAAAATAATAGAGTAATCTTCACTTTGACGCTGAAATATTAGATTTCTCAAGATTTTGAAACTTTCCAAGTACGTTTTAATTATTTAGAAAGAAAATAACTGAATTTCTAATTTAAGAAGTGTTCAGTTAAATTTTTTTTCAGTTTTTCAATAGTTCATGTTTCTAGCTGAAAATTCCTTAAAATTATATAATTTGAAAATTTTAAAGTTCATTGATTGATTTTTTATTTAGAGCATTGAAAATGTTAATGTGGATGTATATTATGTGATATAGAAAAATGTTAGTACCATCAATTTTATGCGCGTAAATTATTGAGCATTTGAATACAACAGTTTTAAATTAAAAACTTTTAAATTTCAATTTTAAAAGTTTAAAATTTAACAATTTTACTTTGAATGCTTTCATTTGCAGCTCAGTTCTTATTACCTCAAGTGGAAAATTGTTTAGCTCTAGCGTTCCATTTTTTAAATTTCATTAGCCGTAAAAAATGTTTGCGAACCGGAAAAAAACCGGGAAATGACCGGAAATTTATTTCGTCGATTAAAAAGGGCCACCCTGAAAGAGATCAGTTTTCAAATGGAACAGTTTAAATGCAGATTCTGAACTATTTCTCAATTATTCACTTCCTATCGTGATGTCTTCTCTGTGAATTGGTTTCATAATCTGAACATGTGACTTAGTGTACCCTGAGAGGTTTCTTTTGTTCTCATTTAATGCTTATGTATATACGAAATATGAAAACTTCTATTATCATCATACAGGATATGATATCGATATTTTGCATTTATTTGTTTCTGCTTTCAGCCCGAAAACAATATTCTTTTTTCTCCTTATGTGGATGATACTTCATTTCCTTCGCGTTAAAAGGTACAACTCCTCAGGTGCATTGTGAGGTTATGTTATCCATATTTCTAAG
>NC_046657.1:92285437-92290032 GCF_010883055.1 Belonocnema kinseyi | reverse complement strand
TATTCTTTTTTCTCCTTATGTGGATGATACTTCATTTCCTTCGCGTTAAAAGGTACAACTCCTCAGGTGCATTGTGAGGTTATGTTATCCATATTTCTAAGTTTTCTTCTATATTACAAGCAGCACCCTCCCTCGAATATGTATGTGTATCAGTCCCATGCATCGCCCCCGCTTTTCTGTTTTTTTACGATCCAGAGGGGAATTGTCGGTTAATTTAATCCAACAGGTGGGGCCACAAAAAGTAGACCTGTCTTTTTCATTGAATTGCATTAAGAAAAAGCAAAAATAATTAAAAACTTGATGCCGTTTGCAAATGAACAAAAAAAATAGATGAAAAAATAAGTCTAACTATTACTAATCATTTAAAAAAAAAGAAAAATTCATGAAAATATGTAGTTTAATATGAATAAAATTTAATTTTGAGATACATTTTAAAACCAGTTCGAACTTTATATTTTTGTGATTTATTTTGCTCATATACATGATCAGAAGAATAATAAAATATATATAACGTATATTGTATATTGAGGGAATAATTTGGTAAAAAGTTAATGAGAAGACTAATAAATGAGAAAGTGGATTTAATATTATTTAATTTAATGTACATATTTATTTAAATTGAACCGAATATCATATATACATTTATACAGTGCAATCATTTATTTGTTGCCAAATCTTGAAAGCTTTTTTCTCACTGCATTTAACCCCTAATTAATTTATTAAAATAATTTTATTTAAAGGAGATTTTAAATAAAATAGTTAATTTTATAATTGCAAACCTCATTCCTAAAATGAACATACTATAAACTATTAAACTCTGTAAGCAAACGTTCCGTACTCATGACGGACAGTAGGAGAAAATTCCCTTTTTTCGTTTAGATTGAAGCTCCGAACTTTTGTCTTCTCTATTTGTTTATTAATTAATTTTCTTCTCAAAGCATGGAAAAACTGAAATCTTTTACATAACAATTTTTTACGTTTTGATAACTGATCAGGAAAACTTTATATTGTCTAAAATTAATGTTTAGGGACTCATAAAATACAAATAATTTGTTTATCATTCCATTTATTCTTTGGAAACAAATTTGATAAAAAAAATTAACAAATAGTCTTATTATCGATAACAATTTTTGGTGCTAAAAGTGCTTCACATTAATGTAGAAATTACATTTAATAACAAAAATAATTTAAAAGTTTATAATAACTATTCTTATGAATAATTCTCGTGACAAAATATTAAAACGTAAGGTTTTATCAAAATTTTTATTTTCTTTAATCGCTACAATGTCTATGGATATTCCTAACAAATGTATCTTTGATCATATTTAGTGGAATATAACAACTCA
This sequence comes from Belonocnema kinseyi, assembly GCF_010883055.1. Lineage (NCBI taxonomy): Eukaryota > Metazoa > Arthropoda > Insecta > Hymenoptera > Cynipidae > Belonocnema > Belonocnema kinseyi. The sequence goes on along the minus strand of NC_046657.1, from coordinate 92,288,686 downwards.
CATGTTTATAAACAATTTACATGAAAATGTCACAATGTTGGCAGTATCACTCGGAAAAAGTCGGGGTTTCAATCGTAATAGATTGGAAATGAATCATAACACTGCATGCTAAGATTCACTCAATACAAAATCTTTTGACAAGAACCCACCCACTTGGCCATTAAAGGAAATTTTAATTTAATAAAACCGTAAGTTTAAATATTTTGTCACAAGCATTGTTAATAACAATGGTTATTGTTAACTCTTCTAATATTTTTGTGACTAGCAGTCATTCGTCCAATAGCTTAAAACATTTCCAGTGCAAAACAAAATTTCTATGCGAAAGGGCAAACATTTTAAATTTGTTTATCTAATTTATTTACAAAAATTAGATTCTTATATTTTAACAAAAATTATTAGATATTGTTGTTTAAATATTGTTCTGGCCATTGAAGAAAATTATAATTTGAAAAATCTCAAATTCTAATATTTTAACACAAAAATTGTTTATCACAGTGGTTATCATAAACTTTAAAATTATTTTTGTTATTAAATGTCATTTCTACATTAATGGGAAGCACTTTTAGCAAAACAAAATTTTTTTCACTGAAAGAAACAAATGAATTATTATTTGTATAAATGTATATATGATGTTTCGTTCGATTTAAATAAATATATACATTATATTAAATCCATTCTCTCATTTATCATTCGTGTCATTGACTTTTTTCCAAATGATTCCCTCAAACATTTTAATTACAATTACCACTACTCTTTAAAAATATTTCCTTCAAGACTTGAAATTTTTAAGTTTTTGAAGGAACAAAGATTCTTTACTTTGCAACTTAAGTTGCAGTCTTGCATATTCTAATTATTATTATATTTATATTAGATATAAGTAATATATTTTTCATTAATTCTTCTGACCATGTATATGTTTTAAATATTTTTGTCATTGAGGTTTTAAATATTATTAATTGTTTCATTAGCTACATTAATAATTTCAACAATAAATAATTTTGTTTAACTTTACCAAATAATAAAATCAATAATATTAGCCAAATAAATCACAAAAATGTAAAATTCGAACTGCTTTCAAAATGTATCTCGAAATTAAATGTTATTCATATTAAACTACATATTTTCATGACTTTTTCTTTTTTGAAATAATTAGTAATAGTTACTCTTATTTTTTCATATATTCTATTTTGTTTATTTGCAAACAGCATCAAGTCGAGGTCGAGATAGGGGGGCTGATGTGTATGCAGTAGTTGTTTTCTTACGATCCGGAGGGGAAATGTGGGTCAAACTAAGCCAACAGATGGCACCAAAAAAAGTAGGTCTGTCTTTTTCATTGAATTGCATTAAGAAAAAGCAAAAATAATTAAAAACTTGATGCTGTTTGCAAATAAAAAAAAGAATATATGAAAAAATAAGAGTAACTATTACTAATTATTTCAAAAAAGAAAAAGTCATGAAAATATGTAGTTTAATATGAATAAAATTTAATTTTGAGATACATTTTGAAAGCAATTCGAAGTTTATATTTTTGTGATTTATTTTGCTCATATTATTGATTTTATTATTTGTTAAAGATGAAAAAAATTATTTATTGTTGAAATTATTAATGTAGCTAATGAAAAAATTAATAATATTTGAGACCTCAATGACAAAAATATTTCAAACATATAAATGATCAGAACAATTAATGAAAAATATATTACTTATATACAATATAAATATAATAATAATTAGAATATGTAAGACTACAACTTAAGTTGCAAAGTAAAGAATCTTTGTTCCTTTAAAATCTTAAAAATTTCAAGTTTTGAAGGAAATATTTTTAAAAAGTAGTGGTAATTGTAATTACAATGTTTGAGGGAATCATTTGGAAAAAAGTCAATGACACGAATGACAAATGAGAAAATGTATTTAATATAATGTACATATTTATGTAAATTGAACCAAACGTCATATATACATTTATGCAGTTCAATAATTTATTTGTTTCTTAATCTTGAAAGCTTTTTTCTCGCCCCTAATAAGTACTGTACTCATGACGCACAGTTGGATGAAATGCACTTTTTTTATTCAAAAACGTCCAGAGCCTTCAATTTTCTTGCGATTCTGAATTTTTCTGTTTTAAATTAAAGCTCATTAAATTCTATAGAGCTTGAGAGCTTGACTCTCCGAAATTTTGTCGCCTCTATTTTTTTATTGATAATTTTTCCATTCAAAGTATGAACAAAGTCTTATTATCGGTGAAAATTTTTTTTTGCTAAAAGTGCTTCCCATTAATGTAGGAATGACATTTAATAAAAAAAATAATTTTAAAGTTTATGGTAACCACTGTGATAAACAATTTTTGTGTCAAAATATTAGAATTTGAGATTTTTCAAATTATAATTTCCTTCAATGGCCAGAACGACTTCAGGTATTCCTTAAAATAATAAATATTTAATAATATTCGATAAAATATAACAATTTAAATTTTTGTAAACAAATTAGGTAAACAAATTTAAAATGTTTGTCCTTTCGCATAGAAAATTTTTTGCACTGGAAATGTTTTTTAAGCTATTGGACGAATGACTGCTAGTCGGAAAAATATTAGTTTGTTAGTTTTAATCAAAGAAGATACTATACCTTGCATGAAGTGTAATTTAGGTTTGAATTAAAAATATACGTCTAGGTACAGATAATATTGTAAGAAGTGTTACTGTCCGTTCCAAGGATAAATTGTACAAGCGCCTGACTACAAAAATTGCGGTTTTGCCTATAGAATAATAAATAATTTATCAAGTAGTAAGCTCCTTTATAAAATATGCATTAACTAAGAAGTTATTACTGTTTAAACCTCTACCGCCCTTAAAACTTTCTTTTTTTCTGAATTTCGAGATATTTAGGCATATTATTCCTATGGCGGAGTGTATACAAAACTAAAATTCTAGCTCATTACCGTCCTGACTTTCATGTAAATCCTTGCGTTAAAAATTGCTGTTCTTCTCAAAGTCATATTTAAAAAAACTCAAGCCTTCCAAACGTTACATATATGTCACTGTGGGCGGTAGAGGGTTAAGTTACATGCGACGATTATAAACAATGTTGATCGCTACTCTCTCAAAGGGGGGAGTATGAACACGTACACGTGCATTTTTGAAAGTAACTATTCATACTTTTGTTAGTATATCATATTTTAACGAATTATTTCAGCGAGTGTTTATGTCGGAAAAGGCATTGAAATCTTATACCCTGTTTTTTCTCAAGTCGCCT
>NC_046657.1:92282685-92285337 GCF_010883055.1 Belonocnema kinseyi | reverse complement strand
TATAATTTATATTTTATACTTGAAGTAACGTAACCTCAAAATACACGCATTAAAGAGGCGCGCGAAGTGTTCAAATCATGAGAAATGCCAGCCTAGCATCGAAATCTGGAAATATTAAAATCCAAATCTCTTCATTTTATTTCGAAGCAAATAGAGATGTAAATAGAACCGCCGAAGTGTTCCGACAGGCAATCGTGTATCTTCGAGTTTTCAAATTCAGAAGAGGAGAAATGGGTTGCGCGCGCAACCCAGGCATTTATATCGTCTCCTACCATATTCACACGGACATAGACGTGTCATAGTATTGGACCACGTCTCGTTTCAGATCTGGGATCACTGGTATGGGGTCGAGGCGCACACCGACAGTTGTAGAATTCGAAACCGAACGTGATTTTCTGTTTCTCGCGTTCGCCTTCGCCATCACTATAGCAATATTTGCTATAGCTGAGTCGGTCGCCTGGCTCTGTACGGCCTGTACGCCAAAATGTTATGAACATAGAATTAACTAATTATATTCAAATTAAAGAGAGCCTACAAATATGAAATTAAGATAAATTAAAAAAATAATTAAAATTTAGTTGAATTTAAAATTTAAATCAAACTTAGCTAAATTCAACATTTACATGAAATTTAGGTGGATTTAAGAATTAAATAAAGATTAGTTAAATTAATTTCTCGTCTGGTTTCTTTTAAAAGAGAAATTTTCTAGATACTAAGTAAATAAGTTTTAAAACAATTCAATTCGTACTTTAAGATTTATTGTAGTGCAAATTTAAAAATTATTTTGTAAAACTAAATTTAAAGATTGAATACAATTTAGATCATTTCAAAAAGCGAATAGATTTGAGTTAAATTCAAAATTGAAGTAAAGTTTAGTTAAATTTAAGTAAATTCCAGTTAAAATTGTAGATGTTGATTGGTGTTAAATGGTGCTAAACTTAAGTACAATCTAGTTAAATAAAAATGAAACTGTCGTTAAATTTTAAATTTGATTGAATTGAATACAGATACGTGGGTTGTTTCTTGGCTTCAACGATGGAGAGCATTGAACTAAGATGGAGAAATAAATAAAAGTTCCCTTATTTTTATAATAATTAGTTAAATTCAACAAAAAACTCAGGAAAGTAATTAGGACTCATAGTTTTCAAGTTTTTGGTTTGAAACTTTTAAGATTTCGACAATGTCAAAATATTAAAGGAAGCGTTTAAACTTCAGCATAACTATTCGGCATGGAAATACTTCATTATTCCACAATTTTATTTCAAATTAGAAGTGTGTTAGCAATTAAATAATTATTCCATTCAAAATTATTCAGTTTCGAAAATTAGATTATAACTTCAAAGCCTTTGAAATTAAAATATTTTTTAATGAGAGAAATTTGAAAGAAAAACAATTAACATTACAGTGTAACTATTTTCTTTTAGAAGCGTAAAAATAAAATAATAATTATTAAAGAAACTAGTTTATAAATTAAAAATTAAAAATCTCAGTATTTTAAAATTTTCGAATATTCTTAGAGTATAACCTGTCAATTCAAATTATTTAATTTTAAACGTTTTAATTGAAATCACTTATGATTCGGCAATACATTTTTTGCAGCTTTAGGATACAAATAATTTAAAGCTGCGATAAGCAGATAATTCGATGTCAAACCTCGTGAAAATTGGAATAAATGTAAAGCCTTCAAAATCGAAAACTTTTTATGAGGAGAGAAATTTTAAATTAAAAGGTTTTAATATATTTTCAACTCAAAACATTCAAATTGAGTAATTTTATAAACAGAAATTTCAAGAATTTTATTATTTGAAAATTTTTTCATAGAGCTGATAAATTAAAAATGCAAGCATTAATATTTGTTAAATTTTGAATATGTCTGAAGTATAACATGATAAATTCAAACTATTTAATTTTGAAAGTTTTGAGTTGAAAATTGAAATGCAGATTTCTAAATGTTTGTATTTGGGTATTATCAGATTTTGGAGGCCAATAACCTTTAGTCTAATCAAGTTATAAGGCTTACAGTTGTCAATTTTACGATATTAAACCCTTATATTCAAAAAAATATTAAATTTTAGTAGACACGACTTTTTTTACGTAAAAAAATTAACTTAAGAAATACCCCGTGCGCTAAGGTGAACAATCCGTCGAGAGGGAACAATGAGTTAAGCCAAGTCTGCTGTTTGCGTTAAGAAACTCACTATCTTCGTTTTGACGTAAGTCTTCTTTACGTATAACCTGCAACGCGAAAATGACCTTTTCGTCAAACTTTAGAGAGAAACTTTTTCTCCAAGACGGCAAGACGCTCGCTAGTTTGAGCGCGCCTAGGACGCTCGATAATATATTTATCTCGTGCTCCGCGCTCGGTAATGTATTTACTTCTCGCTCCGCGCTCGGTCTTTGCATTACTCTCTACATAAATAACTTACCACTTAAATAAAAAATAAACTTTTTAATTCAAACTTGTTATTACTATTTTATACTAACTTCTTTGCTACATGTTGGGCCGAATTTTGTTTCAAAAAGTCTTTAGAGTTTACAATTTCCTTCAAGACCTTTTCTACTTAATTAAAATTATTTTTTCATTCACTTATAAAGTAAAATTAGATTATTACCATTTTGGATTTCAAATGCACTATAATTTGGCGCGAACAA
>NC_046657.1:92280907-92282585 GCF_010883055.1 Belonocnema kinseyi | reverse complement strand
ATTTAGAAACACAAAAATGCATATTTTTCACATTTTGTATATTTATGTATTTTCCTTCTTACACATATTGTGAATAAGACTAATTTATAAGCAAAATTCGATGCATTTAAAACAGTTTAAGGTAATGATTAGTCTATTGAATTAAATCAATTGCACTTATTTCTGAAAATTATTGAAATTTAAAAATAATTATTTCGCAGTTTATTTCACTGTATACATTCTTGTATGCATCTAACTAACACTCTAGAAATATTTGTACTAATAAAAATAATGAATTTTGGAATGGAATCATCTTTAAAATTGTTAAATGTTTACATTTCTATGTTTTTTATACTTTCCCCATTGGATTTCATGTTGAAGTAGGGCCAGGTGCGAGAACCGCCGCCATATGGCGAAATTTTGCACATAGAAACTCTTAGCAATAAGGTCCGGCCATCTTTTTTAGAGTCGGCTAGGTCTGATCTCATTTCGCTTTAATATATCAAAAAAATGCTCATAGGCAATTTAATTACATGTTAACGTAATATACAGACCCCCCTAATTTGAATTATATTGTGATAGTCATGAATATTAGTAATAACTTCGCATAATCTTGAATTTAAATTCGGTTTCCATTTGTCGCGTTGACAATTTATGATCCACATTGAGTCTTTCTCTTCGCCCTAGTGGAAAATGGTAAGGTTTAAATCGAACCTCGGTTCCATTTTTACAAAACGGAGCACTGAAGCAGACCATTTTTCTTACATTCTAAACTTAATTTTAATTAAACTACACGACATGCTTATCGCACTGTTTCCCGCGAACTGTCCAGGAACCAGAATGGTGGTTGCATATTCCTGTTGAATATAGTAGGGTACTATCATCGACATATAGAAATGGACCGGTAATGCTGTGGGGAGAACGGTAATGGGCTCTAGAGCACAGGACCGTGGTTTGTGTCGCGAGTGCCCCAAGAATGTGACGTTTATCGCACTTTTCAGAATTGATTTATTTATAATTTATTTAATTATAATTTATTGTAAATAAATATAAAAAATGGTGGCAGTCTGTGTAGTTTGCGGGCGTTGTCAAGATATTAATATGGGGATATGTTTTAATACGTAAGTAAAGTTATTGAATATAGTAAAATAAAACATGTTACAGTAAAAACAAAACCTTAAAATATGAAGCTTTGTACCTATGAAATACAAATGGTTATTTTTTATGTTATAGAAATATTGTTCAAGTTTTTGACAGTTTTTACATTATTTTTGAACTCACAAAACGATTATTATTGTAGCATTTTTAATCCAATTTCAAGAAGAATTTAAGGTTACCAAGTTTTCAAAATAATCTATCTGAAACAGGTTATTTTACATGAATGATCTTTAAAATTCAATTTATTATTACTACAAATTTCTCATGTATTGTTTATCTTTTTTTTTTAATTAACCGTACAGAATATTTAGGTAATACCCGGGGCCACCAATTCACTTGACAGAGTCCTGAAACAGATAAGGGCAGATCTAATCTCATATGTTTGTTCTCTCTCTAAGACCCATTTCAGTTCTTCCCAAAGCGTTACTGGTCCATTTCTATTTGTCGATGGGTACTATCAAAGATATTAGGTCCTAGATACGGCATGAGATTAGTTGCACCACATACCGGTAGTTAGCGCGGCAGGCAAGTTTGTGGTCTT
>NC_046657.1:92258437-92280807 GCF_010883055.1 Belonocnema kinseyi | reverse complement strand
TCTGTAATATTTGGTTTTTGGAAATTTGAATATTAACACGTGCCACCGGGCACTTGAAAATCCTGTTTAATTAACACAAGGTCATTTTGAATTTTCGAAAAATTCATGTTCCACGGTTTTATCGAAATGTGCCGAAATTTCTAGGGATTAAAAAGGAGTCTCTAAGAAATAAAACCATACTAATAACTTCCCCCCGCCCCTCCCCTCACACAGACCCCATAAATCCAAAAATTGCATTTTTACGTATTATTGGTACTTTTTAGCAATAACTGTCGTCTTTTTCATACAAATAATTACTCAATTGTTTAAACAAATGTAAATTATTTAAACTATTATTTATTTTCAAAAAATGTAAAAAATAATCGTATGTTCGGATTGAAATGCATTATTTTGTCATTGTTTGGAAAAGTGCATTTTTGAAAAAATATTATGTAATTATTAAAAAAATTATTTATTGTTTATTTTTAGAATTTCTAAAAATTGAGCCAGAAATGTCCACTTTTTTCAAATTGATATCCTTTGCTACTTTTTGTAGAATAATTATATAATTTTGAGACATTTCTTCTAATGTTTAACAAATTTCTATATATTTATTATTACATTTGTTTAAACAATTGAAAAGTGGTTAACGTATTCTTTCTATACAATATATAGTCCGAAACATAATTGTATCTGTTCTATTTTGTTTCATTTTTTTAGTTAGATAAAAATAACTGCTTGAGCAAATGAAGTTTGTTTAAACAAATAGAAATTGATTAAACACTAAGAGAAATGTATCAAAATCATGTCATTATTCAACAAAATGTGGCATAGCATATTAATTTGAAAAGAAAGTTGATATCTCTGGCTCAATCTTTAGAAATGTTGAAAATAAACAATAAATAATTGTTTAAATAATGACAAAATATTTTTAGAAAAATGTAATACTCCAAAAAAGGATAAATAATTACATTTCATTCAGAACCTGGGCGTTCAAAGAAATTTCCTCTAGATTTTCTGCATTCAACAAAGTGAAGTTAGCTAATGATTGAAGTGAAAATACCTAATTGTATATTAGGACGGCCAAGACTTTTTCTATACATTCTGGCTTTAGTATAAATGTCGACGGCCATGACTAACCCAACATTTGCAAGTTGCATTACGAAGTTATAATTTTACTCTAAGTGACTAGTACGCACTTTTAAATGAAAGAAAGTTTAAAATTAGGTCAATATTACTTTAGTTAGTTTGCTTATCAAAGATTATTTAGTCTCATATCGCAAAGCGAATAATTGCTTTGACAGGTGTTCAGGTGGGCCAGAGCGCGGTTCAGCACTCCACAACTCTCCAAATGAGGCAATATTCAGTCTCAAAATGATAATTTCCCCTAGATGCCCAGATGTGCAACTACGTTCATAGGAATAAATATGAGACTGAAAATTCTCATAGTGAGACCAATGAAATTTGAGCTGCAACACATTTATGACCAGCGTTTTTCTGTGAGGCAAACCATGGTTATGGACGAATAATTATAAGCAAAATCACTTTTTTCCAGGTAACAATGTTCTTAAAGTAATCAAGATTTAAAGATTGAATATTAAAAAAAAGAAGTAATTATTGAAAGACGAACAGATCGTTTATATCAATTTCTGCTGATACATAGGTCCAGCAGAGTAAAATTTATTATAATCCACTCTTATTTTAAGCGCGCTTCTACGACTAAAATCGATTTGTACTAGTCAAATTCCTAAACTTTATTAAGAGCATTTCCATTTACTTATATAAACGTCGACAAAGTGGGCACAATAAGTGAACAACGGGTGATGTAATATTTAACTGAAGCAGGCAATTTTCTCCTTCTGAAGCCCGTTAACAATATTTTTTAGGTCGCGGGAAAGAAGGTCTCCATTGAAATAGATTGAAGATTTACAGGTCCAATGTGGATGCAGCAATTACTCAATGCATGCGAAAATTTTCTTCTGCAGTTTTTTAATCCATGAAATGAGATATAATATGAAAAATCAGTAACTTTGAATACACTATTTTTTTGGATACTCTTGAATACTTTCTAAAAGGATTGTAAACTACGATTCTTAATTCTATTCAAAAAATTTATTTTTATTTTCTCATTTAACCTTTATGGTATAATTAGTCAGGAAAAAGCTTCTTGAAACATTCGGTTGGCAATTTCATATCATTTTGATTGATTTCCCTTCATAAAATTGTGACGAAATAGTATGTTGCATTACAAGGGATGAAACACAGCGATTGCAACAGGTGTGAAGTTTGTTGCCCGAGCGAAGCGAGGGCTGCATTCACACGAGTGGCGATGGTAGTGTTACATTCATAGTAATGCATATTATTTTTCATAGCGCATCTATTTAAACTTCGAGTTTCGATACTTTTAGAGCGGTTTGAAACACGGTGTTTGCATCCTTAGGGTTGAAACATTTTGTTTTCGAGTTTCGGACCGTGTAGAGCGGGCTGAAACACTGTGTTTACATCCCCAGGGATGAAACATTTTTTTCAGCTTGAGAGTAGACACGTAGATAGGTAGGGTCTACAGGTACCTCAACTCCGATTTTCAATAGATTTGCTATGAAATAGTATGTTGCATTAAAAGGGATGAAACACAGCGATCGTTGTATTACATTCCTAGTAATGCATATTATTTTTCATAGCAAATCTATTGAAAATTCGAGTTGAGGTACCTGTACACCCTACCTACCAACGTGTCAACCCTAGAGCTGAAAAAATGTTTCAACCCTAGGGATGTAAACACTGTGTTTCAGCCCGCTCTACACGTACCGAAACTCGAAGACAAAATGTTTCAACCCAAGGGATGCAAACACCGTGTTTCAACCCACTCTACAGGTATCGAAACTCGAAGTTTCAGTAGAGACGCTATGAAAAGTTATTTTACATATTATCACGATTTATTTTATTTTCCAGTGATAGAATTTAAATAAAGTAAAAGTTACCAACAGGGTAATGGATTAATTGCAATCTTATTAGTACTTTTAAATTTCATATTTTAAGGGTATTTATGCACGTATAATACAAATAATTTAAAAAATTTTATTTGATAGTAAGTTTTACCTACTGACATCTATTCAATTTTTGTTATTTCATACCTTATTTCATAGATTCCGAAAAAATGCAGATTCAAGAATTGTAAACGATGCAATATTTTTAGTCATTTTGAATGCAAGCCTTCTTACCAGGTCTGCTTTTACAAATCCAAATGGGATTGGTATATTATAATAAGTTTAACTTATACAAAATTATAAAATTTCACATGATTTAAACGAAATACTACCTTAATTATGAATACAATGAGAGTAGGCTATATTCGGCATTTATGAAATGTTTTTACCTGAAGTGAAATAAATATGAACCTCAAATAATACTGAATCAAAACTTAAAAAATGAAATTAGTTTGAATGTCATAAAGTCATGTTAAAATCATTAAGTAGGATAAAGTGAAACCATAATAGTGTCTATATTCTAATGCAAGATCCTACATGGATTCTTCTATTAACGCTATATCTTTCTAAGATTCGATTTTTTGCAAATAAGCCATTTAAAATCACGTAATGTATTTAAGGCGCTTTGATTGAAATTATTCGATTTCTTAAAACCACTAAAACCATAAGACACAGCCATTCTAATGTAGATATATTTTATACAATATGGATTATCTGTCATTTCGGTTACATTACCGCCCAGGCAAAAATATCCACATGGAAAAATCGGAAAAATATACGTAACAGTCACGTGAATTCATCCATCCATCACAGCATGTCGATGGCGTTATATGAAAAACTCGCATCTTCATTTTTGGTTGAAAATGTTGTTTTTGGCTTTTGACATGAAAACCTCGGATGCTATCATCGTAAATTTTGATAAATGGCGGAACTTGCATTTTCTGCCCACTACGGGCCTAAATAAGAACCTTATATTTATTCAGGTAGCTGTGGGAAATGAGACGTTTTTTGTTTCTACTGTAAAATTTAAAAAATTTGCAGATACGAGGTGTTTATGTAACGCCATCGATATGGGACATCTGCGGGATATTCCATTATTTGTCCCGTCCGATTTGGGTTTTTACCAATTTTTCTTCTTCATGGTTCATCCAGAAAACTCTCAAAATGACGTCTATAGACATATGAAACGAGATCTTGCAATTGAAAATAAGATTTAATTCTGCGTGAAGTCTTCAAAAATATCACCAGAATTTTCATGTGTAGTTCCACGTGGATATTTTCTCCTGCATGTGACCCTATAAATTTTAAACTAGAATTGGTATGTACTTTAGGATATGCTACGGTGGATCTCTAAGGAGAATTACTTTTACTTAAATGCCTTTCAAAATTGTCGTTATGTTTTTGACTCTTAACATACTCACATTTCCTTCAATTGCAAAAAAGCAGCCACGTGCGTATTCAGCAAAATGTATCACAATAGAAACTTAACAAGATTATAAGTCACACAGAATACCGATTACGTTCTGCGGTACAGGATGGCAGTTATTTCTCATAAAAAATAAATTAGAGCCAAATGACTGCAAATGCTCCCTTCATATTTTATCACATTAAAATGGACTATTTAATATTTTAAAAATAAGGAACTTTGTGAAACTGAAAATTTTGTCTGTAATATTATCTCAAGTTACTCTTTAAACGTGATTTTTAGTTTGTAACACTTTTTATCATTTATAAATTCTCAAGATAAATAAAAAATTGTACGAAATGTAGAGTAACTATGTCCTTATACAAATAAGTAACTTTCATTATTTATATTCTGTTGGAGAAAATAATAACTCGTGCTTTGTACATATTATGTGAAATTAGACATTTGTGATTTCTTAATTTCTTAAAAAAAGGAAAGTATATTTGTTTCATGTTTCAAGCGGGTTTTTCGGGTTTTCAGTTTTTATCTATTTCTTTATAATATCCATAAAAACTTTACTTGTTGTGTTTTCCGCGAACATTTTCTTGATCACATTCAATGTTTTATTTTCTTAAACATAAATGCAGCATTGTCTATTCTAGTTAACATTAGATTAATGGAGGCAGTGGCGTAACTATTGTTTAGCTATAAGTTTTGTTGAAAATGTTGACAGGCATGTAGGTCATCTCGCATTTTCAAATAATAACAATATCAAAAGGAACACTGGTTATAGAACTTCTAGTTACCAATTATGATTGAGAATCGTGGATTTCGGACTCACGAAAATAACTAAGCTTTTTGCCTAAAACAACAAGAAATGGTTGAAATATACACTAACGACAGAAAGTTTCTGTAATTTCCTTTGATTGACTGAAAATATATACTTGACTTCAATGACGAATATCAGCATAGAAAATTTCTGCACAGATAAAAATTAATATTGCATATGAGTAAATATTTTGATTGAATATTCTCAGCAATTACATAATATTTAATCGTGCTGTCGATTTAGATTCAATGAGTAATATTTTATTTTTTCATTTTACCACATCTTTCGGAATACTTTTTTGAATTTGGCAAATAATTGGAATCGAAATTTCAAAATGTTCATTTTGCTATTAAAAACTTTTAGCTTTGAAGCTAAATATTGTTTGATTCGTTCATTAAAGGAAATGTACCAAAATTTTCTGTTTTTAATATACATAATTCGGTATGGGGCCATCCACACATTTCCCTAAATCTGTGGAAAATGTACTGAAATGAGATGGGGTATACTCTAGCTATACTCGAACTTTTATATTGTGCTTGGGCAAAATATAATTTTTATTTTTATTTTTAATTATAATTTTTTCACGACTTTTTCTTTGAAATTCAAATCATGTTTAAGCTCACGTTTCTAAGCTAAATCGAATTTTTTTAGTCAATTCATCGTTCCTTTTGGTCTTCTTGTAGTCCGGGAGCTCACGACAATTCTATGGACGTTATTTTAGTACTCATTAAAATTTCAGATTCTTTCGTTTTCATAGTCAACAGTTCGAAATTTGTTGACTAACAGCTGTTGGCGCATTTTGTAATAATTTATCGTTAACCTGGTCAAAAATTCGAGTGAAAACCCGTTATTTTAGTACTCTTGAAACCCACGGGGGGATGGTTGTTTGAATGCTAAGAACTAACAATAAGTTTGACTGGCAGCTTCTCAGTGGTGCCAAACTTGTCTGACAGATCTTCAAACATATAAACAATTACAGGATGACAAATAGAACCTTCATTTTAGTACTCTTGAAACCCATTGGAAATGATTGTTTGAATGCTGAAAGCTAACAAAAAATTTGACTGGCAGCTTCTCGGTGGTGCCAAAGTTGACTAGCAGGCTGTGGGCCATATAAAAGATGACAGGATTAAAATGAAAACAGTCATTTTAGTACTTCCGAAACGCATTCGGGATGATTCTTTAGGTGCTAAAAGGTAAGATAATAATTGATTGGCTCTTCCTCCGTGGTGCCCAATTTGACTGCCAGACTGTCTAGCATGTCGAAAATTCAAATAAAAAAACGTTATTTTAGTACTCTTTGAACCCATTGAGGATGATTGTTTTGGTGCAAACAACTAACAAAGAATTTGACTTGCAACTTCTGAGTAGTGCCAAAGTTGACTGACATTTTAATCGGCAACCGAATGAAAGTTTTGTCCTTTTCATTAACTAAAATTTTCATCCATAGGATACTTCTTTAAAACTAATATGTATATAAAAAAAGAAACTACGAAAATCTCACTTTTCACGTAGATTCACGGCTCGCAACAATGGGTTTCAAGAGTACTAATATGACGTTTCTTCATTTGAAGTGTTGGCATGTTTGACAGCCTGCCAAGCAACTTTGACACCACCGAGAATCTGCCAGTCAAATTTCTGGTTAGTTCTTAGTATTCAAACAACCATGCCCAGTGGGTTTCAAGAGAACTAAAATGACGTATTTTCACTAGAATTTTGTACCAGTGTAACGATAAATTCTTGCAAAATGCAACAAAAGCTGTTAGCTAGTCAACGAATTTCGAAGTTTTGACTATGAAAATAAAATAATCTGAAATTTCAGTAAGTGCTAAAATAATGTCCATGGAATTGTCGCGAGCTCCCGGACAGTTCGAAGACTAATGATATATATATTTTCATAAAATGTGTCCACGTGGACAAAGTACGGGGGGGGGGGGGGGTCTTTGTCCAAGTTCAATGGCTGTCCACGAGGGGGGAGGGAGTGGGCCAAAAAGTGGTGAAAAATTGTCCACGTGGTATATGGATGGCCCCTATTCAAAAACTTTTAATAGCATTTGTCACCTGCAACGTCTTCAAACAGGATGTTATGGCAAAAGATAAAGTACTCGTTATATAATAATGAAAAAATTGAGGAATTTCCGTAAATCTTTTAAAGACATGCATCCCGCATGAGATATGTGCAACTTTAAAAACTTCCACTTGTGAGAATTCAGATGAATGTTCATGGAATATTTTATTTATGAAAAGAACAGGAAGTTAGATTTTAATGGCAATTTTCAGTTCTTAAGCTTACAAATTTGTAAATAAGAGCCTTTTCCGAACAATTTAAAAACCCACCTTAGGATGTTTTTATAGTGGCACAACCAACTGTTCAATTACATCGGTCTCTGTTTCTGAATTAGGTGAATTTTGACTTCTGGTGCTACGAAAAATGATATTCTCGGGGAAGACAATTGGAGTCAGAACTTAAGGTCGTAGAGCTGTGCAAATTGGAGTTGGTGGCTGGAATATTTCGTTTCTCATTACGGGTTGACTTCTTCGCACTTTTGTAAGGACGGGGAGTGCTCATTAGTACTGATGGATTTCCTGCTTCCGTAAAGCGCTTCGTTTTCTGAGATCGGTCCTCGCCGTTATTTTTGTTCTCTGCAGCCACCTCGCCAGAATACTGTTTTTCTTCTAAAAAACGAGTTACGTTAATCACAGATTTGAAAAGGAAAACATTTGATAAAAATATAAAAGGGAGTGGATGAGTAACCTTAATGTCGGCACCAAAATTCTGAAAATTGATGTACATATAGGGGATGACATTAGAAATAGCACCTGAACATTGTCAGGCACTTACCTGGATGTAAAAGTGTTGTCAGGTGGCTTCAAAGTCGTGATAAATTCAGGTGAAATTTCATGAAATTGATTTTACAGGAAAAGGTTTTGAAACAAAAGTTGGCCCACTCCTAGAGATGAATATTTTTCTTTTATATCCTTTCTTGATAAAATTGATACATCTGGAGAAAACATAAAACTCCTTTACAGGTAGGCTTCCGTTTCCGGTACCGATCGCGAAAGAACTCTTTTTTTTCAAGTCGTGTATTTTTGGCTTTGGTGAAGGAAATAAGGGTGAGTGAATGCAGAAAAGGCAGAAAGTGCGGAGATCGAGTGTAAAGGAAGAAGGATGAGTGAAGGCAAAGATGTGAAGGGTGAAAGTGAGCGGTTTGAAGTGAAAATTAGAAGCGTGTGAAGTTTTTGAGGTTAGGAGTGAAAAAATAGTTGTTTGGTCAGGGGGGGAAAGAGGCAGGTGTTAAAGGCGGGAAACGTCACGGAGCTTTGGGTAAGGTAGGATGCCGTCGACGCGAAGTCCACAAACTGGCGCCAGAGGGCAACAGTTACTGGACGATCGCACAGAGCAGAAAACCGTAGTGGCTGCAACAGCTGACGTTGCTGAAAGCATTGGAAGTGGGAGGGGGGGGGGTGACGTTTTTCACCGTGACAGCAGCGGTGATGAAAGTACCGAGAAGTCGATCCGGGTGGGGAGGGCAGCGGACTTATGTACGGTCAAGCAACGTGGAAGCCCCTCAAATTTACAGCGCCTTAACAAGCTAGGCAAGGCGGGTTTGAACAGAAGTCTGGACGAATGGCAAAAAAAAGGCAAGCGCGACTAGCAGTGAAGGGGAGGAAAACAGGAAAAGAGTGGCTGGAGAAAATGAGGTAGAAAGGGACCAGCATAACAAGAGAGTTAGAATTAAAAGGAAAACACCAGAGAGAGATTGGGGGGATGGTGGGATGTTTGAAAAATTGGAAGCTCTCATTAAAGTGTTTAGAGAAGAAACAAGAAAGAGTTTGGACCACATGAATGGGGATATGAATAGGCAGGGAAACGATGTAAGGGGGGAAGTGAAAAAGGTCAGAGAAAAATGGGAAGAATGGGATAAACGTTGGAAGGAGGAGAAAGACAAGATTTGGGGTAAACTAGAGAGCATTGAGAATAGACAGAGAGAGGTGGACGAACAGAGATCTAGAGAAATAAATCAGTTGGAAGAACGAGTATCCAGTCTAGAAATTAGGAATGAGCATATGAGGGAAAAGACAGAAAATGAGGAAATAGTTAAAGGGAATGAAAAGAACGTCCGAAGTGAGAATGAAAGTTTGAAGAAAAGACTCAGTGAGATCCAAAGAAGATTAGAAGGGGAAGAAAGGGCAAAGAGGAAAAATAACATAGTAGTTAAGGGATTAAAAGTGGAGAGTGAAACAGGAGAAGTGAAAATAACAAATCTTTTGCGAGATATTAGAGTGCAGGTAAGTGTAGAAGAAGTCAAGAGAATAGGAGGGACAAAGGAAGGAAAAGAAGGAATGTTTCTAGTAAAAGTGGGGAGTGAGGAGGAGAAAAAGAAAATTATGAAGGGAAAAAAATTATTGAGAGGAAGAAGGGAAAGAATTGAAGAAGATCTGACATGGAGGGAGAGGAAAAGGAGATAGGAAATAGAGCGGAGGGCTTGGGTAGAGAGGAAAAGGGGCTATATGGTGTGGATAGGAAGAGACAGGTTATGAATGAATGGGGAGGAATGGTGATGGGATGAGGAATTAGAAGAATGAAGGAAAAAGAAAAAAGTCTTGCGGAAGGTAGGGGGAAGGGAGACGAAAAAGAGTCTAGAAATAAATCAGAGGGGTTTCCATAAGGCTAAGGGGAAACAAAGTGAAGAGGAAAGAAGAGGGAAGGGAAGAGAGAAACGGTGGTGAGTGGATACAGAAGAAGAGGGGAAGAGGAAGGCTGGAGAGTAATAAGGAGGTGGATGGAGGAAAAGAAGGAAAATTTGTTTTTAATAGGAGGGGACTTAAATGCATGGACTGGCGAACAAGGGGGAGGGTTATAAGATGAAGAAAAGGAGGCATTTATAAGGAACTCCAAACATAGAGAAACACACAGGGAGGGGAGGAAGTTACTAGATATAATAGGAGAAACAGGATGGTTTATATGCGATGGCAATATGAAAGGAGATGAGAAAGGGGAGATCACATTCATAGGAAAGGGAGCAATAGTAATAGAGTACATCTTGGCTGAAGAAAGAATGCGGCATATGATAGGGAGTATGAAGGTAGGGAATGAGATAGGGTCCGAGCACTTCCTAGTCATAGTTATACTAAGAGGCGTCAGTAAGCGCGGCAGAGGGGGAAAAAAAAGGGTGCGAAAGAAACACGAAAATGGGAATCTGGAGGGTAAATAAATTAAAAGAGTTTAATCAAAAGGTGGAAAAGGAGAAGTTTAGGTATGAAAAAGAGGAGGGAATAGACTCTTTAATTGAAAGGTTGATGGGGTCTATTAAAAAGGTAAAGGATGAGCTGGGTACTAATGAAGAAAGAGTAGGGGGAAAGAGAGGCTGGTGGGACGGGGAATGCTGGAAGAGTAAAGAGAAAATAAAAGAGCGTGTGAGCAAGTGGTGAAGAGGGGAAATCGAGAAGGAGGAGTATAACAGGAGGGAAAAAGAACATGAGAAGATGCTGGAAATAAAAAGAGAAAGGGGAAAGGAAGAATATAAAGCAGAAGTAGAAAAAGCGATCAAAGAAGGAAGGGTGTGGGATGTGATAAATAGGAATAGAGGGGAAAGGAAGGGCGTTAACGAAGAAATCGAAATGGAGGAATGGGCGGATTATTTCAAGGGTCTATTAGGGGGAGAGCAATATAAGATCAACGGGGAAAAGTGTAGGATAGTCCAAGGAGAAATGGAGAAAGGGAAGAGTGGACGACGGGGCTGATAGTACCGCTTGTCAATAAAAGTCACTCTCATATCAGTCGGCTATAAAATATATGCAGAAATCTTAAGAAAAAGGTTGGAGAGTCAGGTAGAACAAAAAGAATGTATCCCGCATAATCACACGGGATTTAGAAAAGGGATGGGAACTATAGACAACATCTACGTACTTAACAATTCAGTTAACAGAAATTTGGGGAGAAAGAAAGGGAAACTAGTCGCTTTGTTCGTAGATTTCAAAGCAGCGTTTGACTCAGTGAACAGAAAAGTGTTATGGCAGGCAATGAAAGACAGGGGTGTAGAGGAAAAGTTGGTGGAGAGGATAAAGAAAATTTTTACTAAAACCAAGATTAGGGTGAAAAGAGGAAAGAAAAAAGGGCAGGTTTTCTGGACAGGCCGAGGTCTAGGGCAAGGTTGCCCGTTGAGTCCGGTACTATTTAATATCCTATTGGCAGACTTAGAGGAAAAGCTAAAGGAGCAAGGGAAAGGAGGAACGGTTTTGGGTAATAGCAAACTATACTCTCTTGCATACGCGGACGATGTAGTTCTATTAGCAGATGATGAGAAGGGGATGAACCTAATGATGAGAATCTTCGTAGAGTATGTGGGAACAAAAAAGCTAACGGAGAACGTAGATAAGACAAAGGTGATGTGTTTCAGAAATAGAAAGAGAAAAATAAATTACGTTTGGAAGATGAACGGACAAAAAGTGGAAATTGTGGAGGAGTTCTGTTACCTAGGTTTTTGGTTTGAGGCAGAAGGGGGAAAGGAGCTGCAGGTGTGGAAAAGAATTGAACGTGCGAGTTAAGTAATGGGCCAAGTATGGGGTATAGGAAAGAGAAGATTCAAGAATGATTGGAGAATGAGGGTCTGGTTGTTTGATGCGTTGGTGTGGGCGGTGTTGTGTTATGGTGTGGAGATCTGGGGATGGAAGGAACATAGGAAAGTAGAGAGCATGCATGAGCGATTTCTGAGGTGGGTAATGGGGGTTAGCGGGAGGTTAGCTGGAGAAATAAAAAATTTTCATTAATGATGGATGTTTAATTGACGTCAATTCACTTACTACTCACACTTGAGTATATTGAGGATTTTCTTTTTCGCAAAAAAAGGTATGGAAGTCCTTCGTTTGTAGACTTTTCTTAATAATTATTTATTTTAGACACACACACATTACATCTGATCAAAATGTAATATAAAATGCTTGAATGTTAAAAGTATTTAAATACTACAATTTTTAATGTTGCCAAATTTTTAAAAATAATTTGAATAATCGCTTGCGATTCGAATTTTAATTTTAAGGACTGATAATTGCACACAATTTCCAGGCGCATCTTTTCCCAGTGGGCACAAGCGTTAAAGAACATCTTTAGAACGGCTTAAGAATGTCCTAAGTCAATCCATATAAAGTTTCATAAACATACAATCTTCCAGAGACGTTTCAAAGACGTAATTGGAACATAAAACGTTTTAAGAACATCATTTGGCCTGACTTAGGACAGTTTTTAAAACATTTGAATGACGTCTTTTAACTTGTACGTCCAAAAAACGTTTTTAGGACGTTCCAATTACGTTCCAAAATGTTGTGCCCACTGGGTTTTCTTTATTCTCTAAGAATTTGTTGGTTCTTCAGTTTTTTAAATAACTAGAAAAGTGTAAATTTTTCGAAAACAAAAAGTTACCTGTTTTGTTCACTTTAGCTCGTGCTAACTTAGCTCATTTGATAAATTTTAGGAATATTTATAAAAACGTTATTATTTCTCATTGCAAATAATAATTTATGTAGATTACAGGTTTTATTTGAAATTTCACGACGGTCTTTTGTACCACGTTTGACCCTATAGCACAGAATTAAGGAAAAATATTCTAAGAATATGTTTGTTAATTATTGAGATGCTACAAAGACTTACCTTTAGAAAATGTTTTGTTTTAAAATCATCAGATAAGTCGCCATAAAATAAATCTTGTTAAATTTATTTTACAATTAATTCACAATCAAAGTTTTTTTACAATTAAAATAAAATTGTAAAAGATAAATTTTGAAATACGTATTTTAAACCATTATAGATTTTGTAACAATTTCATACACAAGAAAATTAAAAAAAAAGTTAATATATCAGATGTATCTGGAAAGATTATAAGAGATTTAAAAGAAATGTTATTTTATAGGATTTTAGACAGTATTAGGAAAGATTCGAGTCTTTTTAAAAGATGTTTAGGAATTTTTAAAAAGTTTTTGAAGAAATCAAGAAATATTTGATAAGTTTTCGGAAATTTTTTAATATTTCTTATCTATTTAAAACGTCTTTAATTCTTCAAAATATAAATATTTATATATGAATATATAAATATTAAAAATATTTGTCTAAAGTGATGTAATATGGAAAAATTGTAAAACTTTACTTCAAAATCTTGTACATAATTTAAAAAATTTTAGGAAATAATAAAAAATGTTTATTAACCTTTTTCCAATTTCCTCTTAGAATTCATTATAAAACAATCATTAACATTTTTGTCATGAACTTTCATTCTCTTGACACCCTGAAAAATTCCATTTACTTAAAAACTCCTAAGAGCCAGTTAGCCAGCGAAAACGAATCGTGAAGTCGGGGGGAGGCTCGGATACATGCTCGTGCATTTTTGGCTGTACACGAGGCTGGCCTGCGCAACATGTAGCAGAGCCTACTCACCGTCCATTAGCATGCGATTGATTAGCATGACTGATTTTTCATTTCTTTGAAATAGTACAATTTGTCAACTAAAAATTAGTATAATAGAATCAAAAACCGACTTAAATTTTTCACGGCATATTGAATATTGCAGCATGACCTCACGGTCATGGACGAATGGGTCCAAGTGCGAGGAAGGTTAGCACAGTTGTTAACAACTATTCATATACGTATAATATCTTTGACATAGGAATACAGACAACTTTTTGGATAAAATAATATAGAATTACAAGTAAGTTATAAATGTCTGAATTTTCTAATGTATATAATTACAGGTAAGTTATAAATGTCTGAATTTCTAATGTATATCATGTATAATAGGTGGAAATGTCAGTCGCCAGGAAGGTTACATGATCTTTGGTACCTGCATGGTTCTGCACTGCAACTGCACACGACTTTTTTCAGTTATGTTCCATTCTTTTTTCGATTAGAGATCTTTCAGTGTCATAAAATAAAGTATTCAAAATTTGAAGTTAGTGTGTCAGATCGGGCACTCTCATCTCGAATTTCGGACAGTTGATTGTATTGTGGGACACTAAAAGAACATCAATCGACAAACGAATGGAATATGACTGAGAAAATACATTCTACACTTGAAGAATTTTATTATTATGAGATTTAAGAGTTACTTTTACGTTTTAATATTTTCTCGAAAAAGTTAGATTGACGTTTCATATGGTGTTTCTAGGATATTAAGTCATCCGCGACCGCCTACAGTATTGACATCTTACCCTCGAAGGCTGGGCTGTACTGAGATGGACTGAGTAATTCCTTAACTACTCGTGGGGATAAAATGGAGAATAAACATATGAATCAAAGCTTTAGGGGAGGTGTTTACCGGGGACCAGAGCATCACAGAGACGACGAATTATAATCTGATGTCCTATGCAAGATTCAACAAAGGTTAATTAGAGGGGAATATTGATAATTAGTAAAAGGCTATAAGAAAAACTTAAGAATATCATCATCAAAATAGAGGAGTTCTGCCTGTCGAAGAAAAATATGATTCTGCTAATAAGATGCGAAGAAAATAATGGACAGAAGGCGCTTTTTCATCTGAATTCGAAGGAAAAAATGATAACGATATGGTTTAACGGCCTGTACATATACGTAATTTAAAAAAAAGAGTTAAACAACCACCGCAGGTTCCCAGTAGGAGCAAATTCCATCAAAAAATGATATCGGTTACCAGTAGAACTGCGGTACATAAATCGCACTTATGTTCACGTCTTACAGCTTTCTTCATCTCTCTCGCCTTAGCATATATTTGTTACGCGGGAATAGCTTTAAGGTCTCGGCTCAGTGATAGATTTGGACATACGAGAGCACCGAACACAAGGACAATTACTTTGACCAAATATTTTTGGTACAGTCCTTGAAGCTTCCTCTTAAGGTCTTGATACCTTCCTTTCATTTCCCCTGTCCTTGGCATTATTTAGAGCACTCTGAAGTTTCCTTTATTAGAAGCATAGACCTTCA
Source organism: Belonocnema kinseyi (assembly GCF_010883055.1). Lineage (NCBI taxonomy): Eukaryota > Metazoa > Arthropoda > Insecta > Hymenoptera > Cynipidae > Belonocnema > Belonocnema kinseyi. Next base: position 92,265,661 of record NC_046657.1, on the reverse strand, counting down.
GGTCATACATATAAAATACACGTGTGACCTTATGCTCGCGATGATTAGTGTCACCGCAGAGGTATTCAGTAGAATTTCGTAGTGCAAGGATAGAGGCAGGTGTGTGATGCAAAAAAAGCAGTGAGCTCATGATGTCGTCCTGAAAGACGATACTCTGGAAGGTGACTTTATTAACTATTACACGATAATTTCCAGATGAGATAGTAAATATAGCTTTCTAAAGGGGCATCAATTTCTCGATGCATCTGACTATGTGTGGATCAACCTTTCAAGCTTTCCAACAGAGAGATAATAAGTCTATGAGAGGTTGAAGCGAAAGCTTTCTGGTAGTCAATCCAGGTCATCATCATTTGAAGATGGTATAATTCGGCGTGTTTGCGGACGCACCTTTCAAATAGCAAATTCTCCCCATATGCTGCTACGCCCTTCTTTGAGTCGCATTTTTCATACACCTCTCGCCACATATGTCGGATTGTTTGGACAATCCTATCATTTAGGACGGCTGTAAAGATCTTATACAGGATTATCACACAAGTTATTGGCCTATAAATCTTAAAGTCAAACAAGTTGAATTTCTTTGAAAGGCGGTTGCACTAAGGCGAGGCTCTTCCACTGCTCTATGTTCCAGCTGATCCTTTCGAATATTCCGGATGTGGATATTTTGGTCGTATGATTTTTGTTAGTCGAGATTGTGTATGCATGGCCGCGGATCTTTCTTTTCCTTCTTTAACTTTTTTTCTGGGTTAGGTCCAGTCTTTTTATGCGCCAAGACGGAGAGAACATGCTCAAGCAGTCGCGGATAATAGTTCAGGAAAAGCCCGAATGATTTATCAAAGTATATAGTCCTACCTTCGTATGCGCGGCACCACCAGGGTGAACAAACCCTTTCCCTAGCTTGACGTGGTACGAAAATGGAACATTTTCTTTTAAATGCGATTCAAAACCCGCAAACACGCAGATTAACGCCCTTCGGATAACCTGATTTACTATCTGATCTGAAAAAGGGGCCAACTACCAACGTCACCTTCTAGTCTTTCAGGGCGACACCATGAGCCCTCTCCTCTTTTATCTCGCACTATCGCAACTATCTCTTGCGTTTTGCGATTTTTAAGGGTACTTTTGAGGCAATCCTGAGTATCGAAGGCAGAACACTACTTGTGTATTTTACATTGACGGATCTACTTGGTTTTGATAGAGAATTTTCTAGAACGATCTTTACGTCATTCAAAGTGCTTCAAACAGTTGTTTCTTGTACAGCAGAAAAAAATGAGGCACTTGAGGTTCAGGTTTATAAACTAAACCCTTCCAGGGTTAAGCTGCACTTATGGATTTTGGAGGACCTTGCTCTAAGGATTGTCGAGAAGTTCACTCATGAGATTGGAAGAGAGTTTGGATTAGAAAAAGGCGTCAAGATTCATTTAAAGCGAGGATGACTTGCTGGAATTTCCCAGGACCCTGAACTCATCGACGAAAGAGCTATATAAGACCTTGGCGTTACAGAGACTTACCAATGCCTGAGCGTGACTAAGGATCGAATTTCAAACGTATTATCTCAGAGGTACTAGGCCTTCTCTGGCTGATAGCCTCAAGAGCATCACTGCATTTTAATGAAATTTCGAGGAGCGGTTACCATTTTGTGGAATGGACTCCTATATAAAATGTAAGGGGAAATAGTAATTGGATAGGCCCTTCCTCGATGTTAAACGACGTACAAGCATTCAACAATTTTCCGCGCTCTCTTCTTGCGCGAAGCGGCCGAGAGACGGCGCTGCGATCTGAAGTCGAGAGCAACTACAAGAGAGAAGGAAATTCAGTAGTGATCCCGCTTCCTCACAGACCAGACGCTTCAAGTCTGAGCGCGCACTTAACATTTATTTTCGTATGCGTACGGTTTTTCTCTTTCTCAATTTTTATACCGTGTAAATTCTATGATTTATTATAACAATTTTGGATTAATAAATTCCAGTAATGTCAAAAGTGACTTTCTCCGCCTTCATGATTTTATCCCGTTAAACATTATCAAAATTTAAACAATTGGTCCCTCGATCCGGATAATCTAATCATGACGGAAAATGGAAGAACAAGGGTGAGCTTGATGAGTACGCAGGCGGGAATAAAATAATAAATACAGGAGTTCTAAGGTAAATGCGAGCATCATAGTGGCGCCTGATTTTCTCAACCACGACACAAGAAAAGCGCTCGGTTGGCCGCCATGATAGTGATTTTACCTGGTTCTCTGCCTGTCGCGAGTACGATCGCGTGTCCTCTCTCTCACTCAGCATATTGGCGCAGAGCGTAGAGCACGTGCATATATCAGGTTTTGATCACCACATTCTAAGGTATAACGATAGGAAGAAAGAATAAATTTATCTCGATTGATCCCTGAAGTTATAAATGAATAACAATTTTTAATGATTTGGCGACGTTTCATTAGCTTGTTTTACTGACTTCTTCAGGCAAGAATTTCATTAAAAAGCACCAAGAGATAAAACAAGAACAACAAAAAATTTCACCGGAATTAATTAAATTTTTTTTTAAAATTACCTTATAAAAGTAAACTAAAGTTTCACATTTAAAATAAAAAAGATAAAGTTGAAAAATTCAATTAGTCAGAAAATAAAATTTGACGTTAACACGTCGTCTGTCAGGTGAAGACGATGACTGGCTATCATTAGATAGCAAAGGGGGTATTTTCGAACCTGCAAAGCAATAATTCGAAGAAAAAAGTACTAGAAAAATAGACAGTTTTTTTTACAAACAATTGTCAAAGTTTCGATTTTTACATGTATTTTAATAGAAAAATGCTGATTTTCGTGAAAAGTTTTTTTCCTCCTAAACTAATAGTTGGATTTGGTTCAAACTTGTACATTTTTACTATCATTCCTACCAAAACAAAAGGTTCATATCCAAGATCTAGAAAGATAAACGGTTTATGTGGCATACACCATGATATAAGGGTGTTTTCATACCTCAAACATATGCAGGTAGCCTTATTTATCAGGATTTGCAGTAGAATTTATTTTCAGGGTCATTTAATCATTTAATCATCTGTACAGGTTGGAATAAGTTAGAACAGGTTTTGAACAGCGTGTTGCAAGTTCATTCATGTTTGAACCAGTTAATATTATTTTTTTTCGTGTTTGTAAAAGTACTAAAAAACGCTAACCTGTATATATTAAATTCTGTTCATTAATGTTATAGTAAAAAATCTCTGGTACTTTATCTCGTTTCAAATGTCGATTTCCTTGGTTCAATAATTAGGGTATGATTAAATGACCCTAAAAATTAATTCTAGTGCAAATCCTGCTAAAAAACGCTACCTGTATATATTTTAAAGTGATTTTGTTCATCAATGTTATTATAAAAAATCTCTGGTACTTTATCCGGTTTAAATTATCGATTTCCTTGGGTTTTAATAAATAGAGAGTGATTAGGTGACCATGAAAATACATTCTCACGCAAATTCTGCTAAAAAAAACCTGACCTGTATATATTTTAAGGTGATTCTGTTCATCAATGTTATAATAAAAAATCTTTGGTACTTTAACCCGTTTAAGATATCGATCTCCTTGATTTAATAATCAGGGGATGATTAAATGACCCTGAAAATAAATTTTAATGCGAATCCTGATAAAAAATGCTACCTGTATATGTTTTAAAGTGATTTTGTTGATCAATGTATTAATAAAAAAATCTCTGGTACTTTAATCCGTTTAAAATATCGATTTCCTTGGTTCAATAAATAAGGGGTGATTAGGCGACCCTGAAATTAAATTCTTATGCAAATCTTGCTAAAAAAGCTACCTGTATATATTTTAAAGTGATTCTGTTCACCAATGTTATAATAAAAAATCTCTGGTACTTTATCCCGTTTAAATACCGATTTCCTTGGTTCAAGAATCAGGGGATGATTAAATGACCCTGAAAATAAAATCTACTGCAAATCCTGATAAATAAGGCTACCTGAATATGTTTTAATGTGTTTTTATAAGTCTGATCTTTGTTGATTTATTCCTTACGAAAAGTTAATTTTTCTGCTTCTCTAAATAAGGGATGATTAAACAGCCCCTTGACATGCACACTTCCTCTACTTATCTGAAAGTTATTTCATACCCTAGTAATTGAATAAAAAATACCTAGTGACTTTAGTTACTAAGAAATGATAATTTCCATACTTGGGTGTTTGAGGTATGAAAACACCCTTATATCATAGTGTATACCACATAAACCGTTTATCTTTCTAGATCTTGGATATAAACCTTTTGTTTTGGTAGGAATGATAGTAAAAATGTGCAAGTTTGAACCAAATCCAACTATTAGTTTAGGAGAAAAAAAACTTTTCACGAAAATCAGCATTTTTCTATTAAAATACATGTAAAATTAAAACTTTGACAATTGTTTGTAAGAAAACTGTCCATTTTTCTTACTTTTTTCCTTCGAATTATTGCTTTGCCGGTTCGAAGATACAAAAAAAAAAATTTTTTAGAATTTTTTACCGGTGGCCATTTTACTGTACATTTGGTGCGGGGTCCTTTGTTTTTCTTATTATTTTTATGTTTATTTATAGGCGTATTCAAAATTCTTTTAGTTTCATCCACATAAGAAGCAGAGCCGTTTTTACAAAGAATTTTGTGAACAAGGATGGTTTCTTCCCATTTTTCAGCCTTATCTTTACCTAGTCTTATAACAGATGACAAGGAGGGGTTTATCGATGGGATTGTAGATATGTTAAATTTTTTGAGAAAATGAGAAGTTTTATCAACAAAAATTTTTATTTATGGTAAACTGACTTTTGGATGACGGGCCGATAATTGTTTTTGCGCAGAGTTAGTATGTGTAGGACAAAAATTCAATTTTGGCTTACGAATTAAACTAGGTAAAGATAAGACTAAAAAATGGGAAGAAACCAACGTAGCTTAAATAATTCCTTGTAAAAACTGCTGTGCTTCTTATATGGGTGAAACCAAAAGAATGTTGAAAACGTGTATGAATGAACATAAAATAATAAGAAAAACGCATTTGTCATGAATGTACATCGTAGTATATATAACCATGAATTTGATTGAGTTAATACTAAAATTCTTGATTTTGAGTCTATTTGGAAAAAACGTCTTATTTCCGAAATGTTATACATTAGAGAAATAAGAATAGTATTAACAAAAAAGATGATATCCATCTTTGAATCACATGTACCATTCTCGTAAAAAGCCCCTTTGCTATTTAATGATAGCCAGTTATCGCCTTCACCTCACAGAAGACGTGTTAACGTCAAATTTTATTCTCTGACTAGTTAAATTTTTCAATCTTATATTTTTTATTATAAATGTGAAACTTTAATTTAATTTCATAAGGTAATTAAAAAATATATTTTAAATTAATTCCGAAAAAAAATTTTGTTTTTGTGCTTTTTTATTCATTTATAACCCCGGTGACCAATTGAGATAAATGTATTCAATCTAATTATGGAGGGTGATACATATTTTCATACCAATTGAAAGAAAGGTTGCCAAACATATAGAATATTTCGAATTCTGCGCTCTTACGCGTATCGAGAGTGTTTCTTGAGTTCTGTACTCTAGCGCGCATCAAGTCTGTTCTTTCGTATCTCTGCACGCTCGAGTGCATCGAGCAGCAAACGAGCGTACAAATATGTCAAATAAACACCCAAAGGCATATCGCGATTGATGCAACAGTAACTGCTCCGCACAACAAAGGCGTCGAGTGACAATCTGAGTGCATAAACGATGATCACATTAATTTTACTCCGTTTTAGTGAAGCGTCGAGATAACACGTGTGTTTTGAATTTCAGAGGAAATTTACTGGCAATCAAGCAGTAATTGGTCAAGGTAATAAATGCATTTACCGAGACGATCTTGTCAACGCCTGAAGTCGAGTGGACTCTAGGACAGAGTTCGTATGGAGATGCTCGAGTCTTATTGGATGGACTTCCTAAGCAACCATTTGGGCTTGATATACAACGCTGTGGAATAGAACTACATCAAGGGGAAGCTGAAAATCTACGACGTGAGGTCTCAGCTCACGGAAGGAGAAATCGTTCAATCTTTGGACTGCAGCGAACGAACGGAGCGACAGGCTCAGTCGAATGGTCGACTTCCGCGCATCAATGTACCTGAATTTTTAACGAAGGCAGCCTCAACAACGTAGAAAAACTATACTACCTGAAAACGCTGGTTAAATGCAAGACACACTCTGCCTTGGAAGGAACTCAGCTCACCGGCGACAACCACAGCATTGCATGTGGTATCCTGGAGGCTCGATTCGAACATCGAAGGCTGTTAGTCTACGCTCATCGTAATGCATTACAAAGCATCAAACCTTTACGAGGAGAGTCGACGAAGAAGCTGCAAACATTGTTGAATACGCTTCATTTTTATCGAGATCAGCTGAAGACGCTCAAGTGTCCTGTAAACGATTGGGATGCTTGGCTCGTATCTATAGTTGCGTCGGTCATGGTTTCGAGCTCTCGACGCGCATGGGTGGATAAACTAGAGAGACTGGACTCAGAGGTATAAGGGGGCGCCGTTCCGCCCAGACTAGGATAATGGCTGTCAGTGTTTAAAGAAAAATAAGGACAACCGCAGGATTTCGCCGGGAGCGGGTGCTAATCTGAATAATTGCACCCGCTTCCAGCGAAATCACGGTAAAATTTCAGCCATAACCACGTCTCACAACCGTGAGATAGGTGGTTGCAGTCTGTGAAGGAATCAATACGACGATCCAGCAAAAGCCTCGTGGACCCTAAGAACACGCAGCGATACCTCTCTTTCTTTTCATTCTCCTTGGCTATGATGTTTTTGTCAGCTGGTGCCGAAAATTTGATAACGAACATGGTTCGCTTCTCGAAGTCAAGAAGAACCATGTCAGGCCTCGAGTGAGCAACAGAAACAATTGTCGAGAATATAAAGTTCCAGTATATGCGGCACTTCCCATTCTCGACAATTGACTCAATTTCCCTAGGAGCATTTAGAGGAGCGATATAAAGGTGAATGCCGTAGGAGTGACACAGATGGTAATAAAGTACTCTTAGTGCCACATTGTGCCTTTGAATGTAGGTCGTTCTCGCGTGTGTTGGACAACTAGATAGTATGTGAGCTAAATGTTCGGGGTGTGCATGGCACGCCCTGCAGCTATCATCGGGAATGGCTTGGCTCAAAATGTGGCGACGGTATGTTAAGGTGGAAATGACACCGTCTTGGCATGCA
>NC_046657.1:92250996-92258337 GCF_010883055.1 Belonocnema kinseyi | reverse complement strand
TCGCATCGTAGCAGTCTAGCAAGTCGTGATTCAGTCGCTCCGTCCAACCAAACGTCACGAGATCCCGCCGATCCATCGCATTGAATCCATTTTCATTGGCTCTCCCAGCTCTAAATTGGTCGGCATTGTTGGCCGACCCATTGTCGGGAGCTCTGCGCGTTCTGTTGTTTTGAACCGCACTTACTACAACTATGTTTGGTGTTGTCATTGTTGTTCCCACGAGAAGCTAGGGAAAGGGGTTCGTCCATCCTTGTAGAGCCCCGCATGCAAGGATAAGGCTGCTCACTCTGAGAGGTCGCCTGGTATGCCAGAGTCACCGTTCTAGACACCTCACCCAGGTGCCATTCAGCTTTCGGCACGGTTTTCACACCTCCGCTTGGAAATTAATTCCTTCGGGACCACCCCTGGACAATTGTCCGCGACTGCCTATTTATTTTTGTAACCATACTCAGCAGAAGCCCTTGGTACAGGGACTTGGTACTCACTCCTGACAGCCCGCATTAAGAAAGCACAAGAGAAAAACTTTCGTGAACAGGTCCTCGAAAAGAGGATGCACGGTATCTTACACAGAAATGTGAAGGATCAGTCAATGTCTTGTGAGCTAACCTATGCTTTCCTTAAATCGCCCGGATTGAAGTCTGGTACGGAGGGTTTCATGTTTGCATCCCAAGACGGTGTCATTTCCACCTTAACATATCGTCGCCAAATTTTGAGCCAAGACATTCCTGATGATAGCTGCAGGGCGTGCCATGCACACCCCGAGCATTTGGCTCACAAACTATCTAGTTGTCCAACTCACGTGGGAACGACCTACATTGAAAGGCACAATGCGGCACTAAGAGTGCTTTATTACCATCTCTGTCACTTTAACAGCATTAACCTTAATATCGCTCCTCTAATTGCTCCTAGGGAAATCGAGTCAATTGTCGAGAATGGGAAGTGCCGCATATACTGGAACTTTATATTCTCGACAATTGTTTCTGTTGCTCACTCGAGGCCTGACATGGTTCTTGTTGACTTCGAGAAGCGAACCATGTTCGTTATCGAATTTTCGGCACCAGATTACAAAAACATCATAGCCAAGGAGAATGAAAAGAAAGAGAGGTATCGAGACCTTATAAGGGAATTGCAACGATTGTACCCGGAATTTTGTTAAACTATTCATCCTTATCATCAGCGCTCTTGGAGGTGCCAAGCTTTCACTTGCTAATGGCCTAAAAAGCATCTCTGCGTGTCAACATAACGCTAAAACACTTGCGGGAAAAATGCAGAAGGCGGTAGTCCTTGGGTCGCTCCGTATTCCTAGGGTGCACGAGGCTTTTGCTGGATCGTCGTATTGATTCCTTTACAGACTGTAACCACCTATTTCACGGTGGGAGTGGGTTCAATTTTCTAGATTAGCACCCGCTTCCGGCAATATTCTGCGGTTGTCCGTATGAAAAATTTCTAAATATATAAATTTCGCTCTCGCACGAAACCTATTATGTAAGGACAGATAAAGACCGCACACTGTGCTGCACGTCATGCACACTCAGTGTGTTCACCGTGGATGAACATTTATCACCCACAGCTTGTGCGGACACAGTACTTACGTTCTTGGCGACACATCGTGCTCACGCGTCGTACGGCTGCTGTGCGCACTCACGCATTGTTATCTGGGGAAGGTTACATGTTCTTTGGTACATGCTACTGCAATTGCATACGACTTTTTGCAGAACATTTTCTGATCTTAATCGTAAGTTATAAAGGTCTGACTAGTAATATTTATGAAGTGTAGAATGTAATCTCATTCATGTTCCATTCTTTTGTCGAGTGGAGAACTTTCAATGTCACGAAATAAAATATCCGAAACTTGAGGTTAGTTTATCAGATTGGGTACACTAATCTCAATTTTTGGACAGTTGATTATAATTCGTGTCAGTACAAGGTTCTAAATTTCTAAACATTTTTAAATATAATTTTTGATAATTTATCTTAAGTTACCATAAATTACCTGTCATATTACCATAAATTACCAAAAAATTATAATTTTCCGGAAATTTATAAAGAAAATTTTTATTGATTTTTAGGCAATATATGGAATTTATGAAATCATGACTGTATTTCTATAAATGTATAAAATCATCCATTTGATATTAAAAGTATCGCATGCACTAAGGCGGAGAGAAAGTTTTTCGACTTGTGTAAACTACCATAATATTCTATTATTTGCTACAAAAGTGCCTGATTACTGAAATAAGTGTGTTTAACTTTAATGATCATGGCATTTTTTTTACTTCTCGAAGATTGTCTGTTGGAAAAAAGAGGGGGTAGGGGGTTGATGAAACAGTTTCGTCCAACCTGTTAGAAAAATTATTGGGTCTGGACGCGTCGATATACACACCCAACTCTCCCCAGTGGGCAAAAAATTTGGCGGCGTCTTTACGACATCTTTACGACATCTTATGTCCGTGCTGTTACAATGTCCTTACGATATCGTAAAGACATCGTCAGATCATGCGACATTTTTACGATATCGTAAAGACACCTTAACGACATGGACATAGTATATCGTAAATTTGTCGTAAAGATGTCGTAACGATGTCGGAAGGATGTCGTAAATATGCCCCCAAATTAAACCCCACTGGGTCGGTTTAGTTCCAGTATCGGGGGTTGCCTGCAAATAGCCGTGCAACTAAATTGGGAGAATCGAACTGTAAACAGTCAGGGCCGCCTTAACCATTTCCAATTGAAATAGATAATGTTGCGCAATATGCTCTACTGAGTACTCGCGCAGTGCGGCCCTTCCGAGACGACAATAGCAACCGCTCTCGTCCTGCCCCCCTGAGCAACTACGTGGGCCAGCATTTCTAGGAATGACTAATATTTACTATTAAGAGGTTGTGCACATAATACGTTACATGTTTTTCTTTTGTTTATATTATTGTATCCTTTTTCGCTTCAAGGCAATTTCATTCTCGTCTTTATTTAAATAAAGTAAAAACGTATAACGTAATATGTGCACGACCCCTAAAGTGCGGGTAACACTATTTATTTATTGGGATCTACCAAATCTATTTTTCGATGGCGCTGATTTACCAAAAAATTGCGGCGACCAAACTGAGGTGAACACAGCTCGAAATTCATTGGAAACAAATGCAAAGTAAAGTAAAATTATATAAATGCTTCCATAAGTCGTACGAATATTGATCAATTTTTTCTATACATACATTTGTTCTTAGTCGCGCACAATTTTTTCAAAGTGTGTATGACTTCTGACAGGTATTGTAATTTTAATTGATTTTGTATTGTTTTCAATAAATCTCTGTGGTGGCAGCATAATCGGAAAGGTAGATTAGGTCGCTATAACGGTGAGCAAATACAGTACCTTCAAGCTCGTCTTCGAACAGTGATTTAGGTAACTTGGATAGGCAATTTTTTTCTTCACTGGGATCTGTTGTACAACGTTTTCTAACATTATTATTAGTTCGAAATATCGACTCAATAACTTGTCTAGACAATAGCGGCGAAACAGGATGTTCCAATCGCGTACCATAGACGTTTCGGAATGCGTCGCTGCTAACTGCTTCGTTGTCACACACGGTCGTCACAGATGTATTGTCGCTGATGAGCTTCTCGGTATCAGAGTCACTGGCCTGGCTATAATAGTTATTGCTGCTTTCGGACTTCTTAAGGATAGATTTCGATTTGCGGTTCCGTTCTAAAATTGGGGTTGCCTCGCTTTCTATCGAATCGGCGGACAATGACAGCTTACTTCCAGCCGTTGTTCCTGAAATTTTTACGCTTGAATACTATTGAAATTTTCACAACATTCTCACTACGTGAATTTCAGTATTTCATCAGCTGAAGACTGTGTTTCTACCTCCTTTTAACTCTTAAAGGCGGTAAATTGATTTGGTCTTTTATATCAGGGTTCAATCTTTACTGAATATTATTATCGTTAATTGAAGTTACTCAGGGTAAGAAGTGCACCTAAAGACTCAGTAAAATATTAAAAACTTACTATAAAATTTAATAAAATTTATTTGATTTTTTACTCTATTTAATTACTTTGAAGACAGACTTTTTCATTTAAAATGTTAACTACTTGTTTTCATCATAAATATGTAGTTCAATTCTAAATCAATTTACAGTCATTAAAGTTACTTTTATTGGGTTTATGGAGGTGCAAAGCCTGAAAAAGCGTGAAGATGATGTGGAAGTACCAAAGTAGAATTTGGTCAGGTGCCTAAATTGAGAAAATATTCAATTAATATCTCTTCGATTTAATAACAATCAAAAATTCTCTCAGCATCACTTCATTTAATTTTGTAACGATGGTATCAAATTACTTATGAACCCAGTCGGCACAAAATTTGGAGACGTCTTTACAATATCGTTACGATATCTTTACGACAACTTTCGACATCCCATGTCCATGTCGTTTCGGTGACTTTGCGATGTCGTAAAGACATCTTCAGATCATACGACTTATCAATGTATCGTAAAAACACCTTAACGCCATGGGCATAGGATGTCGTAAAGTTACTGTGAAGATGTCGTAACGATGTCGTAAAGACGTTGCCAAACTTTGTGCCCACTGGGAAAGCTTTGTATAAAGAAAAAATGGATTGTTGAATTGAAGCCTCGACAGATATTACGTGGGATCAACACAAGTTAAATGTGTCCATACAGTTCTATAGTTATTCTTTTTTCTAACAAATTTTATATTCCGTAAAGCCTTTTCAATCACTTCAGTGTCAACAAAAAGTCGAAAATTGAATTTGGCAAGAAATGTCCAAATCAAAATCAATATCAAATCTCAAACTCAGAAGTGTATAATTCCAACTTTAACTTTAGAACTTTTGAATAGAGATAAAAAAGATTGCATTTGCTTAAGTATCGAAAAAAGTTCAAACACTGAATTGGGAAAATTCTGAAAATAATCATTCTCTATTTGATAAATATTATGTTTAATTTTACTATCTCTGGGTTTGATAACACAACCACACAAAAAAAGTTGTCGGATCTGAGTATGAGACACATGTACCCCTATGTATTTTTATCCGCTGAATTCAAATCTACCCTCAGAATTTGTCCAGCGAGTCTAGGTTTAGTCTTAACCTCAATAAAATACCGCAAAACTGGCTAAATAGCTGTTTTTACGTGAACAAAGTTGAAGAAAAAAACCTAAAAACTCAGTCAAAATGTACTCAACCTTATGTATTTTAATGAGCTGAATTCGAATTCAAGATCTAAATTGGGCCAATAGATCTAGATTTGGCCCTAACCTCAAAAACAGCTGAAAATCGCAAATAAATCTGATTTTTCGCTTCCATGAAAAACTTACATATCAAATCTGAGTGAAAATGTACATGTTCTTATGTCTTTTATTGCGATGTATTCAAATTCACAACCTACATCGGCCCAGCAGGTCTAATTTGCCCCTAATACGTCACGGTTCGGCTCTTATCTCAAATAACACTTTGAAATCATACAGATATCGAATTTTGCTTTTATGAAAAAATTTTATTTTTATCTGCTGGTTAGAGCTGTTAAAAGCCACCCAGTGGACACAAAATTTAGCGACGTCTTTACGATATCGTTACGACATCTTTACAACAACTTTACGACATCCTATGTCCATGTCGTTTCGATGTCTTTGCGATGTCGTAAAGACATCGTCAGATTATACGACTTATTTACGATATCGTAAAGACACCTTAACGACATGGATGTAGGATGTCGTGAAGTTATCGTAAAGATGTCCTAACGATGTCGTAAAGACGTCGCCAAAGTTTGTGCCCACTGGGCATGTTAATTTTTTAAATCTTACTTTAAGAATTACCCAGAAACAACGATGTGGACGTACTAAGTTCTGTTTCCTTTGGGGTGCTAGATCAGAGTGAGTCCCCTTTCCTCTCACTATTCAGGGTGTTTGTTTAGAGTGAGTCCGCTTGCCTCTCACTATTCAGAGTTCTAAGGATGTATGTCGTTATATTGTATTTAATCTATTTTCCAAATTCTACTCAAACTTTTATTTTACTAAGGTAAGCCGACCATTACTGGTACAACGTAAACTGCTGCAAAATTCGCCACTTTTTTGTATTTCAAAACTTTCCGCATAACGTTTATACCCTTGTATTATTGAAATATCCTACAGTAATAGGAAAAGTAATGTTTTTGCATATTTTTAATATGTTTAAGTACAAAATTCATAACTTTTTAGCGATTTTATCCAATTCGTTATAAATATTTTAATGTCCCGCATTTGGACCAATTCTTGACGAAGTTGCCTAAACCGGGACAAGTTGTCGCTGACTGTCTCCGTTTCGGACACTTCAACGTGAGTTGCGCAATTGCGTTTCTATTACTGAGACGGTCACTTTTGCCGTGTTTTCAATTAAATTTTGCAGTATGGGTTTAATTTTTCAATGAAAATCAATAAATATGCGTTAAAATTTCATATTAAATATTATAAATATTAACGAGATTAATATGATCTATTTACTTTTTTAAATAAATTATTAAATTAACTTTTCCGTTAAAAGTCTATAATTTCGAATTAAAAATATAAATGTTTTGAAAAAACTCGTCTATTTACATTAAAAATTCAACAATTTGGTTGAATTTTTTTTCTTTCTTGACTGAAAAATCTTTTTTTTATCAATATTTGATCTTTATGTTGAAAATTCGTCTTTTTTATTCTAAAATTTATATTTTTAATTATAAATTTCATCTTTCGTGAACAACAATGCAACTGTGATTGAAAATGAATCTGTTTAGGTTGAGGCTTCAACAGTTTTATTGAAAATTCGTTTTTTTTTATTAATTCAACTGCTTTCAATTAACAAATTGTTGAATTTTAAAATAAAAAAGACGGATTTTCTACAAAAAAGATTAATTCTAATCAAAAAATATAATCGTTGATATTTCAACCAAAATATGTTTTAATTATAAATTAAAAACAATTAAATTAATTAAAAAATTTAATTTATTAAAAAACAAATGACTTGTAACCAAAGCAGATAAATTTTCTACCAAAGGAGATGATTTGTCAACCAATTAAGTTTTTCATTAAAAAAAGAAAAAATATTTCAACCAAAAAGTTGCATTTTTGTTTAAAAATATGAAATTGATAATTAAAAGATAAATTTTCGAACAAAAAAGACGAATTTTCAACAATATAGTTGAAATATTAATTTTACTCATTTTAATTAAGATGAATTCTATTTCAAAATTTACAACCAAACAGTTAAATTTGCAAGTACAGCAAACTCTCGCGCTTAGTCACCCACTTCTCAGCCTTCCTAGAACTACTGGCCCCCACAGTTTCTCAGGGGAGCAGAACGAGAGCGGTTG
>NC_046657.1:92231443-92250896 GCF_010883055.1 Belonocnema kinseyi | reverse complement strand
CAATTAGAAACGAGTCAAGCGGCCCTCACTGTTTACGTTTCGATCCCCCCGGAAACAGTCCAAGGCTATTTGAAGGCAACCCCCGACATTTGACTGAAAGCGAGTTTGGTGTAAATCGATATTATTAATATAATTACTATCTATCGTATTTAATATTAATCTACAATATTAAACATGAATGCATACTTACTAATTTAATTAAAAATTAAATTTATGAGTTCCCAGTGGAAAAAAAATTTGGCGACGTCTTTACGATATCGTTACGACATCTTTACGACAACTTTACGACATCCTATGTCCATGTCGTTTCGGTATCTTTGCGATTTCGTAAAGACATCATCAGATCATACGACTTATTTACAATATCGTAAAGACACCTTAACGACATGGACATATGATTTCGTGAAGTTTCCGTGAAGATGTCGTAACGATGTCGTAAAGACGTCGCCAAACTTTGTGCCCACTGGGTTACTATTAAATTACTTACCTAAAGAGATGACAAAATTGAAGGTTAGAATTAATTAATTTAATTTAATAATATCTTGTTATTTTGTTAAGCAAAATGTTAAGATGTTGAGATGAATTTTATTTAAAAAATAAAGAAACATAAATTCTTTATGATTTATAAGAATTCATTCTTGCTTTTTAATTTATTCTATAATTGTAACTCATTTGTACCATTTTATTTTGATAAACCCCATTGGATTTTCCTTGTCATAGTATTGGCTTATTCTGTGTCCCACGTAAGAATATATCCCAAAATTCGTGTCCCACTAATGGGCGATCTGACAAGTTAAAAAAATATCCACTTATATCAATTAACTATAAAATTAATAATGTATTTTCTTTTCTAAGCGATCAAATAATGTATGACTTACTTGTTATAACGGTTTTTGAATGAAAAATTCTAATTCACCATTTTCAAATTGTGTTAATGTGACTTAGTTGTTTGTAACTGTCCCAGTAATGGTCAATTTACCTTACTGTACAGTGTCCTTTTTTGCAAAACTTCTATGTATAATGGGTTTCGCTTACGTTTTTTCCCTCTTCTTTTCGTTTCTCTTATTAGCTAAACCTAGACCCGCTGGAACATAAGGAACACATAAGGTTGAGTAGATTTTGACTGAGAGTTCAGGTTTTTGATTTTTTGTTCAAGTTTTTTCAGGTAAAAACAGCTATTTAGCCAGTTTTGAGGTGTTTTATTGAGGATAGGGCTAAGCTTAGACCCACTGGACAAATTCTGAGGGCAGATTTGAATTCAGCGCATCCAAATACATATTGGTACATGTGTCTCATACCCAAATCTGACAACTTTTTTTTTGTGTTGGCTGTATAATTTAAGCTTTCCTATAGCCATTCTAGTCCTTTCATTATTTTTGCATATTATTCTGATTAATTTAATTTCCTTTTTTACCCCTGTTCAAAAGTTTCAACTTAGATTTATAAACTCACTTTTTTGAATTTGAAGTTAATTTGAAAAGAATAGCCCCGATTATTTCGACGTTCCTTTATAAATTAAGTTTCGAATTTTTGTTGACATTTTAGCAGTTTTCTGCCAGTTACATCACTCCAGCAATATACAAAAAGTTTAAATAATCAATAACTCGATGCAGAACTTCACGGCCCTGGCGGATCTAGTGAACAGAAAGTATACGCTACAACGCACCTTTATAGTATCCACGTAGTGTCCCTTCCGCGTCATGCAAAAAAGCTAAAACAAAAAAATAGCAAGATAGGTATTTAACTTGTTGCAATTCAGATTCTACGTCAACTTTGCCGTTAGAATGTCACGGAGTAATTGCAATCGTTTTTTGCAGCCTTAAAAAATTTTTAAAATGTCATAACTTCTGCTGAAGGCGATTTCAAGCACATCCATAGTCACTTAAGTAGTATGCTGCTATTGAAAGAAGATTAGCTTGAAGTCGCATTCAGTCTATGTTAATGACAGATACTGTATTTAAAAAATTTTTTTAAGCTACAAAAAAAAACTAATTTAAGTATTCCGTGACCCTCTCACAGAAAACTTAACGTAGAATCCGAATTGCAATACATTATAGGTTCATCTTACTGTTTTTTTTCTAGTTTTTGTTGCATGATACAGAAGGGATACTATGTGGATACTATAGGAGTACGCTGTAACGTATCCTTTCAGTTCATGCGGTGCACCAGGGGCGCACTTGTGTTGCTCCAACGTTATCTCTACTGAGGCTTCAATTATTAAGTATTAAAAATTAATATAAAATGTAGGTTTTTGGTTCATGCGTCTTCTTAGCAGCATTTCTAATTTGAACATACTTAAAATTACAGTCTCTAAATCTAAAATATCTACAATATTATTTCTAAAAACAGGACTATGCGTAAATAAAATCGAATATATCTAGTCTGATCCAAAAAGAAACAAACCACCTTTAGAAACCTGTAAGCTCACATTGAATTTATCGCAGATATATTCTTGTAAACTATTTTTTCAATATTGTCTGCCTCTTTTTGTTTCGAATGGATCGATGAAATTTTGTTCATTCATTCCTCAAATGTACAGGTTTATGCTTTCTAAGACTTCTAACTATTATCTAAAACTAAACCAAAACGTCATCTAACAGTAAGTAGACAATACGTCTAAAACTATCATCTCGAGTGCAACATTCTGATATCTATCAATTTTGCAGTCCGAAAACACGGAATTGCCTACTAGAATTTCTGGTATTTAAATGAGATTAATATTAAATTTAAAATCCTATTTAATGTCCAATAATCAAGTTAATGTGAAGAATTCCTGGAAATAAAACCAAGACTCTAGTGACCAAATTTTGATAAACACCATAAAATGTTCCTATTGCAATCTGAAAAAGACAAAATACTTCTTCCTCCTAAAAAAGAAAAGAAAAAACTTTTCCTTCCTCTGGCAAGAAATTAAAAAGAAAAAAGAAAAATGAGAAGGAAACCAACCAAATCCCCTTCCTTCTCGTTTTTATTTCTTTTGTATTTTTTTTTCACTCTATCATTATCAAATCACAATAAAAAACATTTGTAAAAATAATCTTTTAGGTCTTTAGGGAGAAGAAGTTTTTTGTTTTTCTCAGATTGCAATAGGGACATTTTATGGTATTTGTTTAAATTTGGTCGTTAGATACTATTAAAATAAAAAATATTTCACATTTTCAAAGCCAGACAAAATACCTCCATTGGTTTCTTTTGTTACTATATATCTTGTCAAGTATTAGTATAGTAGTGATTGACAAAATATTACATATATTCTCATGTTACGTTTATGAGATATTTGAGCCAGTGTATAGAAAAATTATCTTGAGTTTTTAAAAATTCGAGCCATGTTTCAATGGTTTTGTAGTAGCGAACGTTACTGACATTTTGTTGATAATAACGAATGTGAAAACAGCAGAATGGAAATTTAGTATTCTAGCGTACTAGAATTAACATCCTCTTAGAGGCAATAAATACTTTTGTCGAAACATAAAATGAACGTGTATTTGATCTTAGAGGGAAATAATAATACGAAAGTATTAAACTGTAACTCGCTCTCTTGACTGAATTTACATAATCTTTCTTTTTGTTGCTTTATGTTAACATCTGGCAAACTAGCTGATTCGTCATATTTTTTCAGTTTCTGTCGTAAGTATCTCTCAAATGTAACATTGTGCGAACAAATGGAGGTCAGATTTTAATTTAACACTTCGCAAATTTTATTCTGTACCATTTTTTAAATAATTTTTCCAGCCATTCTGAAAATTTTCGGGAGTACTTAGAAATGAAAAAAGTATAAATAAAGGTAATAAAGGCGCAGAAGACGAATGTACTGTTGTTTTCTCTGCTTAAAACGCAGAACTTTATTGCTATCCTTAATTAATGCTACGTCTTTGTACTATGTGGAACATAGGGTTTTTGCAAAAGAAAAGTATTTCTCCCTGGATTTCCCCTACCAGTGTGTACACAGTACATATAGATATAACCAATATTATAATATAAAAAATTGTGAAGACAGCGTGTGCGGCTTACTTGGTAACGTGTCAGTCAATTACCAGTATTATGCCTGGAACCACTAATCGTCCCGAATAGATGATGATTAATAATTCTCGTTGCCGAAGAAAGACTATTCACTGGCGCTGGGGGTCTCCCGGCTCGCAAGCCATTATAGAGATTATTGTTGTCCTCCTTTGCTTCCGCCCTTATTGATGTACTCATACATCCTGCGTGATCTTGATTGCTAGATAATTGAGCTCGTGGCTTTACACTCTGAAATACAAATCATAACGAATTAGGACAACGAACTGCATTAATTTACGACTGAGGACGAGATTGTAACTTACAACATTAGTTAAATGTAAACATTAATTCTACAATAAATTGTTATAAAATTTATTTATATCAATTTAAAAGAATAACGTATTCGGCATAAATAAAATACAACGTACGATTTTAGATTGGAATTACAAACCATGGCTTAACCAAAAAGTCCTCAAGCATTTTGTAAAAATTACTGACCTCAGCCTAATTATCTTTCATATGGGGAGAAAATAATTGTTGAATTTTTTAAGATTTTGAAACAAATGCTTAAAACATTAGGGTAAATAAAAAAAAGATTTTCAAATTTGAACTCGATACAAACCTTAATTGTACCTTTTTGAACAACAAATTTAAAAAAATAAAATCGGATATGATTTATAGGATTTCACCGAGAGCGGGTGCTAATCTCAAAAACTACACCCACTTCCAACGAAATCGCGGTAAAATTTCAGCCGTAGCCACGTCTCATGACCGTGAGATAGATGGTTACAATCTGTGACGGACTGAATACGATGATCCGGCAAAACTCTCGTGGACCCCGAGGACGTGGAGCGAACCAAGGACGACCGTCCTCTGTATTTTTCTCGCAAGTGTCTCAGCATCTTTTTGACACGCATGGATGCCTTTCAGACTATTAACCAGTGAAAGCTTGGTACCTGCAAGAGCGCCGATGATGAGGACGATTAGCTTAACAGAATATTCCGGGTATAATCGTCGCAACTCCCTTATAAGGTCTCTATAGCTTTTTTTCTTTTCATTCTCCTTGCCTATGACGTTTTTTTTCAGCCGGTACGGAAAACTCGATAACTAAAATGGTTCGTTTTTCAAAGGCACGGAGAACTATGTCAAGCCTCGAGTGCGCAACAGAACCAATTTTCGAGAATATGAAGTTTTAGTATATGCGACAATTTTTATTCTCGACAATTGACTCGATTTCCCAAGGAGCGTTTAGCTGATTGATATTAGGGCTAATGTCGTAAGAGTGACAGATATGGTAATGAAGCACTATTAGTGCCGCATTGTGCTTTTGAATGTACGTCGTTCCCACATGAGTTGAACAACTAGATAGTATGTGTCCTAGATGCTCGGGATGTGTATGAAGCGATCTGCAGGTATCATCGGAAATGTCTTGGCTCAAAATGTGGCGACAGTATGCTCAAGTGGAAATGACACCATCTTAAAATGCCAAAATGAAACCCTCCGTAGCCGACTTCAACCTGTGTAACTTAAGGAAAGCTGTTCACAGAAGTTCTTCTCTTGTGCTTTCTTAATACGGACTTTCAGAAGTGAGTACTCGAGATAGATAAGATTTGATGCATATTGCCCACTCCTAGAATTGAAGACAAGGCCGTGTATTTCAACAGCCTCCTCTGATGGTTTGCAAAAATATGCTCCTTTGCCCACTACTTCGTGATTCTTAACGATTTTAGGAAGCAGGTCCGTCCATATGTGCTGTACATAGGTCTTTATATTATACGGTTGATAATTTGAAGAACTACAATATCATAATAAATTTTTATTACGCGAAATTAATTGAAAACGCGAGAAAAATCAGTTCTAAAAAATTCACTGCGGGCTGGGTTTGAACCAACAACCTTCTCATTATATGTGTGGGAGCTATCAGTTGCGCCACCGCAGCATCAATAGTGAAAATTTTAGAAATTGTATTTGCTTAATTTCGATCAAAATTATTTTTCATGAATGTTATTATTTTAAGGCCAGTTGTTAAATTCAAGTTTGAAACAGAGTTATAGAAACAGAGTTTCGCTTAGACTGGTTAATTAGATAGAATATTATTTTAGAGGCCTGATAAAAGTGGTTTTTTTTATCTTTGTACGACAGAGGTTTCTATATTCGATAGTTGATAAGCAGAAGAACTACTGTATTTGCTTAATTTCGATCGAAATGAAGCAAATACAAGTTCTAAAATTTTCGCTGTTGGTGCTGCGGTGGCGCAATTGATAGTGCCCCTGACATGTAATGAGGAGGTTATTGGTTCAAACCCAGCCCGCAGTGAATTTGTTAGAATTTATTTTTCTCGCGTTTTCAATCAATTTCGCGTAATAAAAATTTATTATGATATAGTAGTTCTTCTACTTATCAATTGTACAATACAGAGACCTCCGTCGTACACAGAGCAAAAAATCCACTGGTATCAGGCCTCTAAAATAATATTCTATCTAATTAACCAGTCTAACCGAAACCCTATTTCTATAACTCTGTTTCAAACTTGAATTTAACAACTGACCTTAAAATAATAACATCTATAAAAAATAACTTCGATCGAAATCAAGAAAATACAAGTTCTAAAATTTTGACTGTTGGTGTTCAGGAAAAGAGGTGGCAGAGATAAGGGAGGGGAGTAGAAATGGAATAATATAAAAGGGGGGGGGTAAGGAGGGCAAATGTGGAGATGAGGCAGGTGTAGAGGTTAAAAAAAAGGTTGTTGGCATATGATTTTGTAAGGAGAATAAAATAGTTCAAATCGCTAATGATGAGTGTATTATTTTATGCAGTGGAGGTATGGGGGTGGAAGGTAAGTGAGGAGGTAAATAGGATATAAGAGAGGTATGTCAAGTGGACACTGGGGTTGGTAAGGAATACGCCGAACTATATTGCCAAGAGGGAGACAGCAAGGACAAGTATAGGGATTATAACGGGGAGTCGAGCGGGTAAATATGAAGAGAAATTTTTGGAAGAGGGAGGAAGTAAGCTGGTTAGGGAATGTTGGTGGGAGAAGGAGAACATATGTAGGTGTTTGAAGATGGAGGTGAAAAGGGAAAGGTATTTTAGAAAGAATGGATTGTAGATGGATCAAGTGAGAAGGATGCACGAGGAAGGAAGACGGGCATATGAGGTGGTTAAGAGAAACGGCATGGAGAGATAGAGAAGGAAGAAGTAGCGAAGAAAATAAGAGAGTTAAGGTTTAACGGAAACTATGTGTGGATTATGCTAAGGGAGACAGCGCAATATTTGTGTGCGAAAGGAGAGCAAGGAAGTCAGGAACTTATAGCGAGGATGAGGTGCGGATGCATGGAGGATTATAATAGGTTCTGGCTTTTTAGAGAGAAGTAGATATGTGAATTGTGCGGGAAGGGGGATGCAAAAGTGGAGCACTAGTTGGAGAAGTGTCGAGAGGTGGAAAGGAGTGGGATAAGCCTGGAGGTATTGTTGCATGAAAGGGACGACAAAAGCGCAGTATCAGCCCCCCCCCCCGAAAATGCCGGAGTTTTAAGATAATCGCGTTTTAATAATTTTTTAATTAATGCAATAGCCCTGTTACAATTTGGGGTTTTGCGAAAGTTCAAAATATATGATCGGCTAGAAAACCGATGTAGAAAGAGAAATGTTTTCTACCATTTTTTGATGTAATCAAATGTTAACATAAGAAATAAACAATTACGTTGAAAATTGAGGAAAAATAACATTGTTCTTATTTTGGTTAAAATATTGATTTCACAGAAAAAAGCTTAAACAAAAGTTGGATTACTCACAAAGGAGAATTTTTGTCCAAAAGAACATTCTTTAATAAAAGTGATTAATTTCGAGAAAACATTGATTCAAGAAATAAAAAACTTCAGAGCCATAGAATATAGAAAGTCATAGAAAGGTGGTTTTCTTTGTCGGAAGCAATTTTATCAAGAAATTTCTAGAGATTAAAGATAGTCCTTTTTGGGTTTACTTCAACTTTCATCAATAGAATGTATTCTAATGTTTATATTTAACAAGTTAATGAGCATTTCTGAATGTACACACTTTGACGTGATGTACATTTAGAAACTTTTAATAAAATCTTCTGGAAATTTTTACATGGATAAAGGAAGTCTTAATTAAAAAATTAGTGTCAGCTAGTTTAAAATCAAATACTAACTCATTATGCTATAAACAATAATAAACTAAGTCTCTTTATCAAATTCTGATAATGGCAGGGACTTTCAATGAAGCTGAATAATTTTTATAAAAATTAAATAATAAATTGACCTTCAAAAAATATTACTATTAGTTATACATTGTTTATTATTCAATTTTTTGTTTGTTAAAATTTAATGAATCCTTATTGCTGTGATAAAGGAAAAGTTTAGGGTGGCGGCATGCGGCCCCCATAAAGCATCCCAAATTTTTTCAGATCCAAGGCTTACACTTGTCGCCCTAGTTATTTGTGCTCGAAAGGCGAGAGCCCTTTGCAAGGGCTGCAAGTTTAAGCCTTTGGATCAGAAAAAATATGGGATGTTTTATTGGGGCCGTATGCCGCCAGCGTGAACTTTTCCTTTATTACAGCAATAAGGATGCATTACATTTTAACCAAAAAAATATAATTTAATAATGGACAATGTATAAGTAATAGTAATATTTGTTAAAAGCCATTTTATTATTTAATTATTATGAAAATTTTTCAGCATTATCACAAGTCCCTGCGACTATTAGAAGTTGATAAAGAGACTTAGTTTATTATAGTTTAAAGCATAAGGAATTAGTATTTGATTTTAAACTAGCTAATGCTAATTTTTTAATTTAAGACTTCCTTTATCTATGTAAGAATTTCCAGAAGATTTTATTAAAAATTTCTAAATGTACAGCACGTCAAAGTGTGTACATTCAGAAATGCTCATTAACTTGTTCAATAAAAACATTAGAATAAATTTTCTTAATAAATATTGAAGTAGACCCAAAAATAGTATCTTTTATCTCTAGAAATTTCTTGATAAAATTTCTTCCTACAAAGAAAACCACCTTTCTATTCTGGTTCTGCATTTTTTTACTTCTTTAATCGATGTTTTCTCGAAATCAATCACTTTTATCAAAACATGTTTTCTTGGACCAAAAATTCTCCTCTGTAAGTAGTCCAAATTTAGTTTGAAGCTTTTTTTATGTGAAATAAATATTTTAACCAAAATAAGAACAATGTTATTTTTTCTCACTTTCCAACGTAATTGTTTATTTCGTATGTTAACTTTTGAAAAACCATAAATTGTAACATGGCTATTGCATTAATTAAAAAATAATCGAAACGCGATTATCTCAAAACTTCGGCATTTTTCGGGGGAGGCGGCACCCTACTTTTTCGTAATCAGCACAACATTTTACATGATATTCAATAAAAAAATCCTTCGGACCTAGAACAGCACACAGGATTACATCTAGCTCCTAGAGTACGAGGCAAGGCAAGAAACTAGCGACATGCGTGCTAGGCGAGGCGAAGTGAGAAAGGCTAGGATATAAAAGCGAGCGGCTTAGAGATAAGGTGTGGATGTATTTTAATTTTTAAGAGGTTGTAAGAAAATTCTGGAAAAAATGGAAGTGTAAGCAAGTCAATTTATAAGGCCAGCAGACCGAAAAATAAACGCTAATTATCTGGTTTTAAATGGTCGGACCAACTCAGTGGGGACATCCTTACCTGTTGGCAAGGAAGCTCAATGTCGCGAAGAGGATACATGCAGAGATTACATGAACGTTGGGTCCATATGAACCCGGAATATGTTCATACAACACCTCATTATTTAAGACGTCAGGTATCCTTTTTACGCGGAAAGGTATATAAACCTGTTTATCAGCAAGAAGAAGAGCAAAATTACTCCAGTGAACATATTAACCGTTCTAGCAAGACCACCTTTCTCAGGATGGAAAAATTAGCTGAAGGTAGTACTGCTTTTTCCGATTTGGTCCCCACAGATGTTAATCTCTGGAATCTGAGCTGTGTAGTTTACGAGAAGGTGGTCTCCCTGCTTATCAACAATAGAGATATACCTTAGTATGCTTCAGTATGCCTGGGTAAGGCACGTGAGTGTATTGCTGTTGCATAGTTTCAGTTTAAAATTAAACCGACAAGATGGCATTCATCAAATGTTCAATGCTTGATTAGCTACATAACGTTCAATAAAAAATGCACTCAAAAAGTTAGGGCATTTGTTGGAAGCAGTACAAAACGAAAAAATAAGAGCTCTTTCAACAGCAAAAGAGCGCTGAACCGCGAGTAAAGTTCTAGTCATCCTTCTACTCGTCCTAGTCGAGAAAAGATTCAAGTATTGTGGGAGTAAGTATATGGAGATATTTATCAGCTAAATGCAGATGCTGCAGATATACCA
Source organism: Belonocnema kinseyi (assembly GCF_010883055.1). Lineage (NCBI taxonomy): Eukaryota > Metazoa > Arthropoda > Insecta > Hymenoptera > Cynipidae > Belonocnema > Belonocnema kinseyi. The sequence continues at coordinate 92,240,514 of NC_046657.1, read as the reverse complement.
CCCCTTCGTAAATTTTGGCAAAGGCAAATGTTGCAAGGTCTAGAGGAAGAGTTTCCACTAATTACTGTTGAAGCGTTTAAGAAATTAATCTCTAGAACTAAGAACTTTTCAACGCCACGGCCAGATAAAACCAGCAAATTTTGGTGGAAAAAGTTTACTTTTACGCACAAACATCTAGCTCGTACATTATTTACTACTTTCTTGAAGGGAAAGCAACCCATTCCGGAGTAGCCTGCGCCTATCTATACAAAGGAAGAACAAAAACTATATCATCGGATGATCATTGACCTTAGTTTACCGTTAACGCATAATGAATGGACCTGCAGGCAATAACAACTACCGAGCATGCAAGCAAGTGTCAGAAACATTTGGATATGTTCTGAGTGGATGCTCAAAGTATGCATGCTACAGGTTATTGAGAAACACAATGCTGCTCTAATAGCATATGTATTACATAGGAAGAAGGAGAGCACAATCTTTTCATGGCGAGGGCAATGTTTCTGGAACGAGCTTTTATCACGAGTGATCAGTCTAAAAGGTACTGAAATTTTACACAAATCTAATACCATCTCTGATGAAAATGCAATAATATAAACAAATATAATAAATTTGAATGGACCGGATTTAGATAGATTTAGCTCAGGTTTAAAATTATTATTTCTGGGCTGTGCCTTCGGCCTGACCATTGAGATTACCATTCCCCCTCCCTTGCGATTTGGACGCGTGCTACTCTCTGTTTCACCCTTACAAACTACTCTTTCCCTCTTTATTATCCCTACTCCTCCATTAACTCCCATCATTAGATCACTCTCCACTGTGGTGGCTAGTCCTTTGAGCTAGCCTTTGAGCGAGCCTCAGTGCGCTTTTTTTCATAAAGCGACTGGATGTGTTAAACGGTGTGTACCGTTCGATAGTAAATGTTATATTTGCTGAATCAGAGACTTCGATTTTCCTGGTTCCGGTCCTCCTTCTCACTTCACCCTTTTGGAACCTATGTCTGCGTTTTTGTCTTTGGACATTAAACTACACGTCTTACAGCTAGCTGTTTCTTCGTGCTAGCCCTTTGACAGCCTAAGAATTGTCTTGGATGGTTCGCCCCATGCAACTGCTCACATATAATCAGTGCAAAGTAGCGTTCGTCGGTTGGCTACCTATGTCTGCGCAGTGGTCTTTAGACATTACGCTACACGTATTGCAGCTTGTTTAATGCAGCTTTTTCTTAGTGCTCGTTCTTTGGAAGCCTATAAAGTTTATTTTTGTTGCTTTGGAGCATTCGGTGATTCACACAAAGCAGCAGTCTTTGAAGAGATTTTCCCGAATCACCTGCATTTCATTATTTATTTACCAAATAGGTCATCCTACCACCAATTACGGGGATTTATAGCTGCGCCAGGTGGTTAAAGAAGCACACACTTTTCACTTTGGAAAAAATCAAATCCCTTGCAGACCAAAACTTACTTGGAAACTGGAAAATGTTGAAGGTTCGCAAGCTATCAACAGAAGAGTTGATAGAAAAAAATCCAGATTCTCGCTTGCTATGCGAAATTTGCTACGCTCTTCATACTGCGTGCATCGTAAAGGCCTTTTTCCCTCATGCGTCAGAAGTAATTAGTCATGATTTAAGGAAAATGAAATTGGTCATGCTAGACTGGACTTTTTGCAGATCATTGTTATCAATCCTTCTACATACTTTGGTGCAAAAGTTGAGTTGCGTTACAACTCAAGGCGAATCAATTGTGAATTCAATTGAAAATATGCGTTCTCTTTATGATTTCAAGATTAGCAGCGTCAAATAAATGAACTTGTAAGTTTCATAATTATAATTTCCACGCAAACTTCTGTCGTAGGAAGAAATTTTAATAACTTAAGAAAATGGAAATCAGTAAATTCTATTCTAGAAGGGGCACCTTCATACAAAAGCTCGAGATTATCGCAGCTGGAAAAGAGATCAAATCGTTTAGAAAAATTACTGACACAAGTACTAGAATGAATCGCTCTCAATGTATAGGGCTATGAAGCCAGATAATTCTCTGAGCATTCCAATGTGGGGAATTATTCTTCTCACTCTGATGACAAGGTTTCCTCGCCTCCACCCAAAAATACTACTCTATGGAAAGCTTCTAGTTTTTCAGTGCTAGATTCGCTTTTACCTCACTCTGATAAAGCGGTTATACATTTCTCGCCTGCAGTCACGAAACCACCGGAGAAACTGGACAATCAGGGCATCCAAGTTCAACGCCTAGGAAATGACTCTTTAAACAAAATTCACTATTTAGAAGTGCACAAGAAATTACAGGCTGCCTCAATTTTTTCAGCATTACTAGTTTTTCACAACTCAACGGCTTATCGTTACATACCCATCATCCGAATCTGTTGGGTAAATTAGATCTTGCCCTCGGTACGCTCACTGATGGTTTGCTTCTTCAAAGGAAAGAATTTCAATCCGCCATTATTTCCTTAACACAGAAGCATCCAACTATAAGTAAGGATGTAAAGAAGATTGTCTTAGAAAATAACTCTCCGTAACGTAAGCGTACGTAATGGACATGAGACGAGAAGCAAACGCACCAAAAAATAACTACATGGCTTCTCTCTTTGCCACTGCCCCACCAAAAACATATTTTCTGTAAAATAAAATTGAGTGCATTATTCAAAAGAACATGGCCAGTTCTAGAAGAAGAAATTCAAAAAATTTATAAATGGCACGATCGAAAAAAATTTAAAGGACAATTGAGACACTTCACCAAAAGGTGGATCAATCTTGGGGCTCCAGACTAGATCATCATTGTTTTAAAAGACATATGCTATTCCTTTCATAAAGAAATCACCAATATTTCCTTTTTTAGACTTCCTTTGCACTCGATAAGAAACGAGACCATCAACCGACATGGGAAGGAAATTGTCAGAATTATTCAAGTCGGGAGTCCTAGAGATGACGAACGTTTCGTGCAGATTCATATCGACAATTTCCTTAGTCCCAAGATCAGATTGTTTCCTAAGATAGTTGTTCCATTTCAAGCTTTTAAACGAGCATCTGAGACCAGGAAATTTTTCGATTAATAACCCAGTCGAAGCTTCCGGGATTTCCTCAGAAAATAGACTTTTTAGCAAAAATAGATCTATTGCAAGCTTACTTACATGTTCTCATTAAAGAGGCTCACAGGCGATATCTAGCTATTTACTACCGGAAAGAAATATACTGCTGGACGGCATTGCCTTTTGGCCTCTCGAGCGCTCATCTAGCGTTTCCAACAGTGTCGAATTGGTTAGCAGCTAAGCTAAGAAAAAGAGGGATGAGAGTTTTGGTGTACTTAGATGACTCTCTTTCGGCGAACCAAGGCGAGCACCTATTAATTCAACAAGTAAAAGAAGCAGTTAGTTTTTTCACCTTCTTGAGATGGAAAATAAACTTTTCAAAATCAATTGTAGTGCCAAGTCAACATTTAGAGTATTTGATCAAAAATGAAGCTAGCGGCAAGCGAAGTCTCTTCCAGAAACCTTGGAATTCGACTCCTTTTTATTTCCTTTAGGAATACTATTTTGCAGGAATATGCAGCGAGCAACACGCTTTCTTTCGAAAGACTTCTCAAATCAGAATATTGTTCTCCTTTATTAAGTGAAGTTCGAATAGAAGTCGTGGATGCAAAATTTATCAAAGAATTCACGAATATTTCCAAACATGCCCCTTATTCACTTGGTAACGGATGTTAATAAAAGGTTTTTATAGTTTAGAACGAAAAAGCTGGCACATCAGTAAGAAGGCGATTAGGGTAGTATAAATTGCTATTATAAAGAATGCGCCTAATGCAAGGAAAAAGCTTGTGTCTTCAGTCAGACAACAAGACTGTCTTGGCTTACATTTTACGTCAAGGGGGGGGGGCGAAGTCTCTATCCCTTTTACAATTAGCAAGGAAGTTGTTGATGCTGATGTCAGGCTTAGATCTTCAGATAGAAGCGCACTTCATTCCGGGAATTTACAATATTGTGGCCGTTCCGATTGTCGAGAGGAAATTCGCTACCTTATTGACATTTGTCGAAAGCGGTGACGGACCGAATTTTCGAGAAGTGGGGAGTTACGCAAATAGATTTAATGGTGACTGCTCGCTCAGCCAGTTGTCTCGACCTATTCATCTCAAATAACGGACCAGACTTCAGCATTCGTGATCATTTCAGTCGGACCTGGGAGTAAAAATTGGCTTGGATATTCCCTTCTCCATCTCTAATACCAAGTTTTTTTCAACATCTCTATCTAGCTCGAGTTGTATACATCCTAATTCTCCTGAAATTAGAGAAAGCATTCTGGAGAACGGACCTCAAACATCGATCAATTATGCGCTCCTTGGCTTATTCGCAACCTTTCTCGGAATCTTCTGGACCATCAAACCAACTTCCCTTCTCCGAGGGTTTTAGACCTAAATTTCGAGGCTTGAATGGTACGAGGTAGGTTAACCATATAGAAGGATGGCACGAAGAGAACGTTGCTTTGTTCCAATCATCTTGGAGAGAAGCAATGCAGAAAACCTTCGCTGCACCTTAGAAATCATGGGTACCACGGTCTACGGCACAAGGCGTCTCATTGAATAAACCATGTCCGCAGAATGTAGCACATTACTTGGTTTATTTGCACAGGGAGAAAAATGGGGTCACAACACAATGTTGGTTTACAAGTCGGTTGTTGCAACGTTCGCAAATTCAGTGAGGAAAGAAGAGATTAGTTCACATCCAACAGCAATGAATATGTTAAAGGCCATAAATTCATCCCACCCACCTCAAGCAAAAACAAAGATTTGGGATGTGAATATATTAATCGAGTGGATGAAGTAAGAATCTGTGGATGTTGCAATCCATTTTCAAGTTTCAAGCTTTATTACTTTTTTTCAAACTTTATTACTGCTGCTAGCTTTACGTAGAGAATTCATGACCTCAAATTTTTGCTGATTACTTGGGAAATTTCCAAGACAAGGGAGATTTATGCGTTCTTTGGCCCATTTTTGGCTCCAAAGCCGACATTTTCTTACATAGGCAATTCGGTTAGGGCTATAAAAAAAATAGAGAACAGTGATTGCAGGCTGGATTCGCAATGATTACAGAAAGGAAATTAGAAATCAACTGATACCATCTTCAAAACTTGTTTTAAAAATATTCAGAGACCAACTCATTGGTCAGGTATATTAGATCAAACATTCAAGCCACTTTAGTTTCTTTTTGTTCTGCCAAAATGGCTGTAATAATTAAAGTTCTTTATTTTCTTATTGGTAAAATTTATGAAACGTTATTTAATCAAGATATAGTTATATTATTGTATTTTCTTATTACTGAATGGATCTCTATCTTCTCTATATGAATATATCGTTCTTCATAATATCAATTTTCAAGGTAAATTTCTTGTTCCGATACTTATGTTATCATTCTCTCTAAAAAGCAAATCATGTGCTCTACAGTTTAAATTATTATTAATATGACAGTGCACTTATGCCAAAGTGCCGGCAGAGTAAAAACACTTATCAATCGTCAGGCCGAAGGCACAGACCAGAAATAAGAACGTGTTTCCACCAAAGAGTAAAAAATGCTTATTTCGGTCTTTCCAAAGGACTGACCAGTTTAAATCGTTGCCGGCTTAATACACTGAGGCTCGATTCAAACGCGGGACTAGCCGCCACAGGAGGAAAGACTAGTTTGTAAGGGTGAAAGAGAGAGTAGCACACGTCCAAATCGCAAGGGAGGGGGAAGGGTAATCTTACTGGTCAGGACTTTAGGAAGACTTTCATAAAATTCGATACTAAATGGTTTCTCGGGTTTTTAACCAACTAATTTGAAATAAAAACCGCGTGAATCATTGTTTTACCAATACAGTGCCGCAGTCTGGCAGTAGGCGCCGTGGGCGTTATAGCCTAATCATAGTGTGAAAGAATTTAAATATGTCCCGGAAATAAAATTTTTAAAACTTGTAACGCAATTTATGAAAAGATGTTCCGATTTTGGCTGTAGTTTCTAAACTGATATAGATATTATACTTTTTCTTTTTGATTCTAATAGTTCTTTTCATTGTCTTCTATAATTTCCAAAATCCTTGAAACTAACAAAATGGCGGCGGTTTTTCTGAAAATTTTGGAAATAAATGCTGGCCTTTTTGAGAAAATTGAGTTTCAAATTTGTCCAGGGAAACCGCCGTCATTCGCTTATTTTTAAGAATTTTTCCAATTTTGCTGTAAATTTCGAAAGAAATTTTTCTGAAGAAGTTTTTCTGGAACAATTTGATAGTGAATTCTCTCAAAAAAGCCAGCGTTTATTTCCAATATATGCAATTAAAAGTTAGTCATAAGGACAACAGCAGGATTTCGCCAGGAGCGGGTGCTAATCTGAAAAACTGCACCCGATCCCAGCGAAATCGCGGTCAAACTTCAGCCATAACCACGCTTCACGACCGTGAGATAGGTGGTTACAGTCTGCAACGAAATCAATAGAACGATCCAACAAAAGTCTCGTGCACCCCGAGTACATGGAGCGACTCAAGGACGACCGCCTTCTGCATTTTTCCACAAGTTTTTTAGCATATTGTTGACACGCAAGGATGCTTTTTAGGCTATTAACCATTGAAAGCTTGGCACCTCCAAGATCACCAATGATAAGGACGATTAACATGTTTCGCTTCTCGAAGTCAAGAAGGACCATGTCAGGCCTCGAGTGTGCGACAGAAACAATTGTCGAGAATACAAAGTTTCAGTATATGCGGCACTTTTCATTCTCGACAATTGACTCTATTTCCCTAGGAGCATTCAGAGGAGAGATATTAAGGTTCATGTCGTAAGAGTGACAGAGATGGTAATAAATCACTCCTAGTACTGCAGCGTGCCTCTGGATGTAGGTCGTTCCGCATGAGTTGGACAACTAGATAGTATGTGTGCTAAATACTCGGGGTGTGCATGGCACGCCTTTCAGCTATGATCAGGAATATATTGGTTCAAAATATGGCGACGGTATGTTAAGGTAGAAATGACACCATCTTGACATGTCAAAATGAAATTCTCCGTGCCAGACTTCAATCCGGGTGATTTAAGGAAAGCAAAAGTTAGCTCACACGACTTTGACTGATCCTCCACATTTATGTGGAAGATGCCGTGCATCCTCTTATCGAGAAGCTGTTCACGGAAGTTTTTCTCTTCTGCTTTCTTAAACCGGGCTTTCAGGAGTGAGTACTCAAGATAGATAAGATTTTTATGCATTTTGCTCACCCCTAATACTGAAGTTAAGTGAATTTTTGTTTTACTCAGTACGTTGCATTGGATATGTTATATGTGTACAAAAACTTGTATGCCCTTAGCAAGCACAAAACACCCCCAAAGTAAGGATTAAACGTGAAAAATACAAAACAGGTAATCAAAGATGTCAAAAAAAGGATCCTCAATTTTTTGTTTTAAAAATGTTGCATTATATATTTCAGATATGTGGACAAATTTTTGAAACCCCTAATAGGCTCCAAACATCTCTATAAAAAGGGTTAATATTAAAAAAATGTGAAAAATCGAATCCAAAATTAAAAGAATGTTCTCAGTTTTTTTTGCTCAATACGTTCCATTGAATATGAAAAATGTGTACACAAATTTTCAACCACTAGCCCGCCCAAAACACCCCTGGCATAAGGGTTAATAATAATAAAATGCAAGAAATCAATACCAAAATTAAAAAAGAATGTATTCTGGATCTTCGCTTTAACTTAGTACATTTTATGTAATGTTCTGAATATGTAAAAACATTTTTAACACCCTAATAGAAGTCAAACACCCCTGAATTGAGGGATATTAGTGTAAAAATGAGAAAAAAGGCGTGTAAAACGAAAATTTGCAATTATTAGTAACTTTCCTGTGCTGATATAAATATTCGATATTACTAATTTAATCAGGAATACTAATCAACCCCGTAAAACGAGCGGAGCATCGCTAATTTAATGGTTGATGTTGTGAAAACTTGAAAACTATACTATATAAGTTGCAAATACTTAATTTCCCGATACATTAAGGATTACTTGTGCAAAAATACGATTCAAAACTCTCTGAGGCGTGCAATTTCCTAAAATTTTCCTGAGTTTGAAGCTACTATAAAATAAAATAATTAAGTCCTTATACAGTAGCGTTTTCCGTCTGTTTAATAAGATATACTATTTTTACGTATATAGCACAATGAAGGCAATAAATCTAGAAATGTATTATAAGTTTGATTCTTGTGTCAAATAACTTTGTATTATTATAAGTTAATATTTAATTAAATATTTTTATTGTAAATTTTAGTCAATCAATCAGCTTGCGATCAACCTGCTACACTAATTTTCGTATATTTTGATTGAAGTAAGTATAATATTAATGTAAAAAATATTAAGAAAACAGTAGTGTGTTCAAGAAATAAAGTGACTTTTTATTATTCTAATAAATGAAATATATTAAACGAAAAAGTCAAAGACACCTTTTGTAAATTTTAATTTTGATTTTTTGCATTTTTAAAAATTTTAACCCTTATACAAGGGGCATTTTTCTACATATCTAAAACGTATAATTCAACATATTTAACCAAAAAAAATGAGGATCCTTTTTTCGAAAATGTTGATTACCTCTTTTGTATTTTTTCACGTTTAAAACTTATTTTGGGGATGTTCTCCGCTTGCTAGGGAATTGAAAATTTGTTTATATGCTGATAATATTTAAGTTGCTGTTTTTACAAGAACAAAATTCAAGACTTTTGTTTGAAATTTCGGGTTAGATTTTTCACATTTTTTCACAATCATCCCTTATTTTGGGGGTATTTCGCGCCTGCTGCTGGGTCGTACATTTTTTTACATGCTGGATACATTAAATGCACTAAATGCCATCATTAAGACAAACATTTTTAGCTATTACACATCTTTTTTAAGCTTTTTTAATTTTTGGGCAAAGAGTTGGCCCGTTTGACGTGCAACGTCCCATATATATATATATATATATATATATTGATTTGATTATATTTGATTATATTATATTTGACATATTGTTTTGATTCCTTTAGAATCAAACCGAAGGGCCTATGACAAAGTCACCGAACGC
>NC_046657.1:92230235-92231343 GCF_010883055.1 Belonocnema kinseyi | reverse complement strand
TCCCTAGCTTCTCGTGGGAACAACAATGACAACACCAAACATAGTTGTAGTAAGTGCGGTTCAAAACAACAGAAGGCGCAGGGCTCCCGACAATGGGTCGGCTAACAATACCGACCAATCTAGAGCTGGGGGATCCAATGAAAATGGATTCAATGCAATGGGTCGGCGGGATCTCGCGACCTATGGGTGGACGGAGCAACTGAATCACGACTTGCTAGAGTGCTGGGATGCGAGTGTGGCCCGTGAATGGGGTTACATGACACGGCTGCATGCTCTGTGGTGCGAGAAACACCCGGAGCTATCGCACTTTTCGCAGCAACGTCTGCGAAACCATGCTGAACTACTCCGTAAAAGGGGCTATGTAAGCAGAACGCCTACTCTACCACAGCTAGAACAAGCCGACAACAAAGAAAGAGAGGCGACACTAAGACCAACCGCGGGCAGGCATCCAATAGATGAAGAGCGATGCTTTACGACCCGGAGAAACATCAACACCAAGGTTTCTCTCAAGCCTAAAGATCTGGCTGAAATGGATGACGAGCGTCGTGGAAATTTTTTCGGTGAATCCGTCCTCTGGGCTATCAATTATTGTGTGTATAATGCAGCGAGAGCTTTGGCCGATGCGAACCGTAAAACAAAACCAACGGCTGATCATAAGACCAAAAGACGAATGCATCAACTTGCCATAAAATTAGGCTCGGCAAGACAGTACGCGTCCCGCATTCAATGTGTGATTGACTACATCACATCTGGCAGGAATTTTACCGCCAAGGTTCAAAAGTTCGCGCGCGAACTCCGGACCCGTTATCACACACTTAACAAGTCAAAGCTGCTGACCATCAGGCAGCATATTGTTAAGAGAATACGTATACTATCTGACACTAAGAGAAGTCTAGAGCGGAGGGAGAGGTGGGTCAGAGAAAATCAACAGTTTCTCTCTGACCCATCTCGACTCTTCGAAGACCCTCCAATTACTGTCGAACACCTATCCAAACCAGAGGAGGTTGAAGCATTTTGGAGAGAAGTCTACGAAGTTCAGCATAGACTGGACGAAGACTCAGAAAATATAAATAGCTTCAAGGAGTTATGTGTTGCCCTCATAACACCT
>NC_046657.1:92211558-92230135 GCF_010883055.1 Belonocnema kinseyi | reverse complement strand
ATCAGCATTTGGCCCGTATTTTCACCTCATATTTGAAGTCGGAAGAGCCGATTCCAGAGTGGTTGGTGGAAGGGCGCACAATACTCCTGCCCAAAATAGGCAGCTTATCTGACCCGAAGAACTACAGGCCAATAACTTGTCTGAATACGCTTTATAAGATATTCACAGCTATCCTAAATGATAGGATTGTTCGGGCAATTGAACCTGTGTGGCAAGAAATGTATGAACAACGAGGCTCAAAGAAAGGCGTAGCCGGATGTCGGGAGAACCTGCTAATCGATAGATGTGTCTGCAAAGATGCAGCATTCTACCAGCGTGACCTATCGATGGCCTGGATTGATTATCAGAAAGCTTTCGATTCGAAATCCCATAGACTTATCATCTGTCTTTTGGAAATCTTAAAGGTTCATCCGCAAATAGGTGGGTGCATTGAGAGATTGATGCCGCTTTGGAAAACCAAATTTACTATCTCATCTGGCAAAAAATCGTGTGACAACTAACAAGGTCACGTTTCAGAGAGGTGTCTTTCAGGGCGACACCATGAGCCCATTCCTCTTTTGCCTTACAGTATTGCCACTATCTCTACCACTGCGTCATTCCGACGAGTACTTGTGCGGCAAACCTGCAGATCAAAAGTACAAGGTCACTCATGTATTTTACATGGACGATCTTAAGATCTATGTTAAAAACGGAGAGCAACTGCATCTAGCTCTGGGGATTTTTGAACGATATACTAAGGAAATTGGAATGGAATTTGGGTTTGACAAATGCGCCAAGGTTTATTTGAAGCGGGGAAAACTTAATGGCATCCCTGAAGATCCTGAGCTCGTTGATAGAAGCGCCATACGACACCTTTGCTCTGGAGAGACTTATACTTAACGTCTCATCCGACAGATTTGGTCTTCCGAACTGTCGGCGAGGAACAAAGTATCTACAACGAACATGCTTGCCGTCCCGGTACTACTCTATTTATTTGGAGTAGTTTTATGGACGAAGAACGAGCTCAGATCTCTTGATATCAGGACAAGAAAGGTTATGCACATGAACAAAAGCTTGCATCTTAAGTCGTTCGTTCCGCGACTGTACATCTCACGCCGTCAAGGGGGTCGCGGAATATTGAATCTTGAATGTCTTCACAACAGGATTATTCTGGGAACAGCACATAGAGTTGCAAATGGAAGAAACCCTCTTCTTAAAATGGTCAGGAATCACGAAGAAGTGGGCAAAGGAGCATTTCTGTGCAAAGTAGCGGAGGAGGGTGCTGACGCACTCGGACTTGACTTCAGTATTAGGGGTGAGAAAAATGCATCAAATCTTATCCATCTCGAGTACTCACTCCTGAAAGCCCGGATTAAAAAAGCACAAGAGAAAAACTTTCATGAACAGCTCCTCGATAAGAGGATGCACGGTATCTTCCACAGAAACGTGAAGGATCAGTCAATGTCTTGTGAGCTAACGTTTGCTTTCCTTAAATCGCCCGGATTGAAGTCTGATACAGAGGGTTTCATTTTTGCATGCCAAGACTAATGCCTAAAAAGCGTCCCTGCGTGTCAACAATATGCTAGAACACTTGCGGGAAAAATGCAAAAGGCGGTTGTCCTTGGGTCGCTCCATGTTCTTAGGGTGCACGAGGCTTTTGCTGGATCGTCGTATTGATTCCTTTACAGACTGTAACCTCTTATCTCACGGTTGTGAGACGTGGTTGTGGCTGAAATTTTACTGCGGAATTTATTCGTATTTAACTCATGAATTAAACATGATTGAAATATGGGTTGATATTGGTTTCGGACTGGTTCATATTGAGGGCGCGAATTGAAAACAAATGAATAGTGAATTCAGATTGGTTTCGGTTTGACTCGGATTAAACTTGATGTTAGTTTATGGATTGAATAGTATTGAAATTTGCTCGGGATGAGTGCCGAATTCACTTCCATTGTACGTCAGATTGAGCATTAAAACTTTGTTTGGCCTTGGTGTTTGATTTAATCGTATTGCGCTTCATGGACTTGAGAATCATTCGAATTGGGCGCAAGGATTGAAAATAGATTGGGTTTGAATTTTGTCGGGTTGAACTTGGTGTTCATGTGCGAATTGAGAAGAGTTAAAAAGTCTGCCTGTGTAACCCTTGCAATTATCTGGATTGATTCCGATTGTATCAAATGCAGTTTTGTGAATGATCGAAATAGGTAGTTGAGATTGGCTTGAAATAAAACCTTATTTGAATCTTAGGTCAGGACTTTTTCTTAATGTTTGATTAAAATCTAGCATTACATTAGGATTCTCACACAGTACCTAATAATGTCCAATAAGTAAAATTGTAGTAATATAATATAATAATATATAATACAATGACATAATAATATAATATATTTTTGCAACACTGTATGGCAGCTTTACAGTTTACGCACCAAAAAATAAGCACAAAAGAGACGATTCTTAAAGAAGTCAGAGTGTGTGGTAACTATAACATTCCCACACGGAATTTCCTGCGGGAATGTTAATCATCAAGCATACTTTGAGGAAAAGTGTTTTTTGCTGTTTTCCATGCAAGGAAATCAAGGAAACCGCTAATTTCTAATTAGTGGCAAGAATGATCAAAACCAATATGAGGCCACCGGACGCGTGATCCAACAGTAAAGACTGCCTGATTGGTCGAGTTTCACTAGAGTTGTCGCACCTAATCAGGAGTCACCGGGCGCAACGAATAACAACTATCATCATATCGTCAGCTGATGAGTTGAACGTTTAGGTGAGTTCGCCTATGTCATGGATTATTGATTAAATCAAAAAGCCAAAAACAAAGAAGAAGAAGGTTAGTTTCCCTTGTACGAAATTTTGTCATGCTTCTGAAGAAAATTAAAAACAATGTTCCCGAATAATTCTGACAATAACTCCGAAGATTCCGAATTTGTAGCTGCAGGCATTCTACAGGAGGTTGCAGATTCCAGTTTGGACACGCTACCACTGTCTCACAATATTTCTTATGACACAAACTTCCTTTTACATGGGTTACAAACCGCACTTGTATCATAATTTACTATTATAGAGCCACGGTGACTTAACTTGTTAGATGCTCGGACTTCTCATGAGAGGTCCGGGGTTCGATCTCTGTGCCGTTACTTCTGGAAACTTTTCTATGTACCTTTACCGAGGTTATGGTGGTTTAGGACCCACCTTAAGCTGTAGCTCCCCCCCCCCCCATCATGCACTTGGCTGAAACTCAGTCCATGAATAATGGGGTAAAAACCAGGCTTCGCCCAATATATTATTTTTTAGAATCCATTAAAAATCCAACTCTAACAAAAAAATGCCTTCGACATATTGCACAGTAACCACATTAAGCCGGAGACATACATTTTTAAAAATATATTTGTAGTAAATTTAAAGTTTTTGGATGCATTTATCCAGTTTGAAAATTCAGTTATACACACCTGTTGAGTGCGTGTCTTCCTGTGCTTTGGAACTGCCTCATTTATGTTGACTTTACTACCTTTGTTCGACGAATTAATTTCCTTGAGCGATTCCATACTTGGAGATACATCCAGAGTGAAATGTCCTACTTCCCCAGATGCAGACTTCTTTACCCGCATACCACTGCATTTCTCCGTACCCTCAAGTGGATTTACATACAAATTACTGTCCGCCTCCTCAGTGAGGTCGTTTTGAGAATAAAATGGATGCGTCTGACAGCTAGCGTAAGTATCTGAACTGTCCACGCTGCCTCGTTCGTTGTAATTATTTTTACTACTGTACACATTCGGCTGTACGATTTGTACAGGGGACGTTTGTAATTCACCGAAGCCAGTGTTTTCCAGGCTACTTCCTCGTATAGATCTCAATTCTTGACAAATAGGAGTCTTGAAGTCACTCGTTGCAAGAGGCATGATATCTTCTGCATCTCGGTGTTCTTTATATTCCTACAAAAATAGTATAAAATTTTTAATTCAATATCTCTATTTTCACTTATAATTAATTTATCAAAATATTGATTTTTTCTTTACTAATCTTCTATTGGTCTATTCTAATCTTGCATCTACCTTAGCATACTATTAACATACCATATTCAAGTGTTTCATATCACTATAACTAAGAAATATAAAAAGCTTTTTTGAAAATATTATAAAGCAAGAACAATAATTAGTTGTTTTTAATTTTTATAATCTTCTCTACCTTTTAAATACATAAAATAAATAAGTATTATCACAACTTATTATATAAAAAAGATTAATATATCAGAATGGTAAAGAAAACTTTCTATATCTAAAACTCAACCCATTTGATAAAATACAATTGATGAAATTCAATTGTGACAAAAATGTGATGTCATACACTACTACATGCCCTTAAAAAATCTGATACTATTTTTAACCAGTAGAGTGATGCCGGAAATACAATATTTAAAAGATTGAATAAGCTTTGACGGTGCAAAAATTAGGGCGAATTTTTTCAGTGACAGGACAGTCAAAACATCAATATTTCAATAGTCAAACGTAAAATTAGTAATTTCCGTCTATGCTTGAAAACACTTGTTTTGGTTTGAGGTTTGTATCCAAAAAATTTGAAAACAGTGTTATTCAGAAGAGATCCTCAAGGTAGAGTTGTGTCAAGTCCGCAGAGATTTTTTTGACCCAAGCAAGTCGGAACCCAAAGACTTCAAACACGCGCGATTTCTCAAATCCGAGTCCTCAACCTGTTCCTTTTTTATTAGAGGACAAATTGAAATTAAATACGAGAAAATGGTAAATTATCAAATATATCATAACTGCATTTAAACAGAGTTTATACATAAATTTAACGTAATTGAACGCATTTTAATATTGAAACTCAGTTTGGGTTCCGACTTACTTTGTATGTTCAGTAGCGAAAAAGTAACTTCTTGACTTATAGTTAGATTAGAACAACGTGAGAATGATTTTTAGTTCAGTCGGCATTGGAAATTATATTCTAAATGATTGATGGACATTTGCCCCCCCCCCCACACACGTGTCAGTGGCGTAGCCCGCATTTGTTAAAGGGACTGATTGGAAGGGCTACGTTACTACTTAAAGGTGGAAAAGTAAGGATTATGTAATATGAAAAATTTATAAATGTCATAATTATCATCCTTGCGGGAAAAATTGTGTTAAAATCATGAAAATTCTATATTATCACCTACATCCATTAAACTACATTAACTTATTTTCAATTATTAATTAATTGAGACCATATTAGAGCTATTCGGTTCTGCATAAAAGCACTGTTTCCTAGGGAACAAGAATCGATGGAATGGAAATAATTTAAAACGTTGAATTTAAAAATTCTGATCCAGGCGAATTTTAACCGAAGTACAACAACGTGAATTTTCGGAACAGGACTAACAACGTGGGATTTGTGTGGGGTTCCACACATACGTTTTTGTTCTTGGGTTAATCATTTCAATCGGCCATCATATAACTACTACCAAATCGAGCAAACCTTGTTAAATTATTTTTCCGTTTTTTTTTGTTTTTTTTTTATCGGACCATTTAGTAGCTGAGTTGTCTAAAATATGAGAAACTCAGGCGGTTAATATAGTTCCGATGGTTCTGATAAGAAAAAATAAAAATAATTCTTTGCACAATTGAATAGCCGGAAGAAAGTGAGACGATGGTTCGGAACCCACCTTAAACTGTAGGTCCCCCTTCCACCACCAAGTAAGTGTGTGGGGGTTATGTAAAGGAATAAAGAAGAAGGTGCAAGAAAAATGTAAACCCTTAGGGGACACATTAGAAGCTTCCATTCCAATACATTCCAATTGAATAGCCGGAATCGGTGTTCCCATATTGTGAACAACTGAAATTATTAAATTTATGAGATTGACTAAGAATTTCACAAACCGATAGACCGAAATTCACTTGAATCGACATTTCTTAATTCTCTGATTCAAATATTTCCATTTTCTATTAGGAAAATGTATTGTTAAAATTTTAATTCAAAATTTTACTTTATCTAATAATAATACATATTTTTTATGGAACAAGGATCGAATTGTTAAGAACGGCAAAATAACCGACCGCTAGAGAACGAAATAGGGTCTATGACTTAATTTCTCTGCTTAATATTTGACATTACATTTTTTAAACCAACATAAACTTTTAAAAAATCGTGCAAAAAATTGCACACGAAGGCTTTAAGGAGTATGCTCTTTGAAAAAACTGTCTTTTAAAAACAAATACTTAAGAAAATTAATTTGAGCAAAAAAAAAAAATTACACAAAAATGTTTAAATAAGAAAAATATATTTTCAAATAACATTGTAAAACGGCTAATTAGAGACAGATGTATGGCAATTGAAAAAGGAGGGAGAAAAAGACAAAGAGACATCCAAATCACCTCTCTATCAGTTCTTTATTGTTTATCCATCTTTTTTGTTCTACACGGATCCAACCTGTTTCGTGGCCTTTTAGGCGTCCTCTTCAGGGAAATTTTAATAGGAAATATTTATATGTTATGCTAATATTAATTTAAATGCAACCAAGTTTTTAGCTTGTACCAGAATGCTCTTTTCCATGAATCTGTGGTCTTTTTTTCAAATTTAGGATGTAAAAACTTGTCTCAATCTCAGTATGCATTTTGTCATTGAACAAGAAATTCGTGTTTTAAAATTAGTGGATATATTAAGAAGAAGAAAAATGTTCAATTTTGTTCGATTCTGCTATTTCTTTGTATAATTTTGGTTATGTTTTTGTTGGCTTAAAAAATGTACTAATGGAGCAATAGTTGCTGAATTCGCTATACGGTTATTTTAGTGCCTACTTTTAGATATTGTTCCACAAGAAAATGTTTAGAATTGTAAGGAAACTGAATAGTTTTCTGTTTTCGTATATAAATTATTTAATTACACCCTATACGGGGAAACTTCTTTGTCAAAATACGTGCTAATTTTATTTAATGTGTACCATAAATTACCTACTGCTTATATTTTTCTATAATCTGGAATTAATGTGAAATGTCCGTTTAGCCGTGCAATGTCAAAACGCTAATTTTTACCGCGGTTTCATTAGGTAAAGATTTCCTACACAAATATTTCCAGTCTCAAGCTTAATATTGTTGCGGTTGGCTACGCCATTGCACTCGTGAATAATGCATAGAAGCAATAATTCCATCTAGGAGAGTCTAAATGAAAAGGGGCTATCTCAAGTGATAAACTCTCTAAACATTATAATCACATATAAATTGCACTAGGAACTCCAGTGCCCCAAGTTTTATAGCAACTTTTCATCTGGTCTCTCCGAGAAGAAAATCCTTCATCGAACGTCAGCATGTGTATCGACAGCGCATATAGATATCATCATGTAATAAATCGAATTAAAATTTTGTTGAAAAACAAATTAAAACTGCATTTTTAAGAATGTTAGTAAATTAACGTTTTCTCAAAAGTGAAAATTTGTGACCAAAAATGTTTATGAAATAATTAATTGCAATTTGTCTTTTAAAAGAACGAAATAATTTTATAAACTATATATATACAGCGCCTAAGAACTAAGTTTCACTTAAAAGAGTAGGTTCAAATTTGTTCTTTATACCCTAAGAATTATGTTTTGGGGATGCCTCCTGAGTATTTTTACCGAATATGAAAAAATCGTCAGGCCCCCTTTTAAAACAACTCGTAACTTGCTGCTTTTTAAACATTTTATGTTATTTTTTCAAAATGAACAATCAATGCATACGTAAAAATTTCTCTAATAAAAACGTTTAATTTAGTGCTCAAAAAAATTACCACGTCATTAATATTGATGAATTTTTACGTAAAACTTCTAAAAAGCAAAAGAAGTTAACAAATTTCCGGAAAATTAAAAAAAAAGATGTTCTAGCATCCTACATCATCTATACATCTATACATAGATAGCATCTATACATCCTACATGAAAATTGTAATGAATTCAATTAAAGTAGATTAAATTATTTTTTAAACAAAGACAAAAATTGATTCTAGCTCTTACAGAACATCAGTTATAATCTCTGATAAATAGCAGGCTGCTTTTTGTGGAACATTATTATACATCGAATTGCTTATCTAAAACTTATTTTGTATTTATTGCATCAGCGTTTTTCACCATTTTCTTTTATGCTTGTGCTTATAAAAGAAAATCATCAAACGTCAAGGTTTAAAATCATTCTTTACAGAAAATGTGTAAACAAATTGTCAAAATTTGAATTTTTCTGTCGAATTTTTTTTCATAATCATACAATACTGTTAAAAATTGAGGAACACAGAATTGTTACAAATGTTACATTTACTTGTTTACTCTTATTAACCAATTGCAGAAACAAATTATCTAAATATTAATTTTTCATTCGAATTTTTTTCTTTGCAAGACAGCGCTGTTGAACTCTGAGGGATACAAAATTCTTTAAAATGCTACCTTTCAATTTTTTACTGTAATTGCTATTAACAAATTATATAAACAAATTCTCCAAATATACATTTCTTATTTCAAATTATTTTCTCAATCATATAGTACTGATCAAGATTTAGAGACACTAAATTGTTATAAATGTTACCTTTTAATTGTTTACTGCAATCGTTATGCCCAAAATACATTAGTGAAAGCCCTATATTAGCAATTTCTGTGACAAAAAACTGATTTTTTGATAAACACTCACTGAGAATAGCTGAAGGTTTTAGTTATTTTACTCTTCTCACACCAAAAGCAAAGACACATTTCACTTTTTAAATAGAGATTCAGCTCTGGGATGCAATTTTTGAGTGGTCTTCTTCCTCAGATGATCTTTTCCTAGGTGTATCATGAATGGATCAGAAGTAGCCCACAAATAATGGGCGAGATTCAAATTTGTAGCTGTTTTTGAGCATTTCCGAGTGCGGTACTCTCTGTAAGATTTAATATCCTAATCTAATGCTTCCTGAGCTTCTTCTGAGAGTTTCCCGATGGGCAGTGTGGAAGCTTTTATTATTTTAGCTCCGTGAATTAAAATCATATGTATTGAGGCTGGCATGTAAAACCATGCGTACTGGCTAACTGGAATGTTCCAATTCTTCACCAGATGCTAATGCCTAAAGGATTATCTATAAATTGTCGATGAAATCTTTATTACAACCGTGATTTCGCTGATCTTTTTGACGTTTTGCCGTCATTAGATATACCAGATCCTTATTTTGGAACATCTGCAATTATCCCCAACTTCGCTCTCAGCTCTTTTTGAATTTTGGCCTTTCTTGTTTGGAGTAGTGCCTTATTCATCCCCGTAGCTGCTCATTCTTTAAAAGATAATCTATACGCGATGTGCAAAATATACTCTAAGGATCGAATCCATGCGTGTAGGGTTGACAATCCGAATTAAAAAACACTAACATTTTCTGATTTAGATTTTACCTTCTTAAGATAATTCATCTCTTTCAGACTTGCTTTGCAGACGCAACAAATAGCGGAAGATGAATCACTGCGCGCACTTTTCCATCTATCATTGTACAGACTGCATATAGTTTCATACTGAGATCTGGAGAAATTAGAATCCAACATTTGTGCTAGAGCTTCATCCCTCGTAAATGGTATAGGGTGATTACCAGAACACTCTGACTGCGACTGACCCCGCTGATCATGATCTGAGCGTGTGACATTTGAATTCGATCTCTCTAAAAGGTCTTCAACTGCAATTTGCTTGGAGCTTCCTGAAACATCTGAGATATTGTATTCAACTTCGTTCAAAAATCCATATTGATCCAGAACTTTGTCTACTCTCCTTTTTTTCATTGGAATAGAGCAATCTTCGAACATTCTTACACTTTTTTTAGCATACTACAGACCATCAATAGATGTATGTGGAATTTCAAAATCAGAATTTAACTAACATTCGTTTTGCTTCAAAAATTTTTCGTTTATGTACAAAGCTGACCTCCCTCTTCTTTTGAAATTCGGTATAAACCAACGTGTTAATTTTAAGTTTAAGGATTCAAGGTCTTTTGTACTCATATTGCACTTACTTTTAACAAAATCGGATAATAAGATTTGCGGACCCACTTCCTTATTGTCAATTAGTAGCTTGCACAATACTTCGTTTTTTAAAGCCATGTTCAACATTGCACAAGGAAAACAAACCTAAAGAATAAGCGAGGGGCTAATTACTCTCAAATCAGCGACTATGCAGTGATCTGACTTCTAGCGGACGCTCCTTATGAGCGCTATTTTAACTAACAGCAGTAAACGCAAGCAGTAACTCTATTCTCGTCCTTATACGAGTCCTTATATTCATGATTTCTTATGTTTGAGAAATTATTTGCGTTTGATTTCCTATTAGTATTTTTGTCGAGATTTTCGTGTTTTGTTCCTTACATTAATAATATATCTGTAAACAAACTTGTAAATACATGGAATTTGTTTTGCGGAACACGGGCGAATAATTCTGACTTCCAGCTCGATGAAATAATTATAATTATAATTTCAAATCAATATTTTCGGCGGTCCTTTAATCTAGCACTTCCAGAACAGAATTTCGAAATTTTTCATAGCTCAGAATCTTGGTCTTTTTTGAGATTTTTTTTGTACGCTATATAACATTCTTGGGCTCTTTTACATGTTTCAAGAAATTAGTTTTCTTGTGGAGGTGCTACCTTACGTAAACCTAGCAGTTCCACATTCAAAAATACAAAATAATAAAAATTCAATTACAGCAGAATTTTGGGCTCTTGAAATCCGCAAAAAAAATAAAAAAAAACAACCCTAAAGTCCCAAAAGTAACCCCATTCAAAAAATTTGAATCGAAAATAACCACAATGACTTTTTGGTTCACACATGCTCGCACAGTCGATCTACTGTTGTGCCGCGTGACGTCACTTCGACTCGTTTGTACACGCAAAGGGTCGCTTTATGAGACAGCGCGATACACTATTTTCGTTATTTCGTACGTTATTCAAGTTCGGAACACTATCTTCATTCTCTTCCTTAAATTTGCGTTCGAGTTACGGAAAATACCTTATTTTATTTTCGATTCTTACTCATCTTTCTGAATAACGAGTTACATTAAACCTCGCATTAAACACACATTGATTCCGTATCGTCGTCGTTATTGACAGTGATCTTTTGCATTAATTATAATGATTTGAGAGTGATTTGCCACTGAAGAATATGCATACGTATTAACTTTTCAGAGTATTTTGTTTCACGATGCTTTTTTGTTTTTCCTCGTTTCGCTTTGCTCGGATAGCAAACTTCACAGTGTTTGGCCTTTGATAGTGTTATAACAATTAAAATAAGTATGTACACTAAATTTGTATTGATTGCTAATGATTGGCAACATCCTTCAGCAATTCATAGTGAGCGTTTATCAAAAAATCAGTTTTTTATCACATAAATTGCTAATATTTTGCTTTCATTAATGTATTTTGGGCATAACAATTACAGTACAAAATTAAAAGGTAACATTTATAACAATTGTGTATCACTTGGAATTTAACATCACTGTATTGCAAAGAAAAAATTCGAATAAAAAATTCAAATTTAGAGATATTGTTTATGTAATTTGTTAATAAAAATTACAGTAAAAAATTAAATGTAACATTTGTTAATAACAATTACATTAAGAATTAGAAGGGGCACAAAAAATTGTCGTTCGAAAAATGTACATTTTGACGATATGTTTATGTATTTTGTTTATAACAATTATGAACATTCATTTTTACTACTTTTTTATTATATAGTTCTCTGTGTTAATTTCTTTTGTTTTCAATGTCAAAAAAAATTGGCGCTGATCAAAAAGGACAAATCACATCTTTGTTTATAAAATTTGTTTACAACTAATGTTTTGTTTATTTAGAGTATAGTTTCGTTGTTTGCACTTCAAAAAAAAGTAATAATTTGAAATTTCATATTTTTTCCGCCATATTTGTTAACACAGCAATTTGTTTAAACAAAAAATAAAGAATCACTTAACTTAGTTTATGCGACTGTAGAGGGCAGTTGAAAAAAAAAACAATATTAAGAGGTCGCGCATCACTTTGAATTTTTGCATTGCAAAAGCTGCAATTTCTGTAAGTGAGGAGCACAGCGTGAAAGTAAAATCTGAGCTGTTTTTATCGATATGTCTCTGTAACAGAATTGGTTAGCTTGCCTGTCCAGTTTGACTGAACTCGCGTAAATACCAAAACACTTCCCACGAAAGGGTCGGCTTTGTGATCTCAAGACCCACTGTGGACGTTTATGACCGAGCTGGCGAGTATGATGCCTCGAAAATTAAAAAGCTTAAGTGGTAGACCTTTAAAATTGAAAAAAGTGTACTCAGATTTGTTTTTAAAGTAGCAGGTTTAATTATATTTTTCTTAATTATATATTATAAGCTATAAGTTATATATTATAAGGGCTGCTGTCAGTATTCGAAAACAGTGACAATAGTAATTTTTAGACAACCGTAGTTAATATTTATCATGAACTTGTCATTGCAAAATGCTCTTATATGGATTCAGAGGACCTCAAAAACAACATATTAAAAGTTCAAATTGAAAAGTAGATAACTTGTTGGTTAAAATCTTCATTGAAAAAAGTTGATTTCGCACATGTTAATTGCATAAGAACTACAAAAGACGATTCCGCCACCTTTATATATTATTTACAATTTTGTTTACAAAAATCTACCTTCTACAATCGCGTAAACTACCGCTATTTGCGTTTCGCTCCTAAGAAAACCAACAGTATATTACATAGCAAAGGAGGAGCACAACGTTTTCTCATGGTGAGGGCATTGTTTTCGGAACTTTTCATAGACTCGCGCCTTTGGCCCTCGCCTACCACTCGTTCCACAAATATTGCCCGAGGAATAAAGATAGCTCTCCTACATGGCATGTACTGTATTTTTTTAGTAGAGACGCGCAAAATGGAAAGCGTGTTCTATTGGTGGGGAATTGAACGTAATCTCTCTTTTAAGTCGGTGAATCACGCCCATGCGTAAGGGCACTAAAAAGGAAATGTGGCACTTACCCATTCTTACATTTTATGATACTTACATTTTCGAACATTTTAGATGATTTTTGGGTAACGAAAACAACCGTAAACAAACGAAAAAAAAAAACAGAGCTGTTGAAACTGTCGTTTCACATATCGCCAGGTTCCACCATATTGTATAACTCGCTGTGCAAACGCGCATGCGTCTCTATTTTATTTCTAGTATATAATATTTGATCTAATACTCGAACATCACTGTTCGACTGCAAGGTCCAACATTATATATGCATGCAGGTTCACGCACGCCGCTTGAAAAGAGAGAATTTAGGTTTAATCCGCAAGCAGTAGAACACACTCATTTTGTACGGCTAACACAAAAAATTATTCTTTCCTGGTTACACGAATGAGTATATTACCTTTCAAAAATACCAGTTTTATGTTAGTTTTTTTTAGCAAAAAGGCTAAATCGTGTTATTGGAAAACTGTTTTGTTCACGAATGCCACACGGCAATGTTATAATGGCATGAATGAAAGGGGTTTTAATTCTACATATGATGAAAAAAATGGTTCCTACCTCTAATAAGTCACGAGTGAAAAACCTTGCGAAGTGTAGCTATACTCTATTGACTATTCAGTAACTGAAGCGCAGCGTGCAATGAAATTCCAGCCACTTTTGAACAGTTCTTTACAATATAAGGGGCTTGATTGATTAAAAATGAATAGTTCATCATTTTTTTATAATTAAATAAATATATCTCCATCATCCATCGAATTTGCATTTTTTGACCTTTTTCACTGAAATTTCTGTGGGAGGCTTATTAGTCACAGAGTCTTCGGACGGCTGAATATTTTCTCAGTTAAGGGCACGAGACACACTTAAATACCTATATTACTCACTGCACTTTTTTCGTTGACTGAATTTTCTTTGAACTTAGGAACTTTTTTGCGAATAAAATATCAAACGGAAACTTTGGAAAACGTATCTGAAGACCATAAATTACGTTTGTGCATTTCATTTGAGTAGAAATTTTGTTGAAAATTATTTTCAAATAAATTAAAACTGGAACCATTTCTTTACATATGTTCTTTGTACCTTGAAATTTGTGGAACTTAAGAACTTTTTTTATATTTAAAATATCGGCCTCAAGCTTCGAGAAATGCAGGAGCCGACAGTAAATTACGTTTATGTACTCTTTTTTACAGCTCGCAGCTATTTTAAATATAAGAAAAGTTCTTAGTTTCAAACAATTTCAAGGTTATGTCAAAAATGATTCAAGATAATTTTTTTGAAAATAATTTTTATCGAAATTCCTACTCAAATTGAATACATAAACGTACTTTATGTTCTTCTGATCCATTTTCCAAATTTTCAGCCCGATATTTTACTTAGAAAAAAAGTTCTTAAGTTAAAAAAAAACTCAATGAACTGAAAAAGTGAGGTCGGTAATATATGGATCTGAGTGTGTGAATATTAACCCAGGTCATAGCTACAATGTAACCTTTAATTTCAGTCTAAGGCCATTTAAACTTAACCAAGGTCTGCGAATCTCTGGGTCAAGGACTCTCGTCGCGCGCTGGGCGCGCGGCTCGCAAGTTTAGGCGCACCCAGGGCGCGCGACTGCTGGTTCTCGCGCTTCGTGCTCGATTATGTATTTACCTCGCGCTACGCGCTCGGTCTTTATATTTTTGCACATTCTTGCGCAAACATTTTAAAATTAATACTCAAAACATCTACTACTGTAATTTTGTGATTGTGAATTCTCTTTCGTTAAAAAAGCTAAGCTCGAGAGCTTGAGCGCACCTACGGCACGCGACTGATGGCAATCGCACTCCGCGCTTAGTCTTTGCATTTCTTCCGCATTCGGGCGTAGACCTTTTAAAATCAAAGGTGACCGGATCGATAACTGTAATTTTGTAATTTTGACTCTCTTTTGTTAAAGCTATTTTGGCTTTAACGAACACATTCTCATCACGTATCTCGTGCTTCGTACTCGATTTTGCCCAACATGTCAACTTTTCTACATAATACACAATACTTTTATATCATTTATAATACATTTTTTATGTAACTCTGCCCGGCATTACTTATTAAAAAATTGAAAAATAAAAAGCAAATTGTATTTATCATGATTATTTTTGTATTTGTTTCTTACTTTGCTTTAAATTGTATTCTAAGCTACTCTGAAACATGTATCATTTCAATAAATATATATCATTACAATTCATAATATGCATAGAAATTGAATCATACTAATTCTTATTTCCTTGTTTTCATATTTAAAAAAAATTTTAATATTGTTTTTTACGATTAAATAAAAACTACTGCGCATCTGCATAGAGTCCAATACAGGAACCTATATAGGGTCTTATATAGGAGCCTATATAGGGTCTTATATAGGAGCCTATGTCCTCTTTCGTCTTTTTTGTGCTTTTTCCAAAAAGTTAATATTTTAATTTTTAAATCTTATATGTTACGATTAAAAGAATATGTACTCGTCCTATCGAAAAATGATTAATAATAAATTAATAGATCCTTTTTGGCGAACAACTGTTGTCTGGTAATTTAACTTCATACCTTGTGTTGTTTTTTCAAACAAATTTAATATTTTTATTTAGAATGTTATTTTTTACGACTAAAGCATAAACTACGTGCCCTATCAAAAATTATAGCTCTTTTTTGGATGAAAAAGTTCTGTCTCATTTTTTTTTTGTAGCTTATATCGAATAATGATTCATTATAAATTTGTATTTCTTTCAAGGGCGCGCAATTTGAGCTTTTTTCATTTTTCTCGTATCTTGCATAGTTTGACCAAAAAATAGAATTTTTAGATTTTCATTATTTTTGGTACGATCAAATTTGAAATGTTCAACTTTTCAACCAAATTAAAAAAGTTGTTATCATAGCCCTGTAGGGCTTTCAAAAAGCAAAATTTTTCTTCTGTTTTTTTTTCACATCATGCGTTGTTTGTCTTAAAATGTTAATTTTAGTTTGTTTTTTGGATTTTGAAAATACTCTAACTCCAGTGATTTTTTATTTTTCGAAAAAAGTCATTGGGATAAATTGTTAAGTTTTTTTAATACTATGAATAACCGTACAGAGAATTTTTTAATTTTGAAAAAAGTGGTCTCAAAAATATTTAAAATGTGCCCACTTTTTGAATTCCCATCCAAACTGGCTGGCTAACGAACTTGACCTTTAGTTTAGGACACAAAAAAAGTGTACCAAAGGCCAATCTAATAGATTAATTTTTCAAAAGTTATCTTGTTCACAAACAGACATACAGACATACAGACATACATAAAAGCATACAGACATACAGACAGGTAGACATATTCGTAAAAACCTGTTTTTCGGATTCGCGGGGTCTCAAAACGTGGACATTTGACAAAAACTGGGGGGGAGGGTCAAAATTTTACATAAATAGAATACCTTCTCTGATGAGAATGTAAAAATGTCCTTAAAATGACCTTTGCTCGTTACGAACAAAATTTGAAAACCGTCTATTCTCAGCGGTATGCAGACCTTGGTTAAGTTTAAATGACCTTAGAGTAACGGTTTATTCAAGGTCAACTTTAAAACGTGAATGAAAACCCCCCTTTTTACCTTGGAAATCGATAGAACTGTACATTTTACGCTTGAATATGTATTAGGTCATAGGTCTAATTTCACATTGATTTAGAGGCAAGCAGACCTTGTTTGATTTTAAATGAGCTTAGAGTGACCTTCAAGATTATATTTTAACATAGAATTTCCGACTCTAATGATTGCCGATGTAAAAAAGGGGGTTTATATTTGTTAAAGTTGACCTTGAAAAAACCTTGAAGAAGGACCTTGAACTCCTTGAAAAATATCTTACCTGAGGAAATATTTAGCCGTCTCGAGATTTTTGTGACACCTTGTATATTAAAAATGGGTATTAAGCCATTTTTCATTATTGATGAATTGTTAATAATAATTTCTAGTTTAAATGAATGTTCTTAACATTTCTCGAAATACACCACCGATGGATATTATCAGACCACTAACCGGGTGAACTGGCAAAAAATAGGCTTGACTTAAAAAGGTGATAGACAGATTGTGCCTTTCAAAATATAGATGAAAATATTTTTTCAAAAAGTTAGAAAGCTTATTGAATTATGCGTGAAATGCGTCCTAGGTAAAGAAATTTATTCTTGTGGGTAATGACTGACCATGTGCAGAAGACAAAAATAAAATTCTGATTTTTATGGAAATTTTCAATTCAACTTTAACCAATGGCAGAGCGAGAAAAATTAATTTATTATTTTGTAAAAGTGATCTTTATCATTTTATTTTTAATTTGAGCCATCAAAAATTGAAAAGTGTCCACAGGTTCATGAAATAATAATTCATATGTGCGAGAATGTTGAATTTGAAATACATTACCGCATGGCTCAATAAATTGGTATTTTATTAATTATAATAAGCCTCCCTTATAGAAATTACAATAAAAATTGCATAAAATTAAAATTCAATGGGTGGTGGAAATATATTTATTTAAAAATTTATTTATCTTTTGATTAAAACAGCTAAATATTCATTTTAATGACGTTTAATGAGCCATTAAATGTTGAAAAATTTATTTTATCTCTGCTTAGGGAGAAACAAGTCCCCTTTCATTCTTTTGCTTCAAACTTTGTCGAGTGACATCCATGGAACGAGCTATTTCCCAAAAACACGATTTTCTCATTTTTCGTTAAAAAATAACAATAAAATGGTATATTTTGGAAGGGCATTACTCGTGATCTATCAGAGGTAAAGGGATTTTTCTTTAACTTACGCAGAATTTACTTGCCTTTTATTCGTTCTATTAAAATGTTCCCCATTGGGCACAAAATTTGGCGACGTCTTTACGACATCGTTACGACAACTTTACGACGTTCTATGTGAATGTCATTAAGGTATCTTTACTATATAGTAAATAAGTCATATGATCTGACGATGTCTTTACGAAGTCGCAAAGACACCGAAACGACATGGACATAGGATGTCGTAACGTTGTCGTAAAGATGTCGTAACGTTGTCGTAAAGGCATCGCCAAATTTTTTGCCCACTGGGTCTACACTGTGAAAAAATTATGTCTTATTTTACATCGTACTGCATTGGAAACTAATGGACCCATATAATACTTATTGAATTTACAAGAGTCTGCGTTAATAAACAAGACTCTTGCGTAAGAAAACGAAAGCCACAGAAAAAGACACACTGCGTGTAACTTCACAGCCACGTGAATATCTCGACTTAATTTAAAAACACGCTACTAAACAATGGTATATTTTTGAGATAAAACATTGAATGAAGATAGCAACGCAGCAACTTGGGGAGATATTAGAACCTTATTTTCGACTTTAAACAAACCTTCAAACAAACTTCATTTCATAGGAATATCTTGTAAACACATAGAGGTAGAATAACCGTACACTCAGAAATATATTCCTTTATAAAAGCCGTGAAAACCACCGTGCAAAAAAAGTCGCAATGGCGCCTCCTTTGCCCATCAGTAAATACTCTGTTATTTGTAAATTCAGTTTCATGTATATGCAAAGCTCTACCAGGTGTATACATATGAAACCGGTATTGCCATCTAGCGGCTAGTAGGCACACTTGTAGGCACTGTCGGAACTTACCATTTGTGCTAATTGGCGTAT
>NC_046657.1:92207588-92211458 GCF_010883055.1 Belonocnema kinseyi | reverse complement strand
GGGCGCATACTTTGAATAAAATATTTGTTATCATTCTCTTTAAATAAATGTGTTTTTTTCTTGAAAAAATACCGGTTTCATATGTATACACCTGGTATATATCATTACGACGTATTATATAGGTCAAATAATTTCCAGTGTAATACGCTGCAATTTTACACTTCGACTGTCAAAATACCATGGTCAAGGTTTTATCACAATGTTCATTTCAGTTTAGTTATATCACAATGATAATTAGTATTGAGGTCTCGTTAATTTGCTACTTTATTCACAGTGAAAAGTTCTAAAAGTCCGCTAGGTTAAATGACGGTCGAATGTGATTTCCAACATAACTTTTTTAACAGTGTACTGTGATATTCCCGATACGTAATTTTTTTCAATTACAAGTAATTACGCTTTTTTTAACTCAGTAGCGACCAAAAACGAAAATTTTTAACTTATGTCCCAACCCCATTTTCCAGGGTATATTCTAAGGATTTTTTAGAACTGTCCGAACTGACAGTATACGTTTTCTAAAAAAAAGGTTCAAGATCTCGTAATCAGGCTCATTTCGCTCTCTCTCTTTCTTTCTCTCTCTCTCTTTCTCTTTTTTTTTCTTTCTCTTTTTCTTTTTCTCATCTTCGAAGTAACTTTTAGTACTGCCCATTTTTTTTAGAACTGCCCATTTTGGTAGAACTGCCCGTTAGAATATACCCTGCCATTTTCATGATCGAAAAAGATAAATTTTCAAACGAAAACCATGTTCCCTTATAGTTTTGAGTATGCACTTCAAGAATACGTGGTCAAAATTAAGATTGACCCAGTAAGAAATTCAATATGGCGCCAAATTTGGAAAAAGTAAAAAAATCTGGAATTTTTTTCGATAATTTTTTTTCGTTTCAAAAGCGTATTGGGACTCGATCCTAACTATAATCAACCGTGTTCCAAATAGTTAAACTGCAAGAAAAAACCTGTTTCGCCGATCTAAAATAGCCACAGCTTCGCAAAATGGCGGATCCAATATGGCGGACATGAAATTTTGGAAACTACGATTTTCGCACATCTCTGTACTCAAGGGGTTTCTGGGTCGCTGAATATGAATTTGACAACGAATTTTCTGAATTAAAAATGGCAGACCCAATATGGTGAACAGGAGATTTTTTAAACTTTTCGCGGTCGCTGATTGCGGTTTTTAAATTGGATATTCAGAATTCCACAGACTTGGAGTTGATTTCAGTGAGATCTTCTGTATTTCCCGTTTTACCTAATCTTTTCTTATGTAGCATATAATGTCAACCATATTGGATCCGCCATCTTTAAGTAAGAAAAATCGATATCAAATTCATAATCAGCTAACCCCAAAACCCCCGAGTATATAGTTGTGCGAAAATCGTAGATTTTCAAAAATTTAATGTCCGCCACATTGAATCCGCCGTTTTGCGGAGGATGTGGCCTTTTGAGATCGATAAGACAAGTTTTTTCTTGCAGTTTAATAATTCTGATCACGGTTGATTATAGTTAAAATCGAGTACCTATACTCTTTTGGCTCGAAAAAAATAATGAAATAAAATTCCAGATTTTTTTGTACTTTTTTCAATTTGGCGCCATATTGGTTTTCTTACTAGGTCAATCTCAATTCTGACAATGGATTCTTGAAGTGCATACCCAAAACTACAAGGAAACATGGTTTTCATTTAGAAATTTATCTTAGTGGGCAAAAAATTTGGCGACGTCCGTACGACATCGTTATGACATCTTTACGGCAACTTTACGACATCTTATGTCCATGTCGTTTCGATGTCTTTGCGATATCGTAAAGAGATCGTCAGATCATACGACTTATTTACGATATCGTAAATACACCTTAACGACATGGACATAGGATGTTGTAAAGTTGTCGTAAAGATGTCGTAACGATGTCGTAAAGACGTCGACAAATTTTGTGCCCACTGGGATCTTTTTGAGTCATGAAAATGGGGCTTGAAAATAAGCGCGGTTCGCTTCGCTCGCAAGTTTGAGCGCGCTTACGGTGCGCGTCTGTGGAATCTCGCGCTTCGCGCTTGATAATGGGTTACCTCGTGCTTCGCGCTCGGCTATTTATTCTCTGCATTTGGCATGCTTCGATAAAACTTTATCAAAAAATTTCTTTTACGTGGCAGTATTTATATGCGTCTTCTTATTCTGAATTATTTTTTTTTGTAACTTTCGTCATTTTTGGAAAAATGTTTTATTTTATTAATTTTTTTATTTTCAAAGTTATTTTTCACGAATAAAAGAAAAAGTACGCGATCTATCAAGAACTGATTCTTAATGAAATTGTAGATCTTTTTTGGGATAACTGTTTTTTTTAATTCACCTTTTTTCGTATCCTACATAGTTTGACCACAAAATGGAATTTTTCATTATTTTTTGTGTAATCAAAAATTTACATTTTCGATTTTCCAAGAAAATCCTAAAATTTGTTATGACAGTCTTGTAGGGCTTTTAAAAATCAATGTTTTTCTTTCCAAGACTTTTTTCTTATCGTCCGTTGTTAGGCTTAAAATATTGAATTTCGGTTGATTTAAAAAATTTTGAAAATGCTATAACTCTGAGAATTTTCGTTTTATCGAAAAAAGTCACTAAAATAAATTGTTTGTCAATTTTAATACTATAAATATCCGTACATAGAATTTTCAAATTCAGAAAAAATTGGTTCCAAACATTTTTTAAATACGCTTAAATTTTTAATTTTTATCAAAAATGGCTGGTTAGCGAACTCTCAAAAACGTGATTTTGGGATTCAGGGGGTCTGGAAACGTGAAGATCCGTTGAAAAACTGTTGTTTCAAATTTTGGACAATTCCAATACTTTCTCAATCATAAATGATGAGAATGTAAAAATTGTAGTTATTGGTCGTTAATGCGTTAATTATTCTGTTGACCATTTTCAGATATGGTAGAAAAGGGGTTACGAGTATAAACTTTGTGAAGATTTTTTTTGTCAACAAGGCAAAGCTGCTGACCATTAAACAGTCAGAGAAAATGAACAGTTTTTTCTGATCTAGCTCCACTCTTCAGAGATCCTCTAATTCATGTGGTCTACCCACAAAAACCAGATGAGGTCGAGGCATTTTTAAGAGAAGTCTGCAATGTCTGGCATCCACTGAAAGAAAACTCAAGGAACTTAAACAGCTTCAAGGAGCTATGCAGTACTTAATATACCTGATGAGGAATGCCCACGTTTCACTATTGAGCAGGTGAAAAAAGTATTGAAATTCATGAACCCACCAGCAACTGGTCCGCATTTTCACCTCATAGCTAAAGTCGGAAGAGCCTATTGCAGAGAGGTTCGTAGAAAAGCGCACAGTACTCCTGCCAAATATGGGCAACTTAGCTAATCCGAAGAATTACAGACCAATCACTGGCCTGAACACACTGTAGTCGTGATGATAAAGCGGTTTTTTCTTCTTCAAATGCGGTCGCTTTTCGGCGATTTCGATTTTCAATCGGTCCAATAATGATGAATAGTATGCTCCGGTTATGGTTTTACCTTTTCCAAGATAGTCAACGAATATTATGCCATGTGCATCCCAAAATACGGAGGCCATAACCTTTCCGACCCATTGTTGCGTTTTTGGACGCTTCGGAGAACTTTGGCCCGGTGGAACCCACTGTTTTGCCTGTTGCGTTGACTCAGGAGTGTAGTAGTGGATCCAGGTTTCATCCATGGTTATGAACTGGCGCAAAAACTCGGTCAGCTTACGCGAAAATAATGCCAAATTCTGCTAGGAAGTTGTCACACGAATTGGTTTTTGGTCCACTGTGAGCAAACGTGGCACCCATCGCGCGCAGAGCTTCTTCATGCCCAAAACTGAATGCACGATATTGCCCACACGTTCCAATGATATGC
>NC_046657.1:92176919-92207488 GCF_010883055.1 Belonocnema kinseyi | reverse complement strand
GCCACAACGAAACTCGGTAAACCACTTATGAATCGTTCCAATCGACGGTGCAGAGTCCGGGTAATACTTATCCAGCTTGGCTTTGGTCTCGGATATCGTTTTTTTTTCGAAGATAGCAGTGTTTGATCAAAACTCGAAACTCAGATTTTTCCATATTAAACAAAACTCGGAGGTTAGTCGCTTCTCAGTGCTGTAACTTGTAAATGCGTAAACATAAATGGCTGAAGTTTTGACAGGCGTCATTTGAAGGATCAAGCTCGACGAAAATGGTTCACATTCGTGAATACTAATGACATCTCTTAGAATTTTCAGGTACTTATCAGACTGCCTAGTACGAGCTTGCATAGCAGTTCGTCCGTTCCGCGATTATACATTTCATGCCGTCAAGGCGGACGTGGACTTTTGAATCGCCAATATCTTTAAAACCGAGTTGGTGTGATTAAAGTTACATAATTGAAAATGGCAAAAATCCTCTCCTTAAAATGATCAGGAAAGAGGAGACGATTGCCGAAGGATTGTTTCTTTAAAAGCTGCGAAGCAGGCGGCCGAGACCCATGATCTGAACTCTAGCATAAGAAGTGAGGAAAGTGCATTACTCTATATCTATGCGTCAATTTTAAAAGCCAAAATAAGGAAAACAGAAGTTGAAGAATTTCGCCAAAAGCTACTCGATGAGAAAATTCAGCGAAACTTTCACCGAAATATAGAAAATCAGACATTGTCGATGGAGCAAACTTTGATTTTCCTGAGTTGATGAGGACTTAATTCAGATGGAGGTTTTCATTTTCACCCAAGAAAAGTAGCGAGTAGACTAATAATCGCAACAATGTCATGTCACCAATGAGTCTTTTTACGGCCAAACGTCAGTTTGCAAGAATTCTAGAGGGACAAATACTGCGAAAAACTACGCGCCTGGAGCGAAGCAAAGAAAGCAAATGCGCATACGCCATCAAAGTGTACTTTCTTTGCCTATTCAACAAAGATTTACTTTGTTGCTCCAAAATAACCCAGAAAGTGATTTCCATTTCTAATTGATGTTATCGACTTTTCCATGTGTTATTATTTACTGTTGTCAGAGGTTGCTCTTTCTGGATGTTGTTACTTTAACACTACACGTTATTCATCAATTAATTTTACGAATAATATAAGCCAATTTCATAAAAATAATTGAAAAGTATGTCATTTGTGGAGGAAGAAAACCCGTTTTTTAATGTTTGTGTTCTTTTAATGGGATTTTCCTAAATATATTAATCGGCATCTCCATTAAATGAGTGTATATACTGGCCGCACCGTGTATGATACTATAGCCTCTGCTTCTGCAATATACGCAGAGCATAGACTTATATTGCGAGCGTAACATTGAATGGAGGCGTCGAGTTCTCAATTCTGAAATGTGACATTCTGTAAGGAAACGACCGTTTCGATGGGAAATCAGACTTTAAGTTATGCTCTATCTGGTGATAGAGTATAATATAGCACTTGCTAACTTTTAATATGTTTACTTGAGAAGCATTTTTTTGAAGTTACAAATTAAAAAATGCCCCATTGCCTCGTTCTTCAGCCCAAAGGGTTCGTTCTTAGTTTTACAATATTTCTGCAAAGCCCCATTAACATTTTTTAAAATAATTTAGTTAAATGGGTATTTGGGCTTTAATCATTGAGATTTAAAGAGTTTTATAAGTAAAACTATATAAACCTCTAGAAATAAAACATATAGAATAATAATAAGAATAATAATATAATAAATTATTAACTCGAATTAGATGGCTCTTACCTATGAGAATACAATTAAATAGCATAATATCAACCATAATAGTATATACCACATACCATAGAAACACAGTACTCAACAAAAAATATTAAAGGCCACCTGTATGAAGGGTTTCTTTGCCGCAAGTAAC
Source organism: Belonocnema kinseyi (assembly GCF_010883055.1). Taxonomy (NCBI): domain Eukaryota; kingdom Metazoa; phylum Arthropoda; class Insecta; order Hymenoptera; family Cynipidae; genus Belonocnema; species Belonocnema kinseyi. Next base: position 92,205,587 of record NC_046657.1, on the reverse strand, counting down.
ATACATTTATGCACATTGACACTTTTAGTGTTAAACATTTTTGTTTATGAAAAATTAGCACATATATTTTTAGTCAGTAAAAATTTTAAAGAGTTACCCAATAAACTAAAACACAAAAATGTTCAACAGCGATAACATGAATTGATGCAGATCATGCTTCGAATTTTAATACTCATGCTCAGGAATTAATATACATACGTGCCCTGCAAAGTTATCAATTTTTAATGGATTGCTTGTTTTAATGCTTCATGAAATTTTTTCTTTGTATTGGAGAAAGAATCTAGATATTTTAAGAAGTAGAAAAAAATTAACTCTTACATGCATACCATTTAACTTTTTTTGGAAAGTAAAACCATAGTTTACTCGAAATTAAATTACACTTAAATACATATTTAACTTTTATAAACCGATTTCTAAACATTATTTCACGCAAAAAACATTTTTTCCTGAGACGGGTAAAAGTATATCAGTACCCATAAACATAGTTTGTCTGGGTTTAAAAGTGGAAAAACAGGTATTTTTAATTCAAGATTCACTTCACACAACACTAAGTGTATCAGTATAATTTCAGCACATTTTAGTACCCCCATGCTATTCTCTCCAATCTGGGCTTAACAGTCTAAATGCTCCAATCTCATTTTGTGCTGGCCCGTAGCGCGATGTGAACATAGGAGCGTTAGGTGCGAACACAACACGGTATTGAAGAGTTTAGACAGCTAACCCGAAATTGAAGAGCTAAGCATGAAAGTGCCAATTTGATGTTTTCTTAGAATGCCTATATTTTTATATTGAAAAAATTATATAATGCTCAATCTCCTTTCATTTAAATTTGACAAATTTAAGAAAAAAGTGTAAAACTGGTAATCTAAAATTTTCGAAACATTGTTTTCACATTTGAAAAGTTTAAAGTTAAATATTGAGAGTGTGTTCAAACAAATCTGTCCAGTTTAATGCATGTTTGCGATTAAAGTAAAAATATTCTTCAAGGAGCACTACTTATGAAATTCGGTCCCCTGTATCTTTGATGGAAAAAATGTTAATTAAAGTAAATACCTTAGTCGTACAAAAGCAACACTCGAATTCACTAGGCAATTCATCGATTTTCTGCTCGATTTTTCTGCCGTCTTTTTTGTCTTCATCCTATAATGTTATACACAAATTGCATTTATTTCTACTGAACAGAGCCTTCGTATACGAGTGAACCGTTTCATGAAAAAATAGTAAATAGTACAAATTTTAATAATTTATAACTATATACTAGTGTTTTTAATAGGACTTTAGGATATTTTATTTTTTACAATTGATCTGATTATTTCAATCGTGAAATGGTTCAAGCGTCCTACAAAAAAAACTACACTATAGTCTATTATCTCGATAATCCTCTTACGATAAGAACATTCTTTTGGATTGAGTGATAATTTATGATTCACTCTTTTTTATGATTTACTTTTTATTAAAGAGGATCAGATCATATTTAGAACATAAAAGTATAGAGTGCAAAAGAGTGACCAATACAATTGATTTTATATTTCCATGTGTTGTCTTATTCCGTAACGAAAAAATTAAGTTTTACATTCGGTATATTTAGTAAGATTATAAATATCAAATAATAATATCGGCACAAGTTATTATTTTGAGAATTTGTTAATTTTAACCATATCATTGGACGATTTGAATTATACGTGCGTTCCTCTAACGGCGTAAGGCAGGCTTTAAAAAGTATTACTTATATTATATCAAAAGACCAAAAGAGTTTATCTGTCAATTTCTTAAAAGGATGCCGATTTCTAAAATTTTTAATGAAATAATTAGCTCTAGATAGTTAAATATGCGTTGTTAACCAATGAATAATAGTATGTAGAAGAGAAATGAATTATTCTTTCTTATTATATAATGTTTTGATGTTAAATGATTCGAAAACCAAATTTTCCAGTGAAAATTTCATAAATACTTTACTCTATTTAAAATCAGCCAGGTTGTATAATTCAAGCCGCGGAAACTTTAATGGAAAAAACGTTATTTTTAGTTGAAGTATGGTAAAACACATTTCTCCGAATTAAGGGGAAAATTTTTAAAAAGTTGAAACGTAAAAAAACTGGCATCGGAATTTTCTTCAATGATGAAAAATCGACTGTCGTATAAGAATTACCTCCGCCTTAGATTAAATAGTAGTGCGAAATACGTGAGATAATTACGTGAAATAATTAAAATTCTTATTCTTAATCATTTATGACCCAGACGGCTATTTAGATGCAAAAGCTATTTATTAATCTGAAATAGGTATATTCTTCTACATGAGTAATTGTGAAGATTACCGTTTTGTTCAAATATCTTTACTAATCCTTACGGCTTAAGGGTGGAATACCGTGTAACTGCCTGAAAATTAGGGTATATTTAGTGCTTTTTTTGGGGATAAAAAACAAAACGAATCTTCCTAAAAATTGTGTGGCTTATTAAAGTACTCTTAAAGTATAAAAGGAATGTATTTCAGTCTGATAAATTGTTTATATTTTGACACATGAGTTAAGAATAAACAATTCAAAACGTTTTTTACAGTTTAGATCCTTACTTAGACCGTGAATGAAAAAAATTTGGAAAAATATTCATATTTCCCAATATGGCGGCCATTTGAAAAAACTCATTTTTATGCAGAAATTTCCTTATATTTGTTAACAAAAAAATTGCTAAATTTTTTTTCAATTTGGAGTGGTTGACTGACAAATGACGCATTTTTACAATCTGTACATGCAAGTTCAAGTCGATCGGTTAAATACTTTTTGAGTTATGAATCGGGCAATTTTGAAAAATGTGGAATCGAGAAAAACGTGCTTAAATTTTTACATAGTCATAATTGTCTTACGAGTTTCAATCGTTATTCGGCCATTCCGAGAGCATATATTAAGCCCAATTTTTCTTCTTGTAGCTGGTTTCTTTCCAAAATCTTATGTTTTCGGCATTGCTGATTAGCAGCGATTATTTTTCTACGGCGTTCCCCGAGGTGAAATCCTAATACTCCGCAGGTCCTCCCTGCATGCTCTGTCACGAAAAATAGAGTTCTGCGCGTGGTTGGAGAGAGTTTTTCAGTCCTCGTTTCTCCTCGAAAACGCTCGAAAATTGCGAATTCGGAAATAAGTAGGCTTCCGCGAGCATTGAAGACACTTTAGCGAACACTTGTGAAACACTGAATATTTGTTTGAAATCTCGCTACGTGCTCGCTCAGTACTGTAAAATCATCGGGCAAACTCGGTTTGACAGACCACAGAGGGAGTTTTAGGATATCGCGAAAGTCTCTTTAATGCTCGCGGAAGCCTACTTATTTCCGAATTCGCAATTTTCGAGCGTTTTCGAGGAAAAACGAGTAGTGAAAAGCTCTCTCCAGCCTCGAGCAGAACTTTATTTTTCGTGACAGAGCATGCAGGGAGGAATGCCGAGTATTACGAGTTTGCCCCGGGCGGTTTTTTACTGTTTGTTTTTGTGATACAAAACTATCGTTTAAGCAAACGAAAAAAATCGATTGTTTGGACCCGCCACACGGGATTTCCTCCTTAGCGAATTCTGTTTACTAATTATTTGTCGTTTTTCTCCAAATCTTTTCCAAAAAAACTAAGTCTCTTATTTAACGAATAGAGAAATTTTTCTCAGTCAATTCGATAAATTAACGCGCAGTCTATTTTAAATAAAAAATTACATAGTTCATCAACGAAAGATTCCGTGAGTTAAAGAGTAGAACCTTTTTGATTTAAAGTGTATTTTATCACAATATTCATTTGTGTTCATATTTTATGTACCTGTGTTGATCTTGATCAATTTAGCTTTTATATGATCTTTATTTTAAAATAATATGGTATACCTACATAAAAATTGCATTTTATAAAATAATATTATAAAAATGGTTTTAATTATTTAATAGTAACAAGATCTTTGATAGAAAGTGCTTTTGTGATTGGTGTCTTTTATTTAGAAAGTGGTACATACCGAAGTCAATGTGTCGATTTTTTCTTATCCTCAGTTTGTCGCAAATTAAATGAATTAATTATGCATTGATTAATAAGTTGTTGAAACTTCAATAGCATGAATGGTAAAATATAAATAAATATATGTAATTCTCGTAATAACAATGAAGCGAAGGTGATTGGAAACTTCGCACGACTTTTTTCGATAAACCTTAAAAAGTATAGGCAGTGCTTTTTCGTTACTTTCATTGGAGGTCGGTTATTGCGTTTATTTTTGTTTAGCATAGAAAATTAACACTTCTATATTAATTGAACAAGAAACGGATCTCTAAATCTCAATTAGTAAAAAGTGAGCTATTAATCTGCTTCATCGTGAAAATCCGTGCTAATCATTAGTCATTTTTAACTCAAACTTTAGTGGAAACATCAAAAGTACTCAAAGAAATCGTGAAATACAAATAATAATTAATAAAGAAATTGAAGTTTTTATCATTTTAGATTTAGAGGTAATGTAATCATATGGCCTAATGTAACACGCGTAGGATATTATGAGTATACAAACTCATGAACAATGCTTCACGCACTTTGAGTTAGGTTTTAATCATACACTGTCGATAAGGTAAATAACGAAAAATTTGCAACCTGTAATTTTCGTGAGTCAAAATTCCACCCCACGAAATAATATTTGAAATGATTTGAAATGATACGGTTCAATCTAAGAATTAAAAAAATGTTAACGTATTCATAAAATATTTCATGTTTAAGTAAATCAAAATTTGTTTGTATATATTTCCGCGAATACTATAATAATTGTTTAAAGAGCATAAAAATAAATCTAGGGATTTACTTAATGTAGGGCAAAGACACCAATTATTGAGAAGTTAAGACCTCTAATTTAAAAAAATATTTCGCCTAATAAAAGATAACTATATTACAACTGTGAAAACTGTTTGCTTGAACAGAAAAATGTATCCAACTTTAATTTTTATATGAATTTCTCATTACAATTTAATAATTACATTAGAAACAAAATTATGTAAATATAATTAACATACTTAATACGTTTTATCCTTTAATTAATTAGTTCATTTATACGAGGTGTGTAGCTCGCGAAAATTGAAAAGTCACCTTACTGACTTTTCAATTTTCGCGGGCTACGTACATTCCAGTTTTAAATTTTTTGTTTTGTTGTGTTGGTACACTCGTCACGATCATATGTTCACAGTTTTGACTATATAGCTCGTGTTGTTTTTCTGGCAGAGGCGTAAAAGCTTAGAAGGGTTTGGTGTGCTCGGCGATTTTCTTCTTTCGAAAAAAATGGAGCAAAGAGTTTGCATTAAATTTTGTGTGACAAATGGAATCCAATACTCTAACACTCTTGAAATATTGACAGTTGCATACGGTGAGTCTACTCTGAGTAAGAAAAATGTGTATAAGTGGTACAAGCTGTTCCGAGAAGGCCGAGAGGATGTCGAAGACGAACCTCGCCCTGGACGTCCCAGCACGTCAATAACAGATGAAAACGTTCAAGCAGTGGAAGAAATGGTGTTGAAAAATCGCCGAATTACCATCAGAGAAGTTGCTGAAAATGTTGGCATATCGGTTGTCTCCTTATACGCTATATTTTCGGACGTTTTGGGCATGAGGCGTGTGTCAGCGAAATTTGTTCCAAAACTGCTTAATTTTGTAAGTGCTTTTGAAAGATTTTCTGACCAAAAACCGCACTACAGTCATGCCTCAGCCTCCATATTCACCGGATTGGGCCCCAGTGACTTTTTTCTTTTCCCAAAACTGAAGAGACCCATGAAAGGACATCGATTTTCAACGATTGAGGGTATAAAAACTGCATCGCTGAAAGAACTCAAGGCTATACCACAAAATGATTATCAGAAGTGCTTCGATGATTGGAGAAAGCGTTGGCACAAGTGTATTATATCTGAGGGGGATTACTTTGAAGGGGACAACCTAAATATTCAGGAATAAATGAATATTTTTTGAGAAAACGATAAAGTCACCTTATTTTTTTAACACGCCTCGTATTATTCCAATTATTATAACAGTGCCCGTGTAGAAATTTCCCCGGTTGACCCTAATACAACAAGGTTTCTGGTCGGATCCTGGCCGGGATACCCCTGGCTGGGTTTCATGGACAAGAGCCGGTGGGTCTACATTTTTCTTGAATCACGTAGTCCAGGGCCCGCCGGTTACTGACCGGACCAACCCTGGTTTTATCCCATGATCGGGAGCCGGCTGGACACTGGTCAGGTTAATGTTTTTGTAGAAATTACACATTTTTTAAGAACCGTGATATTATCAAAGACGTAATTATGGATGCTAGATGGATTATTATTTGAAAATTATAATTTAAAGATTTATTAGATCAGTGAAACAAAAATGAGCTTTTTTAAATTCTTAAAAAAAACTTTAAATTTTTTCGAATAATTTAACATTTTAAATTAAACTGTTATCGATTCTTCTATGTGCAACAACAGAAATGATACAATTGTTATAAACTGCTCTATATTCAAACAATGTTTAACCTGTACAATTTAAAATTTACCGCCATATATAGCGCCTGCTGTGTCTGTCGTCTGCATGAACCCTCAGTACTTTTCAGTTTCGCACCTGGAACGAGGATGCTCCTTTCACTCACGTCGCGTTGGCTCTTCGAAGTTTGCAAATAAAATCGAGACTCGTAGTTAAAATCAACCTTATTTTAGTAATTAGTTTGAAACCCCCAATTAGAGCGTGCATAATTATTATTTTTAATTAAATTATAGACTTGTGTATATAGTTTTTACTTTCTTCCTTCCTAACCTTAAATCACCACGTGGCTTCCAAATTGCTATGAGATTCTATCATCAGGGAATAAAATTCTACTCCAATTTTCTTGCTAGAATTGGTTCACTTGATTTGACTTTTAAAGTTCACCGTAACCTTACGTTGAGCCTTAAAAGACAAAACAAGTTAACAATTTCTTGACTGAAGCAACATTTCTTAACCGCTTTTTGGCCGAATTACCCGATGTTCTTCCAATTTAAATCTAAGAAATTCGTTAGAAGTTGTTGAAATCTTTGTGAAACTTTTCTAGTATAAGTTAACGTTTATGGTCTTTCGTCTTTCATTTTCATTTACCGAACAATTATTACTGAATTTCAAAAATAATTTGTTTTATCATTTGTTATATATTCCAATAGAAAAGTACTAAAATTCCTGATATGATGGCACATTCGTCAGAACCAACAGATTTTATAATAGCAGCAGGTGGAAACATAGGTGTTAATACGCGCCGTCATTTTAGACTGTTTTTTTCAAAGTTGCATCTAAATGTTTAGAGTTGACAATTATTTAATCTGCATCGTGAGAGGGCACCCACACGTGGCCGTGTACAAATAAAAGTTATTAAAGTCATAATTAATTTCATGGCATTTTATTGAACTTCATTTACAAATAAAATAATTTTGTGTAAAAGAATTAAGCACGCGCATGACGTTCTAGTATAGTAAATAGTTGATACTAGGCCACGCAGTTTCCCAGGAACCAGGGCGAGATTCGGATGGAACTCTTGCCCGAAAGGGCGGCAGTGTGTGAGTACTCAGGAGAGTATGTTGCACAATAATAAGCATTCCAAATGGAATCGATTTAGGTGGCCCTGTTGGTTCACGGTTCGATTCCCCCGATTTAGTAACAAGGATATTTGCAGGCAACTCCCGACACTCTTACTAAGTCAGGGTTCTGATGTATTCGGAAATCTCTGTTAAGATAGTGTCCTTCGGGTCAGTTGACAAGAGAATAACAAATTGATAAAGACAGATTTTGCAAAATTCAGTTTTTAAAGGTTTCAAGTAATTCAGGATACTATTTTTTTTCTATAAATATCACAAGTAAAAGTCATTTCCTACTGTTTCACATCTACAGTGTACTGCCTTGATATTTAAGAAAACAGTATCGACGAAAACAGCAAACCGAGATAATCAAAGAAAACTATTAAAATCATTATTAGTGAAGATCGCTCATTTAAAATTACTTTTGAAACTTTTTTTATCGTTCTTGGTCAATTTAAATGTGATCTTCTCATTTCTAAAAAAATTAAATAAATTGTTAATTTGTTATAAAAAATGCAGATACTGCAAAAAATGTAAACCGAAATTAGGCAAAAATGCCGCATCTTTAGAAACTGATTTCTTGCGAATACCGAGCTTCGGAAAGCAGCTATGGTGTTCGCAAGAAAGCAGTATCTGGGAAAAATTTTAATTTACGGCGAAAAATTAATAAATCGATACGATTTAAAAATTTGGAAATCGATACAAGCACATGCTCGAAATAATTTTAAAAGTACATTTTAATAATATTATATAAATAATTACAAGTATTAACATCGTTTGAAATATAAACAAATACAAATTATTTCAAAAAGTCGAAAATTTCTTTGCAAAAAATTCTTTTCAAATTTAAAAAAATTATTTTTGTACCTTTCTTTGGCAATCAACAACTGGGCGAAGTAAATATATATTACTTCCTTTTCACAATTTTTATAATTATTTGTGTTCTTTTTGCAATCTGAAATAATTTTATGTGTAGATAATATATTTGCGGAGGTCTCATAATTTCAAGAAAGCAGTATCTTTGGACTGCTTTCTTGAGTAACATCACGTCCTCTGAGACCCGGTTGGTGTTAATCTGAAAGATACTGCTTTTTTGCATAATTTTGGGTGCCGTATTCGAGCTTCCGTCTTACAATTCTTGCAGTTACGGAAAATTTTCTGCAGATACTGTTTTCTTACCTATTACGACTCGCCAGAATTAAAAGATGCGGCTCTTTTGCAATAATTATTTTAAAAATATCTTGAAATTTATTATAAATTTCCATAAAAGGATGTATATTTTTTTACGATTCCAACGATATAAAAAAACTCATTTTCGATTTTTTGTAGATACTGCTTTCTTAAATATCACGGCAGTGTACGCTGTAGAGTTCTTGTGGAGCACGTGCTTCTATAAGTTGATAAGATTTTTATAATTCGAAGCCTATCTTTATCACAGAATACTGTTGTGTTCATCCTGTACGATTTCATTGTTGTCTTTCTCAATCGTTATTATTCTCATGTTTTCTAATCGATGATAGGTTTTATAGGAACTTTATCATTATCCTAATGAAAAACACATTACTAATATTATTATAAAAGGAGCATCCCGTGTCAGACTCGCAAATCATAATTTTTTCTAAACACTTCTTTTTATGTTCCTTTTAACACTTTTAAGAAATATCTTAATACTTGAAAAAATTGACTAATTGCATTTCTAACATAGAACTCTCGCTATGAACTCAAAATTATAATAATATAACGAAAGACTTTAATTAAAGAAAATCATTTTTCAAAAGGAAAAGGAACCGATGGGAATTTTATACATTTTTTAGCGGGCTTAGGGAAAATAAATTAGAGGGTTACATCAAAGACGGATGCATGATGCAATGGGGCGGTATCAATTCTACAGAAATAAACGTTACACAGAAAAAACCACATATTTAATTATTTTATTTTATTTTAAATAAAAATTCAATTCGACACTATAAAACTCTATACAAATTTATCAATTGAATTTTGAGAATCTACATAAACTCTAAGGAGTATAATTTAATAATTAACATTTTTTAAACTCTACACATAATTTTAATAAAGTAGTTGAGATAATAAGGGCTATTTTTGGGCCCGCAATTAGAAAACATTATTTTTTCTAATGAGAAGTCAGAAAGATTTAAAGTTACTATTTGCACAAAAAAAAAATGATTGACCTTTTTTTGGCCCAGAAGCAGCTCTTATCAAACATCATCCTTTTTAAAACCATACACAGTTAAGTTTTATATCTTAAAATTCAACAAAAAGTAAAAATAAAATCTTGGTAGGCTAAAAGTAACTCTACATGATTAAATTCTACACAAGAATACCCTAAATGATCCAAATTAATAATAATAAATTGAATGCAATTTAATAAAATTGAATAATAAAACTTCAATCATTGTAAATTGATAATCTAATTGAGAAGAGGGTTTTAGTGCCCTAACTAATATGTTTTAAAGAAAAGTGCAGTAAAAACTTGAGTTGCCTTTTTGTTGCAGTTCTAAGTTTATATAAGGAAATCACATAGAACGTGGTGCCATTTATGAGGGTTCCTTTTTTTGCAACTCCCTTGAAATGAACAATCGGTTCTAATAGAACCATATTTATGTGCAAAATTTAATAGAGTGGGAGTTAACTCTAACCTAAACAGTGATCGCATAATGTTTTTCGCCCCTTTTGGGACCCATGCTTTTAAAACTGAATTCTATGTCAATAAACAAATCAATGTTACACAAAATTGTTAATTCAAGGTGACAATTAGTTACAGATATATTGGCAGGGGTTCAAAATTAATTAAGAAATTAACAGTAACTTGTTAATGAACATCGACTTTTAATATCTCTAAAACTAATCATCTCCTTAACAATTTCCTGTAGCTGATTTCTCATCTTCAGGTTTAGCATACAATTCAGTCCCAAAATCGTAAATCCCAAAGGGGGCAATTTTTGCGGTTCCTTATTCTTTTTTACTTTGTGTAGAATTGTACAATATTCAATTTAACTGTGTAGAATTTTTTGGTGTAAAACTGACACCTTCCCATAGGAAGAAAAGTAACTTTCAAGAATACATATTATTATTGGAAGAATAAATAAAATACAGGCTATTAAGAACGAACAAACAATAATAACAAGCAGCTGACCTAAAAAAGGAAAATGGATTTTCCGGTTTTAAATTATTTCCTTTGGTACAGCAATATGGCTTAACAGTGAATATTGTTTAATTCCATGTAATTGTTAGTAAGTTTGTTAAAATAATTAACATGCGACGTCAACGTACTTCGTGCTGTGAGTCAATAAAAAAACGTTTATGGTTACACTCTAATAGATTTGACGGTTAATAACTTGCAGGGTTTAGCACAATTTGAATTTTACACGGATAAAAAAAGTAACACGTGAAACATTGTACCCACGGTATTTTTGTTACATTCTGTTTCTGTTCTTATGTTATTTCCAGCTTTTACATCATCGGAGTGAAAGAGGCAATGTTAAGATTGAGGCCATTTTAGGTCATTTTCTATCAGTGAGTAAAAGTCTCCATTGTGTTTCTGGTTCCCTGAGGTTAAATCTTCGACTCGCTTAAATCCATTCGGAGAGCGTTCTTGAATCTCTATAATAAAAGCTAATAATTTTTTTTCTTCAATGCTAATTTTCCATTACTTTTAATTGAATATTTCTATGATTTAGCAGAGGTACATTGTAAAAGGACTCTTACCCACAGGGTTCCAGAATGGGAATCGAAAATAATCTCGCCCGAAGTACAAGTACGTTTCTTCGTGTGAATGTTTGAGTGACATACAATCTGCTATATCCGGTTTTTTGCTTTTTTCATTCTGAGGCTTTCAATCCCTTTCAAAAGTCGCCTTTAGAGTTTCCCGTCTTGTTTGGATTGCCTTCCCTGTAAGGTAAGAGATTTAAACTGTAGTTGAAAGATTCACAACCACATTCACAATTATATTTCCGGTCTTGAAATCTTTCGATTGGCAGATTTTATGTTTTACCGATTCCTTGATCGCTAGATTTTTAGTACTGTTACAGCTATGCTTTTTTGTTTTATATTATATTTACAGCTACTTTTTCCATCCAAGTCGTCCCTTCCAGTAATCCATATAGTCCTATGAAATTTAACAAATCCCCTGTCTGTATCAATAAAACGAATTCACCCTTCCTTTCTTCGCATTACCTATCATGTTTCAAATTCATTTTCTTTCTGTAAAGCCTTTTGTTATTTGGCAATTTATTCACCTTTTGATCCCGATTTACTGAAAACCCTAAAATTCTAGAGCATTTTTAGAGACGGATACGCAATCTATGAAAAAAAACCTACAGGAATCACCTGGAATTATTTAAAGGACAAAAATCAAGGCAAATATGTACAAATACCAAACGCCATGTATTACACTCGGCGCGCCGAGTGTAAATTGGCGGCACCACATCGCGATCCCTCGTGGCCGGATTTTTTTGCATGCAGAGATTTATTTCCAATTGAGAGGGTCGCTTCAGAGAAAATTGTAATTACATTGTCACCTGTTACTATGGAAAAGTAATTTCTCAACGTAGCACTCCCATCCGGGAATAAATCGGATGGCAATCGCAGTTGCAAGTTGCAAGATCGCAGTTGGTACAAATCTGAAATTTGTGGCCGTCATTTTTAATTAACAATTATTTGACAATGAATTCGAAGTTAGCTATCCCAGAGACCCCCGTGTTCTAAGTTTTATACCAATACGATGAAATCATGCATTCTCACAACTTTTGGATCCACTGTGTATTGAGTCAACTATTTAGAATCTTGCAATTTTGACCCCAATTTCGCATCCAGCGACCCAAAAAAGAAACCTAAAAATAAATAAATATTAAATTTTATAAAATTATAATAAGTAATATTAAATCTAATAGATAAATCGGACAGCATTTCACCTTAAACCCTTTACTGTTATCTAAGTGGCTATATAGTATAATTTTTAATACTTTTCCACCATTTATTCGATAATTGACGGTTATTCAATAATTCCCTACTATATCGGTCCGAATAAAGAATATTTTGAGGTTAGTTTAGGTTCCAACACGGTGCTAAATTTGGCCTAATTCATCAAGACTCCTTGCACCTGTACCCCTCCATTATATTTTTTAATTATTTGAAGCCCAGCTCTGTATTGAACCTTCAATGATTCTTTTCAATAGCAATAAAAATATACAGACTAAAGTATTACTAAAATTTATTACAAAATTGATAAATTTGTCCCATTTTTCGAAATATTTGCATACGAAATTCTGTCTTAGAATAAAAATGACGAAATGTAGGTTTCTCTGAATCAAATAAAAAATAATTTTTTGAAGTAAATTATGTGTTATGATAGGAAAAATGGAGGAGAGTACTCAAAGCTGGTAAATTTCCGTTTTTAATTTGAACCTGATATTCACGGATGGTTTTTAAAACATTAAAAAAGAAATAATCGCTAGATTCATTCAAAGGCAGAAGTAGTATATAATAAACGTAACAAAGAATATACTGTGTAAAGAACTCTTAATTGAAAAGGTCTACGTCCTATAGCCGGCCATAAAAATTTTAGTGAAGAAAAGAAATATATCAATTTTAAATTTCATGAAAACTGTTCTGGACTTTTTTCTCTACCAACCAGCGATCAAGGATGCACATTTTTCACTTTCGCCTTCTATGGAACTCGTGGTCGCCTTGAGAGTTTTTTGAAGGTTTCGATGTATTTGGATGGCAATTTGATGAATTTTTAACGAGACCGAGATAGAAATGACCCTACAAGGACGAATTCATGAAGTTGTTACATAAAAATTTACATGAGGCACAATATAGAAATTTAACATATGAAAAAGAAATATAATATACAATAAAATATAATAACTAAATAACTCAAGTGATTATAATAAATGTGAGACAAGAAGTTCAAAGAAATGGAAAAATAAGAAAAACGTGTAATAAGTCAATAAAAAACATCTTTCAAATCCCTACTTCACAAGTATTTTAATTTAGTGTATTAAGTTGAAAACCGAGTTCTAGTTTTAGTACGTTTGTAATTTTATTGACGGTTTTTAAATGTGATATTTGTTTTATATGTTTTTTTTTCAAGAATCCTATTTAAGTTTAAGGTCAAATACATTCAGGGTCAAATACATTCTGTTTTGAACTTCTTGCCCTATTGGAGCCTTTCCTGGTTTACGCCGTTCGAGAAACGCACTGAAATGTAAATTTATTCAATTCACATCAAACGAATCCTTAAACATCTAATCTTTATAATAAAAAGAAATAATTTTAATTATATGTATAATTTCATTCGACAAAATCAAAAAGAAGAATTGCTTCAAAAGACATGTAATCCATAATAATTATGCTAAAGATTCGTCTCATCTTTATTTTTTTGACATTTTACTATGCTGATCCCGTCATATTTTGAAAAACTAAAAAATTAAGAAATGAAATGATTATTATTTACTAAAAAAGTAAAAACGGCCAGATATTGATTTGAGTTATGAAAAAAGTCAGTGAAAATTAAAATACAAGAATGATATATTTAACTGTGAAGAAACTGCAAAGGTGTCGTCCATATTCTACGAAACGTATTTTTCCAACGATTTTGGACCCCTCCTCTACCCCTTACGTAACGCTTTTTGCGATTTTTCAGGTAGTTTTTTTATCACTGCCGTAAAGCTAGACAGGCAGACCCTCTCTCCCCTTCACCGTGGTCGGCAAACTACAGTCGCGAAAGAAGCCCTATGGCGGGTCGAGTCAAAATACTGCTGCCGATAAGAAGGTCCAAACCGCCACAGAAATTCAAACTTTGTGAATTTTTGCGATCGAAAAGAATCGGAAAATCGTCTTAATAAAATAAAAACCAATTAACTATATCACTTTTAGTTTAAAATTGATTTTTCATTATATTTTATCAAATCATTGATTTTTGACATTCCAAGTACAATTTTATATATGTATATACATATATATATATATATATATATATATATATGTAATCGCAAAAAAGTCACAGATTTCGAATTCAAGGCTAACCCATCTCAGAAAAAATGTAGCGCTGGCAGCGGTAGGCGAAAGAAATTTCTTAGGTCAAACCTGTCATTACCTGAAAATTCAGCAAAAAGTTTGCCGACCACTGTCCTACCCTTAAAAGCGTTACGTTATATATGGACAATCCCAAAGTAGCATTTTTCGAGGCTTAAACTGATATTGTTTTAAATGTGTTTGTTTTCTCAAAGAATTTTCTAGTCAATTAAAAAGACTCTTAATGTCGTAAAAGTTGGCTATTTCATTTTCTCAATTGTAGGGTGATCTTTTTCAGAAGACTGAAGCAAGAGAGGTCTTACAAATCATATTTTTCACGAGGAAATTTTTTTGCCTAATTTACACAAAAAATCTTGTTGGTTTTTATGTCTAAGTATCATTAGAACAACACAAACACCAAATATACACTACATATATAGCATATAAGAAACTAACAGTATCATATTGAATATTATAAATACAATACTGAAAATACAATAATCTTTCTTTAAAAAACTTTTTAAGTTTCTGTTCAGATAGAAAATATAATAGAATAAATTATATGTGATCCTCACATTCTAGGATCATTATGTTTTACCTGAGGAACATATGCAAAATACTTCCCAACTATACTGTACAGCTGAAGCACAAAAAAATACGCATAATAAACACAAAACAAGCCGGTTTTTGATATCTAAAAAACCGTTAAACATTTTTTCGTTTTTTCACGAATATAATTAGATTACAAAAGATTTTGTCAATATATTCTCACGTATAATATGCATTTCTATGACTAAATATATTGAAGAAATATGGTTGGAACTCTGGATAAAATATATAAATAATTTTAAAAGTATTTAATCTATCGTACCTTGACCTAAAGCAAAAAGGGTCCCCTGCTGGAAGAAAATTAAGGGAATGAGGCAATTTCTATTTTCGGCACCGTTTATTAATTTGGCTCTATCCAAGCTTGTTATGCAGAAACTTCAGGATTCACTCATAGAAACTATTTCCCTTAGGCAATCTTCCTCTATGTCCATAGTAATGTATAATTTTTAATTTTCTACAGTAAACTGTTAAAAGTATTATTTCATAACTGTTATACGTAAAAACAAAAAATTAATATAACGTAAACAAGTATGTACTAGGTAGAAACTTTCCACATTCTTCCTTCTAGAGGGTACCTTATTTTTTAGCTTTTGTAATGTTGAGCTTCTATTACCCTTAATAGCATGAGGTTAGATGAGATATCATGCGGGAAGTGCCCAATTCTGAAACCGTGTTAAAAAACGGTTATAAAAAGACTTGTTATAGCTGCTTCACTTGCGCTCTATGATGAAGAGCACTATTTCTACCATAGTTACTATGCTTATACACTTGAAGCAGGCTCACTTTTTATAGCCGCTGCGCATGTTTATTTTGATCTAATTAGTTTCGAGGAGTGCCGAAATCCAGTATAGCTATATAAAAGAACCTTACTACTGTCTTCACGAGTTGACACTTGACGGACTGATTGTGAATAGTGATATATTTGAACCAATTCGAAACGATAATTTACTATATATTACTGATAAATTAACATAAATTACTAAAAATTAGCGAAAAATTCCGAAATTTTTATTTACCTTAAATTTGCGGAAACTTTGGGTAATTTTTAATTTGCCAGAAATTTAGGAAATTTATGGATTTTTTCTAGAAATCTTTGAATATTGTCAACCGAGGCAAATCCATATATACATCTAAATGCTTGATTTATAAACAACTAATAGTGCTAAAAATGTCAACATCTCACATCAATCAAAGCTAGGCTCACACTTTTATATGTATCTCGTAAAAAAAGGAATTACAAAATAACGAAACTATGTGTGATTTAAACCCTCCCGGAGAGGAATGCACCTTATTTTTAAGTTGTTCGCAAATAATCTATGTCCAAAGATTCCGGGGTGAATCGCTACATTTGGAATAAATTATAAATACATTAAAAAACCATTAACAATGAAGAATAACATTCAAAGTAATATACGTACAGTGATTTCAGAGTAATATTTACTTGCAAAAGAATTACCTTCACGTGTTAAGATTTACCCACCACATGGGAAATGGTTACCATGTCAACGCTATTGAATCTTGTTTTGTCTTAATGCGAAAAAATTTAACTTTATCTATTTTAAAATTACTTGCAAAAAAATTCACATCTTTTTTTCTGTTATTTATTCAGCCATATAATCAATAATAAGAAAACAAAGTAAAATTAAGATATAGATTATGTTCATACGTGTGACTTTTTTCTATCATTATTATTATTGTTTTTGCTTTAATCGGCACAAAGATATTTTATTAAAGTTTATAGTTTTAATGTTAATATTTAATCAAAATTTGAGCTATGTTCTTGATTTTTCTTTTTTTACTTCGACAGACTACCTTTGTCAAAAGAAATACCAACTAAATCTTATACATACCTTAATTTTAGGCTATTGAAAGAAACACTATTGTCTCTTTCTCTTTCTCTCGTTTTTTAAAACTGCCGGAATAGATCCGATTTTTTCTTTTCAATATAAGCACAGCTGTTTTTGCTAGAAAACAATTTAGCTAAGGCTCGTAAAGGACCTTATCTGCTTTATGAGATTTATGGGCTTCAGCGATTTCGGCTAGATTTATAGAGCATGATATGCTTGTTTATCCCACCCACAGACTAAATAGTTGCCATCTGCTAAGGATTAAAACTTTATAACTACACAAGTGTGTGATTTTGCAATTAATGACTTGTAAGTAAGAAAATCCAAACCTGTAGGCCTTCACAAGTACAAGCACCTAAAACTTACCATAAAAATATTGAGATTTGAGATACATTTTCCATACTAAGAACATAATTACCGCAGGATCCTACTGGGAGCAAGTGCCATCCAAAAATGACCTCGGCTCCCAATAGTGGCAACCCTTGGTGGCCTTACGATGGCCTTAGAGTAATGGGGATTTTAACTGCGAGGGTCGAAACGATCGTAGTCTTCTGGGGACGAAAATGTAACTGTTTAAAATAGATTTAAGACAACGACTTACTATACCTATATATAGAACACTATCTTCAGTTGGTATTTATTTTCACGAGGGCGGTTTAGTTTTGTCCTAATTTTAATGCTGTAAATAAGTCGAAAATTTTAAGTGGAGTGATTCACCCCACCGAGAGGTGAATTGCTAAAACTACCTATTACCTTAATATATTTAAAACACGTGTTTTATAACACCTCCCATAATGTCGACCTATTTTCATGCCTCTGGAGCGAGCCCACAAACTCGCCTCTCGAGCGATGTGATAAAAAAGTACTTTCTGCTGCCTTGCGGGTAGAAAAATGACGACATCAAAAGAACATGTCATATAATCACCTTTTGTGAAAATGTTGTGTAGATGACAATCATGTTTTTTGAAGGTCGATATCTGTTACATGCATGGGTATAACATAACGAAAGTGTCTAACGTGTTGCTTTGATTACTGGCTTTGTGCAATTTGGAGCTCTTTTGTCACCGACTAGAAAAGCGAGATTGTTGAATCCACCGACAGTCATGAAAAATACTAAAATCATAAGTAGTATGAAAAAAGTGTCGTGCTGAAAACATTTCCCTTGCCGCAGAAATGGAAATATCTCTCCCTAGTTATACAAAATACTATTTGTTTGCAACGATCTATTGAATATTTTTTCTGAAGGCCATACAGAACTCATATTAAAAGCTAATTCGATCTTACGATAGTTTATGCGCTTTCACGTTATATCTATATCATGGTATGTGAAAAAATGTAGCGTTCCGCCCCAGTTCATGTTACCATGGATTAACCTAGAAATGTTAAAATTTGTTTAAATTCTCGTAAGTTATGGCATTCTAAAATTTCCAGAAAGTTTGTTTTTATTATTCATAAAATCGAAGCTTTCCTGCATCTTTTACAAAAGCTGACTTGTGCAACAGGTGCAGAGAGTAGGCCATTGTAACTCGTGTATTGGCTCGTCAGTTTTCATTAAAAACGGGTGATACGCTGCTTAGCTTCGCTTCGCCGTACATTTTCATTTGCAAAGTACCAGCAGGGTAATCCCGTCCCTTTATCTTAGTTATTAAATTGGTTTAACAATTATAACTCATTGTAGTCTATAGTATATAATAATGCAAAGAGTTTAAACATTTATTTATCAAATTACACGCAGCTCTTAAAAACATTTATCCAGAGTTTTTTTATACAACTTAAAAAATAAATCTTAATTAATAAAGCATAACAGAGAAGGTAGTTTGTTGAAGCTCTTATCATATAGTCACATGAAGAGAAAAACTGGATTAAAAAAACTTACGCTAGGGGTAGTATTGCCTTGGTTGAATTGCTGCGCTGATACTTGATCATGGAAGTAATGCTCACTCTGGTTGCTAGATATGTTTTGGGCGAAATCAAGCAGCCGCCGATTAGGACTATCCGGTGTGGTTGAAAGGTCATTCGGCAACGTCGGGAAGCAAGTGGAAGTGCTTGTACGTTTGTTCGATAAGCTAACGTAATGTTCGTAATTTCTATAACATCCAGCACCCGTTTGTGCCGGACCTCGATCACAGCCAGACTCTCCTTCTGTACTGTTACCATCGACACCAGACATGTTGTGACCTAGGAATCAAAAATCGTCTGTATTTTTCCAACTGTAAGCTTGCAACGTGCTTAAAAGGGGGTAACCTTTTGGCCACAAATTCTACTTTTGTCCAATAGAATTACCAGAGAAAGTTTTACTGCCGATCATGGAAGCACTGCCTTAATTCCTATTTTCTTGCTTAATATTTTACCTTTTAAAGTGATATAAACTCAATTCAAAGAAATATTTTAAATAAGGAGGTCATAGTCAAATCTTTGTGGCATTCTATTTTTATTTAGAACAGAATGAAACAAAACTTTCATGAAACAAAAGTTTCGATTAACATGAGTGCATTCGATTCTATTTCAAAATAGAATTCAGAACAATAATACACTGAATTTTCTTCAACATTATTAACTATTCTAAGCTTTTAAAAGGAGTGTTTGAGAGTAACCTTCTGGAGGATCGTCTGCTATCCCAAAAAACTCATTAGACAGCTATGCCAGGGTAATAAACCTTGTTATGGATCCTTAGGGAGTCAACGAAAGCTCAGAGAGAAATGAAATTTGACTTCTCTCGTTTCCAGTCAGCCATTAGAGAAACAATGAAGTTAATTCTTTAAAAACGATTTGAGAGAGCAGAGTGCCTAGGAGATTAAAAATTTTGATTTATGTTTAAGGGATAAACATAGAACATTGGTCATAAATTTCCTTAAGAGCTCACATAAAATAATCAACAAATGTTATACATATATGAAAAAGAAGCAGCTTTACGATATTGAAACACTGAACTGAACAACAGTGATGACAAAATAGGAAAAAAATGTACTTAAATAAATCTTACGTCTTTAATAAATAATAAGAAAAAAAATTCTTCGTTATGAAAGTTTCAAAATAAAGTACACTATTATAAAAACAAAATATTTCTTTTTTTATATCTTTATAAATATATAATGTTTCAACGAATATAAGTTATGAAGTTACATATACTGGAAAATAAGAGCACAATAAAAGTATAGGGAAAATAAGCAATGTGAAATGTACAGGTACCGTGAAAAACGAAAAGTAAATAGTCAACTTAACTCTACGGGAATATAGGCATTGCTGAATAGAATTAGTAATTAATTATTTCATCAACCGATTTCACTTTTAGGAACATAGAAAAAAAAAGATATTCAAAACAGTCTTTTGTTAAAATATGACTCCGACGACTGTGAAAACCAATTAAAAAGCCAAGTATTGATTTCACAAATTCTTTTAATTCTTGAAACTTACTTCCCATGGAAAAAATCTGTGAAATGCCTTCCACAAATCTTTGCACTTAACGTTTGAATTGAAACAAAAATATTTCTTCAAAATTCCTTACAATTTCACTTAATGTAATGCCTCATCATGATATAAAGTTTCATAATTAAAAAAAAGTTTTGAGTGAATATTGGATTTTTGCGAGTCTCGTACAGAATATTATTATACAATTACTCCTATATACTCTATATAGTATTATTATATTTTTATAATATTATATATATGCATATATCACTATTATATTAATATACTCTATACTTGCGATTCCCTTCCAAAGTGTTTTCACATTTTTGGTCAAATTTAAGCATGTGCCTCTTACAGTAACTTGCCATATTATTAGGCCAAAGCTAAAAATTACAATTTTCACATTATTTTGGTCATTTATTGTCAGTATTTGAGCTTTCTTGTGTTTTTAAACTTCTAGTTCGCTAGATTTGCCAGATTCGCCAGACGAATTAGCACGTTTTTAGGTCGAAAGAAGGTCACCGTTCTCGAATCACCAAGAATATCTCAAGATATGAATCCCATCTAGAACGTTTGGAACTTGATGAAACCAAAGTCAGTAAGCACGATCCTACGACCAAGTAAGAGCTAATTCGGATACTCAATCAGATTTGGAAACATTGTCCAGAGATAAACATTAAAATTGAAAACTGTATGAACAGTATGTCTTGTCGTATTGAAGCTTTATTATCCGTCAAAGGTGGGCATACGAAATTATGATTCTATTTAAAAGTCGGTTTTTATTGTAAAAATGCTTTAGTTCAATGTAGATCATTATTTTTTGAATGAAATTGATCATCCACAATATATTTCAGGGCAATGTTCCCAAATGTGATTGAGAATCCGAATTAGCTCTTACTTGGTCGCAGGATCGTGCTTACTAACTTTTGATTCATGAAGTTCCAAACATTGTAGATAAGATACATAGCTTGAGTTTTTCCCGGTCAGTCGAGAACGGTGACTTTTTTTTTACCTAAAACCGTGCTAATTCGTCTGGTGAATCTGGAATTTCTAGCAAACTAGGAGTTTAAAAACACAAGAACGCTCAAAATAATTATAACAAATGACATAAATAAAATGAAAATTGTAATTTTTCACCTTTTGCCTAATAATATGGCAAGGCACTGTACAGTTATAATGTGTTGATGAAACAATAATCACTTAAACATTCAAATATATAAAATTCAATATATGTTCATAGAATGTACTGTTCACGTGCAATGAGTATGCGTGCACAGATGAAAAGCGGAGCCTCTTCACCCTGTCCAGGTGACGTAGAAGCTGAAAGAAATGCCAGAATACTTTGCCAGAGTATAACTTCATCAGAAAACAGAGAAAGACTAAAGCTACAATAATGACGACGTTCAGCTCACAATCAATTGCAAGATAATACTCAGCCCTTGTTTCAGGAAGTATTATCCTTGTACCTATAAATTCTTACCAGTGTCGACGATGACGTCGATGAGGTCCATGCTCTTGGCGAAGGCGTCCCTCAGATTGATATGATGAAAGGACACGATGCTGCCCTCTCTCTTGGCCCTTTCGAGCGCTTCGCGACGCTTGAGCGCCTTTTCTCGCCTCATCTGGTTCTTGTAGAACTCGGCAAAATTATTGACGATAATAGGAATAGGTAACGCGATTACCAGGACACCACATATGCAACACACACTGCCAATCATTTTGCCAAGAGGAGTCGTGGGGTAAATGTCACCATACCCAACGGTCGTCATGGTGATTCCTGCCCACCAGAACGTCTCCGGAATGCTTATGAATTTCGTGCCTTGCTCATCCTTCTCAGCGAAATACGCCAGGCTAGAGAAGATCAGCACCCCCATTGCCAGGAACAACATGAGCAGGCCCAACTCCTTGTAGGAATTGCGGAGCGTAAAGCCCAAGCTCTGAAGTCCTGTCGAATGGCGAGCCAGCTTCAGGATTCGCAGGATCCTCATGATCCGGAAGATCTGCACGACCCGGCGCACATCTTGGAACTGGTCGGTGGCGTTCTTGTTGGTCTCTACTAGGAAGAGGGACACGAAGTAAGGCATAATTGCCAGCAGATCTATCACGTTCAGTCCGCCCTTGAAGAACTTCCACTTATCCGGCGAGGCGCTGAACCTCAGCACATACTCCAAAGTGAACCAAGTGATGCACACAGCTTCCACCATCGCGAGTTGCGGATTATCTTGAAGGGTACCCTGCTCATCGTATACTTGCATACTAGGAATGGTGTTGAGAGTAAGTGCGATCGTTGATAGCACTATAAAGAGTATTGATATCACAGCTATCACCTGCAAAGTCACGCAATTCAGCAGAGAATTACTGCATGCCGTTGCGGAGTTCTTCTTGCTTAAAGGAGAGTCTGGCATTCCTCTTTATCGGGATCTAGCAACGTTTTAAGAAAGCTTTATCGCTTTTGATAACGATCTGAAGTACAGATAATCCTATAGAGGAATTGCCTTGTGCTTAGTTTTTTAGGGTATAAGCCTACAAGTATGATTTGAGAACTTAAGGTTGGAATTTTATAAGCGACTTTCTTTTACTTCAATGGAGTTTATATTTTAATTTCAGATAAAAGTGAACCCTTAACTACTTACAATTCCAGCGTACACCAGACTCAAAAACTTAAAGATTTTAAGGGCCCTCACAGATCTTGAAGGAACTTTAAGACTTTCATATACATAATATATGATAAAACTTAAATAAAATGCATGGAAAATCATAGATCAAGAAGCAACATGCAACTTGAAGCAGACTGTTAAGGACTTAATGGAACTTTAATTGAATTTCAGGTCAAGAAAAGTTTTCAAGAGACTTTTTGTGATCTGAAAAGAAAATATTGAAGGGTGCACACCAGGCATGAAGAGCGGTATTAGCCTCAGAGCAAGGAGAAAGAAGTTCAGTGGAAAATTTCTAGGTGGAGTTCTTTGTTCATGGTGGCTTCTTGAATCATTCTCAATCTCGCATAATCCAGCCACTCTCAATAATTGTCCCTTCCAAACCCCGCTCCCAATTCAACTCACGATTTTAGTATGTTTATAGAGAGTTTGCAAACCCCTCTCATCTCAATCGCTACCTACTGATCATTCAAAACAGATAATGGTTATAAATCTGATTTTTAAGCGAATCACTTAGATTCTAGTTTGCAACTACCCCAGTGAGCATAAAACTAAAAAATGTCATTACGACATTTTAAAGACATTATTTAAAATGTAATAAAGACGTCTTCCAATTTGGCACCCACAGGAATATGAAGGGAAAGCACTTGTGAAATTATTGCTTATAAAGAAAGTAATTACAATTTTTATTTCTCATATTTATTTCAGTAAAAAATCGCGAAATAAGGCCTGAAAATTAACAAAAATGTTTTTGATTTATACATTATATTAAAAAGCATGTCCAAACATTTTTAATTCCCCACCGGACGAATTTTAACAAGGTCTAAAAAAGAAATAGTAGACTTACGGTGCATTTATAACATGAACCATAGCAAATTTTATTTCATTTCTATCC
This sequence comes from Belonocnema kinseyi, assembly GCF_010883055.1. Taxonomy (NCBI): domain Eukaryota; kingdom Metazoa; phylum Arthropoda; class Insecta; order Hymenoptera; family Cynipidae; genus Belonocnema; species Belonocnema kinseyi. The sequence goes on along the minus strand of NC_046657.1, from coordinate 92,181,578 downwards.
TGAACATTATTCTTATTTTAAAGTGCTAGAGCGGAATATTTTCTCAGGTAAATAAAAAAATACCAAATTGTCATCAAAATAAAGAAAATTTTATCTAAAACTTAATCTAAAACATATTATTTTACACGTAAACGTTTAACATACAATAAGTTCAAAGTCACTAATGCACATATGCTCTGTAGGGTTTACCTTATCATGGATACATATAAATTCATTCACATTGACTTAACTCATATGTCTTACTATTATTTATATTGTCGGGACAGACTACGTATTTCATTTGAAAATTAATTTGAATGAAAACTGGGAATGTTATGCGGAGTTTCAGTTTTTTACATCCCCCCACCCCATGTAAATCTGCTTGGATAGAATTTGGAATACATTATTTTTCTGACAATGAGACGAAATTCCATGGGTGGGTGCAAAATAATGTCGACAACATTTTTTGACTATGTGCTCATATTTAAGGGTTACCCTAATGCCATGGGCATTAAAACTTAACAGTGGTTCCCGTGAAAGGCGTACAACAACCGAACCACATTACTCTCTGTCGAAAATGTAGAAAATGTTGTCTAGCTATTATACGGCATTCATATAATTCGCAAAGCCGTAAAACCGCTAGAAGAGAATTTTCCACGTGATCGACAGTTACGTGATTAGGCCAGCATATGGTCCTTAAATGTTGCGCATGTCAAATCTAACTGATGTTCGCCACTTTCATCTGTAATGGTTGCAAATTTTCACTATTGCTTGCTGAATTACAATAATTAACACACATTGTTAAAATTTGTTTATCAGAAATAATCTTTATTATTTTAATCATAAGTTGAATTTGTTATTTTTATATTAAATGTAACTTCAGAGCTATCCAAGACAAACTTTAATCACCATATGGTATTCTCGATTTTCTACCATTTCTTTAGCAAATCTAATCAAAATTTTGTATTATTGAAATTTTTGAAGTATATCGATTTACTGTAAAATGTTTCAAGAATTTTAAATGTAAAGAGTATACCTATACTTACAAAATATCATCTTTCTGAAATTTTGCTATGACTTTTGAATTTTGTTTTAATTTGATTTGACTACAATTAAATTGTTTCAATGTTTTAATTTTATTCAAACAATCATTGTTAAAGAGATATAAATGTGCATAGATAAACTGATTCTATAAACTTGGTTCTTAAATACGGTATTGTTATCGATAGACAAAATTATGTTTAAATATTTATTATTCTGCAGAATCGATATTATCAAAATTATACATATAATCACATAACAATTTTTTCATTGCTATAAAAACACACAATAATTATTTTTTTAGAAGTTAAAACTCATCCAACTTATCAAAGCTCGAGTTAAAATTTTTCATATGCTTAAACCATTTTTTAAGTCGTATTATATTCATTTTTCTGTTTTAAGGCTAATTTATCATTAACATCACAGCCATAATGAAGTTTTGGAAGCGATTGTAAAAGTCGAATGTTGAAATTTGTACCCAAAAGAAAAGTTATATTTTTTTTAGGCGGGAGCGGTGTCGGGAATAGATGCACGTGATACCTGGTAATCGCGTGTAATTCTTCCCACTATCGTCATAGGTGATTACTTTTTTTATTACATTCACAAACGTAACAATATAGGGTTGCATAGAAATCTTGACATTTATTTCGTTAACATCACCTAGAAATAAAGCATCTCTTTATCATAATCAGGGGTGGATGTAAAGCAAAAAAGAAGATTAAACACAGCTAACTATAGATTATTGAATACAGTATAATAAAGTACGGGTACCTTCATTGTTAGTAAAATACTATCTATCCAGCGGGTTAACCACTAGCAATTTTAATGCACACCTAAATTTAAGAATTCAAAGTAACACAAAGAATTGAAAAACTTAAAGGGAACTTAAAATAATAATAAAAAGAATTGATAAATTTCACGAAAGTTTAAAAGTGTTGAAAGGAATTTAGATTACCTCAGAATTATTCCGGGCAAATAAAAAAATTCAAGGCTAAAAATCAAGAAAATTCAAAGACGTTCACAAAAATTCCAAATAGTTCATCGTAAAAAATGCAAAATAATTCAACGGAATTTAAAATGATTTGAAGGAATTCTAAGAAATGCAGAGAATACAACAGATACAAAGTGTATTCAATGAATTCAAAGGAATTCAATAATCTTCAAAAAATCAAAGAAATGCAAAGAACTCAAAGAAATGCAAATTTTTCCAAGAATTCAATATTCCTTAAAGAAATTAAACAAAATTAATGCGATATTAGCGGAATTCAAACGAATTTAAGAGAATTCAGAAACAGGAGTACATCTAAATTCTGTAGTGGCATGTTATGTCTAAACTATGAACACTGACAACAATATAGTCAACAATTTTACCAGACATAAATTTTAGAGAAATCTTATTTTATAAGAGCTAGACATTTTATTTCCGTATTTACAACTTCAATTTCAATGGACGACATTTATCGTCTTATATCATTGTAACAGAAGGATTGCACTCAAAAATTAGACAAAGACTTGAATTTATAAAACATCATACATATAAATTTACAAGCATATTTAAAATCATTGACTAAATTGGTACTTTCTATTTGCACTACATACTATATTATGTATTTGTGATGAAATGCATATCGAAAGTTTATACAATTTCTATGGTTTATGTCACTTGTCTACTTTCCAGCCGAACGGTTTCTCGAGTCACGAGACTCAGTAGTATTCGCGTTTCAGGTCAGACATAAATCTAGCAGAGAGATTGTAGATAACCAAGGATGAAGGTCTAGTTCGCAGTTGTAACAATTAAAGAACAATTAAGATAACCATTGTTTAGCATACTAAATAATTACAAAAAATCTGAAATTAAATAAATTCTGCATTTTATTTTCGTGCTAAATCAGCCGAGCAACCCTGATTACTTTTTTTATGTCTACTTTTTTCATTCTTGCATGAGTGCACAGATACAAAGTTCTGCAATTCGTTAATTATAATAAACACTAACTAGGTGATCAGTGGTTACATGTAAATTAATTTTTAATTAAATTATATATTGTATTCTATTCCATTACAAATCCATTCCTTAAATCCATTTTTATTAAATCAGAGTACACATAACTGGAAAAGTTCATTTTTCGCTCCTACCATTCACAACATCAGCAGAATTTTTTGCTATCGAGGGCATACGTATCTGCCAGTGAAACAAATGCGTGGGCGTTAACACTGAATTCTATGTAGATTGAAATTCTGCGTCGCAGTTCGCAAAGAACTCAAGCTCAATGTAGTAAGATTTATATACTCTGGAATCATCATGTTTATTTAGAGTAATTATAAAACAAATGTTTGGTCTAAAGAATGTCAAATGTCATTGAACTTTAAGAAAATGGTTAAAACATCTATAAGTAAAATTGAGAAACAATATCTAATTTTAAATTGAATTTAGGTTAAAAAAAAGAATTCGAAACTTATATCTTGCATATCTATTATTCTGGAAAATTCCGATCTATTTTAAGATTTGTTCTACTCCATGCTAATTTCCGCAACTGTCCTCGAATGTTCTTGTCGATCAATCGGTTTGCTTTTTTTAGCGATGGAAAACATTCTTAAACAAAAAAAAAATCAAAAAATAAACAGAGTTTTTGAAAGTGGAGGTGGCCTTCCTGATATATCAAACTAAATATATAGTTGACACTTATCTCACGGCCGTGGTAAATTTTTTGTTTTGTTGTGTTGGTACACTCGTCACGATCATATGTTCACAGTTTTGACTATATAGCTCGTGTTGTTTTTCTGGCAGAGGCGTAAAAGATTAGAAGGGTTTGGTGTGCTCGGCGATTTTCTTCTTCCGAAAAAAATGGAGCAAAGAGAGTTTGCATTAAATTTTGTGTGAAAAATGAAATCCAGTGCTCTAAAACTCTTGAAATGTTGACAATTGCAAACGGTGAGTCTACTCTGAGTAAGAAAAATGTGTATAAGTGGTACAAGCTGTTCCAAGAAGGCCGAGAGGATGTCGAAGACGAACCTTGCCCTGGACGTCCCAGCACGTCAACAACAGATGAAAACGTTCAAGAAGTGGAAGAAATGGTGTTGAAAAATCGCCGAATTACCATCAGAGAAGTTGCTGAAGATATTGGCATATCGGTTGGTTCATGCCATGCCGTTTGCGAAAGGCGATACGCAAAAAACATCCGGAACTTTAGAAAAACAATTCGTGGCTTTTGCATCACGATAATGCAGCTGCTCATTCATCGTTGCTTGTGAAAGATTTTCTGACCAAAAACAGCACCACAGTCGTGCCTCAGCTTCCATATTCACCGAATTTGCCCCCCAGTGACTTTTTTCTTTTCCCAAAACTGAAGAGACCCATGAAAGGACATCGATTTTCAACGATTGAGGAGATAAAAACTGCGTCGCTGAAAGAACTCAGGGCTATACCACAAAATGATTACCATAAGTGCTTCGATGATTGGAAAAATCGTTGGCACAAGTGTATTATATCTGAGGGGGATTAATTTGAAGGGGACAACATAAATATTGAGGAATAAATTAATATTTTTTGAGAAAACCATAAAGTCACCTTATTTTTTGAACAAACCTCGTATAGCAGTTATTCCCAGTGGGGCACTGCGGTGATTCTTTGAAGTATTTTTT
>NC_046657.1:92171468-92176819 GCF_010883055.1 Belonocnema kinseyi | reverse complement strand
TTATGTACGAGAAATTCTGTAATGTCAAGTCAGTTGTAACTCTTAACTCTTCCCACTGTTTCTTCCACTCAGTTCTCGACCTCCGCTCCTTTTTTCTCTCGTATTATTAGATACTCGTTAAACACCCACACTGCGTTTTGATACCTATTACCCCACTTTCTTCTACGTACCCATCATGTTCCATTGTTGTGCCAGATTTATTCTCGAGATTGTGTAAGGTTTATTTTATACGCTTGTAGGAAGCAAAATCTCGCAAAGTACACACATTTTGAGCCTCTCCCAACAATCCACCACCTCACCGCTCCTACATTACGTGAAGTACAAATTTTCGTGCTAAATTCAAATCCGACCTTCTTTTTTTGCCTACACGTTAACTGTTACTTTCTACTTATTTATTACCGTTACCGTTAATGTCAGTGTTACCATGCTGCAACTAAACATTTTATCTATTAAATTTTTAATGCATCATTTTTAATTTCCAATAGTTTTAGATACTTTCTTTTTTTAATGAAAGTGCTTTAAAAATTAACAGTTACATTTAAATTTAAATTCAGTTATATTAATTCTAAACCTATTTCGGTGCTTTAAATGTTCCTAATTTCGGACTACACGCTCTTGTGCGCACTCTTATGTACGTTTCTCAGATCTTTCTCCTATTCCTTGTCTCTCACATCTGTGACAAATAAAAAGAGGACTTCAAATTTTGTACCAGACCATATTTTAGGCCCTGAACTAGTTTCTTAAAATGTCTATCACTTCATTGAAATATTTTTACGATAAGAATGGATCCCAGTGGGAAATGTACGATCGCCACAATCCTTAGCCAATATTGGCTCGGCGCCCGGTGTATATACCCCAAGCTCGGTTCGATATTGCGCCAATGATGTATAGCGGTGAAAAAAAATCGAAAAGTTAATCAAGACAATTGAGATTCACAGCTAAATCAGGGTATATACTACACGAGCTACCAAACTCCAGCAAATTTTCGTTGATTCAGATTTACAGAGTGCCGTTCTTCTTGCGCAATAGTAAAATAAACCCATTATTTAAATCAGTGAGATAATATCTCTAGCTACTTACGCACACTGAGAAACTTTTTATTGGAAAAAATACTAAATTAGTTTACAATCGAGGGACCAAGGCGATAATTCGTATATTTTAATACAATAATCGTAAGCTATGCTATTTCCATATGAAATTTTCCTATTGATAATACGAAGTCTTAGTATTTTTATAATAAAATCCTAGATAGGATAAATTAGTAGAGACATAATTCAATTATATAAAAAGAGTAGACGTAATAAGTACCTAAAATAACATAAAAGACTACATTTGTAAGAGGAATTACTAGTGTCTGTAGGAATATGAATTATACTTTGACACTTTCTATTTTTTGTATTATAGAGTAAGATAAATTCGGAAGATCGCTCTCAAATATTAGTAAGTGACGTTGGACCGAGTGCAGTCGAGCGTAAACGATGTCAGCCAACCAACGCTCTACTAAAATTCCTTAAATTTATCAATCACTCATTTTGGTTTGATGCAAAGATCCTTATTATAATAAATTAGGATGATTCGAAAAGTTACAATTGAAAAACAAATTTTCCACAGAGGGCAAAACATTATTTTTAAACCTCGATATTAGGATATTTGATTACGTTAAGATATAACGCTCAGAATTTAAAAAATTTCATCACTGTGAACAATTAATTAATAATTTAATCGAAGTCAATTTGAGTGCTAGCATTTACTGCATAAGGGCAACACATTTATGGATCTCATTATTTAGTTTAGCAGCATGGAATATCGCCGTGCTGCCGCATTGGAGAATCGTGTTCGGTTCCTACCAGCTTTATTTTAATCACATTTTTCTGTTTCAGCTTGTAATATAATATCCCTGCATGTATATAATAATGTATAAACTATATATAATCATGTGTACTGTATGATTGTAATTTAAATAAATATAATAGTGCGAAAGAGTTCAACATCCCATAATAAATAAGTCTGAATTTACGGCGTATGCTCGTGTGAAGGATAAGTGTGTCGTAACCTTCAACGCGACGGGGCACATGTTGGGTTTATGATTTTTCGTCTACTAATCTGAATGCACCAATTTTTACTAAGTCGCGTACTAAATCAGTGCGCCGATCTCTCTCGACGTTACTATAGTCCTATGCAAATCCTGCAATCTTCTGTAAATATTAATGCAAGAAATTTAGAATTTTCTTCTACCGAAATTAGTAAGTGGTATAATAATACATTATTTTCTGGTTTGCTATACAACTTTGTAAATACTTCAAACCTTTTTTGAAATAAATGTAAACGAAGTAGTAAACATTACAAAAAATCCGTAATGTCCCTCCATTGCAAACTAAAAATAGTAAAATCTAATCTGATTTTTAGCAAATATTGCAGCAAAAGACTTATCCGTGTAGAAAAATTTGAAATGTCCGTTTCGCTTATTTCTTTGGCGAGCATTTAGCGAATTCTATCAAATAATGATTAATTTAAATAGTAATAATAATAATAATTTTGTCACATGCATAAATCGAAAGATACAGAGGAATCAGTGATTCCCCGGTAAGAAGGCTTGTATTAAAAAGTATTGAAAAATTTCATCCAATGGTAACGTGAGAAATATTTAATACTTCTGGATCCCGTTTTTGTCCTCCCTTTTAATTCCCCGCAGCAGTTAAAGTTACCCAGGCGGAAATATTAATATAGTTTATAAATAGTGTGAAGTTTTATATAGAATTTTCATTTGTTTTATACATTTTTTGGATAAAACAAATGAATATTATATTTGAAACGTCACACTATATCTAAACTATATATAATTTTTCCGCCTGGGTATCTCTTAAAGTGAAATTTGTTCATTATCTAGCGCCGAAAACATTCTTCTGAATACCACAAAGCAACCAAGAAATAGAAAATTTTTAATCCCTTTTAATTTAGTAAATTTCGCTCCTTTCATTGACTGTTTTTCGAATAATAAGGAGGTAAAACGATTTTTAAAACATAGAATTGGCCACTTTACGATATCAGGATTAATTTCCATGCAGAAGGTTCTGTTGAAAAAATAATTTTTGAATTTTTTATCATGATTTTATAATTTTTTAATTGATAATATTTGAACAGATCGAACATTTTACAATGAAGAGATGTATTCTTGTATGCACTCCTCCTAGATTTTTCAAATCTCATGCTTTTGAAGCGTGTTCTAATGCTTCAAACGAAAATTGTGTGTTTAATTTATTGGAGGTTATGTCTGCAAGCTCCGATCGAATTTAAAAGGGATTGGAATCTTATTATTTTCGCCACCTGATGTGGATTAAAAACGAAGGACAGAAACGGCATTTTTAGGGATTAAACATTTGTTATACCTTTTAATGCAAGGCTTCTTACCGGGACGTATGTCAGATATCCGCGTTCTGATACCACTGGATAAAGCCAAGAATTCCTCTTCAAACGAAAGAAAAACCAACCGAATATGTATATATTTGGTGAAAAAACTACACAATTTAAAAAAATATTTTAGTAGTTTTTATGAAATTTTAAGGTTATCTTCAACAGCTCATCATTTATGCAGAAAAAATTTCAGCCAAACGGTAAAACATTTTTTTCTTCATTCTAAGTGTAGAATAACATACTTTCATGTCACAATATTCTGACAACCTCATGCAAACCTCATTGGATGATTTGCAATTAGTAATGGGAAGCAGAAGAAATTAACCAAATTTTATTTATTTTACTGTTGTGCAAAAGAAAGCTTCCGTATTATCATAATTATTAATACAAGATTTGTTTGTTTTTGCAACTCTACTTTTTTGCTATTTACAACTTTGTAGTTTAAACTGTGATTATACTGAAAACCGCTTAAACTATCAAAAAATAGGATGCTGCTTGTATTTAACGTTAAAAATATATTAGAATTAAAAAATCTCAAAAACCTAACCTGTGGGAAAAATACGGAATTTTGATTTGAATTTCGCACATACAATAACTACGGAAAACACAGAATCCATTTAATGAAAGCGAGGTAAATTTTATTTATGATTCCAAGTACCTGAGTGAATATATATGTACTAGGATGTACTTCATAAAGTTGGAGAGCTGTTTAACCTAGATTACTGTTTATTTTACACTAATTATTGTACAGAAAAAACGAAAGATAAAGTTTACATAGATTCCAGGTGAAAGATTCACCGCAACAAAAATTAACCTTGCCAGATAAATTGTACATGAATTGAAGATAATTTCCAATTTTTAACCTTGCCTGGATAATCTTTCATCTCATAAGCGCTCAATTTTTATTCAAAATTTAGCAAGAATTACTACGCCAGCGCTATCTATCGTCGTTTAAGTTCATTAAATTGGAGAGAGATAAAGATTCCTATCTGTCAGTTGCTTTTTGCCATTTTTGCTAAATGGTAATAAATCAGTTCTAATTGGTCTAAAATAGTGTGATTTATTTCGGAGGACATATATTAGTAAGAACAAATTTTTTAGTGTTCTCTGTTGTTGATTCTACATATTTTACTGAAATTTACTCACTTCTGCGTGACGCAGTCGACGAGTTCAGAATTATTTTCCTAACCTCGATGAAACTTTCGCCGAAATATGTTTAATTTTTAACTGTTGCAGGTAAGACCTGCAACAAATTTTAACTTTTGTTTTTTCTGTGTTGTTTTAAATTTGATGTCCCGATTTATAGCTCGAATTCACTTTACTTTGCCGTTTTTCTAATGCTACTAAGGACGCCGTAGCAGGCGGCAGCTTTTATTCCATCGTAGGATAAACGTTCGCCAAATAGCATGTTAAGTTTAACAGCGGGGAATTTTACGTGTAACAAAATTTATTTTCAGTTTTTTCTGTGTATGTGAAACTTGAAGTACATTTGTGTAACGGCTTAAGACATATTTCGTTTTATTTTTAGGAAAGATTTTGGTGCCCTGTGCTGTCATATTTGTAATATGTAAAAAATGCTCTAGAAACATCGAATAAACTTCGAGGGCCGTACAGATTGAGATCTATCTGAAAATCGCCCAAATATGTATATATTTTTTTACTTAATTTAATACGCAGATTGCTTAAATTTCAAAACTAACATAATTAAAGAATTTCTGGAAATTTCTGTTCATTTATTATTTATCAGCTCTCATAAAAACTTAAGTATCACTCATATTATACAATATTAAATAAAAAAATGTAGTGACCAGAAAATATCCGCCTGACCATAAACGCCGTTACTACTGATTCATGGAGAAAACTTCTGCATCCTAAAATATACCTTCAAACAATATGCAACTATATGATGTATCACAATTGAGTCTTCAACGCTAATTATG
>NC_046657.1:92155187-92171368 GCF_010883055.1 Belonocnema kinseyi | reverse complement strand
AAACATCTTTTTTGAGAGCTTTCACTACTTATAATTTCTACCACTAATAATCGTAAAAAATTATATTGATATCAACTTCCTGTGATCGTTCTAAAGATTCTTAATAATGTAATACAACCAGTTTATTGATGTAAAACCTACGAAAGAGATACGTTGCAAGGTGCTACGAGAAATGTAATTGAAAAGAATAAAACTATCGCCTTATTCATTACTCAAGGGTTCTCCTACATTTACACTGTACGAGTACATAACATTCTAAAGGTCTCAGGCGATTACGCCGCTCTAAATCTACATGTTGTGAATCTCCTGCAATCTAAAGATTTTATCCAAATCTAATACATTCAGGATGCTTCGTCATTTTGCATTTTCAAGAAAACAAATTCTCATTAGGAATAAATTCAGCAGGTGAAAATATGCTATTTTAAACTTTTATTTTTATAAGTAATTAATTTAACTATAAAGCGATTCATAAATCTAATTTTCAGTCGAATTATTTATTCCTAATTTTCTATTTATTTAATCACCTCTTATGCTAAACCACATGTTTTAAATTGGGAACAAATTAAAAATATAACTGGCTTAAATCAGATCAAGTTTTAAACCCCTTTAAATATTCATTTTTAAGCAACTTTAAATACCAACTGTTTCAAATGCAGCTACATCTTAATTCAATACACTAAATTGAAACTTTTTATTATTTCTTTTTGTCTTTATGAAATCACCCTGGATGTATTCTACGCTTTAAATTACCTAGACAGCAAATACCTTTGATCGAATGTCTCCCGCATGAACTGTAAGCATGATCACTTGTAAATAGATTATTAATCACTGAGATGCTTATTATGACAGTAACCGATACTCTCGAACGTCAGGACAGAGTCGGTAAATCATTTTTAACCCCCTTATATATTCAATTTCGTTTAAAAATTCTGATCCCATTATTTCCCATTACTTACATCATAAAAGGTAAATAACAATTTTTTGACAGTATTGATAACACAGGCATGTATGACGCTTATTATGAAAAGAAGTATGTGCCTGTAAAAGAATCATTTAACATAGACTTTAGGCAGAAACGCGGGCTGTAAAAATTTCTGAACTCGAAATGAAATAGGGTGGAAAAATTTTCATTCCCTGACGGCAAATCGAAAAATCGGAATTTTTATATCGGTTAATATTTTACTCTCGCGCATCAAAGTTTTGAATTGTTAATACCAATTTGTTTACCATTTTTCTGCGAGTCAAAGAATTATAGTGAATTTCATTTAAATCAAGTTTTTGTTAATAAACAGTAGTATATACTTAGAAATTGAGCAACATTTTGTGTTTGTAATTATAATTTTTTGATGGGCATATGTCATTGGTTAAAAAAAAGCTGAGAAAATCGTACAGTTCATAAGGCTTAGGAGAGATAAACTCTTACGTATTTGTAATGTCTTATTATTTTTGACTTAATTCGGACCTTTAATTTATTCAAAACTACCACAATTTCCTCGAAATTTAGAAATTAGGAACACTAAGCTCCGGTGAAAAGTTATAAGCATTAATATTATATCAAATAGGAACAAACGACTATTAATCTCAAATTATATTATTTTATGGATTAAAAATTTATGAATTAACCGGATCAGCATTTATAAAAGAGAACAAAGAGCTATCGCGTTGAGAATTTGCCTGTAAATATCATTTTTAAGAGGATATGAAGAGAGTGTTCTCTAAAAATACAATGAAGAAAATCATTGGACATTAAAATCCCATTGAAAAAACATAAATACATCTCCGTATTTGCAATATATTTTGATTTGATAAACTTGATTTTCTAGTACAGAAAGCCGTGTAATATTCCAATTGATTGGTTGATTTCAATTGATTGGTCGTTTATTAAATTCTCTGAAAATATAAATTACGAAACACAGAGCGATGAGAAGCTAATGCAAAATTTCTCTGTGACAAGGCTTTCATTACTTTAAAAAATTTCAACATATAGCTACCGCACTCGTCAATATATCAATATTCGAATAAAATGGTACTTAAGGGATCCAGCGAACCTTTGTCAACTCATTAAATTGAAGTAACTCACCCTGGCGGCGATGGACGTAGTCGGTTTCTCGAGCAAGTCCCACAGCCACTTTTGATATTGGGCACATTTGCCCTCGCCAAACTCCTCCTCCTCCCGCTGCCTGAGAGATTCGGCCTCTTTTCTCATCTCCTCATGAACATGTTCCTTCCGCTGATGATATTTATGTTGGCAGCAACTTTCCAAGTAAAGCTCATCGACGCCCCAATACTCCAGGTCGTCACTGAAGGCCAAGACGCACATCTCGTCGACCAAATGAAGCTTTCCAGTACGGTAGAAGTTGAGGATGGAACTGAAAGACTTGGGATGTCGGTCGAAGAAATACTCATTGTCGACAAGAGAGTAATCATCACACAGCTCGGTGATGGCTTCGTGGGTGTTGCATTCTCGGAGGCGGCCAAGACGAGTATGAGGTAGGCGCTCGAGGGTCCGCCAAAGAACCTCGTGCTTAACACCTCCAACATTGATTGACACCCTTCGGTTTAGGGCCTTGGACCGCATGATCATGAAGGGCTCAGGGGGCAGCGAGGTCATGGATCGGGAGTAGGCACGCTGCTGCATCTGCAGCGGTAGGAAAGGTGGTGGCGGCGGGGGCGGGGGCGGGGATGATGATGTAGGAGGTGGCGGGAGAGGGGGCGGGAAAGAAGTTGGTAAGGGTGGAAGAATTTGGGAGAAAGGTGCATAACGGACCTCTTTACCTCCGACCACACCTGTCCCAGTGTAGCCGGACGCGTTCGTCGACGTTGCCGCTGCCGACGTCGCCGCCATAAATGAGGTAGTGACGCCGGTATCAAAGCCGTACCCATCCATGTGATAAACGGCAGGACACATACCCCCGATACCATTTCCATTGCGGTCTGATTCGACCTGGCCCGAATCAGCAGGTTCGTTGAGAATTAACCTCGTCAGCATCAGATGACTCTTGCAGCTGGATGAGAGCGAGATTGCACAGAGGGCAACCTTCTCCGTTTATCTTCATCCACCAGCGCAGCCTCTCTGCTCCGCTGTAGTCACGGTGACCCTGAGCCACGACATAGTCTGTAACAGACAAACAATGCTGTCTCGTTATTGCGTTCTCTTTTTTCTTTATTCAGGAAAAATATTGGGAAAAGAAAATCACAACTGGTGAGGAAAGTTATATTTCTTAAAGTGTTATTGTACATGTAGCGGTTGGGAGTCAAGAATCAGGAAAACATAAGTAAAAGTCGTCCTTCAAGTGAATTAACTTTATTGCTACTAAACAATCGATGAGGCCACAGGCCGTGCCGAAATTTTCAAGTGCGTAAAGGTAGAAACCTTAATAACTAACCTTCCCAATAATTGATAATGTTTTATTTTGAGTGTTGTCTGTATTCTGCATTAAATCCTCTTGAAAATGAAACTGTGACTTAAATATAGCGCCAATTTATGCCAATCAAAACACATAAACGTTTACTAGTTACGGTACAGCGGCACTAATCAGATTTAGAGTACCCCGTGTCTCAACTCTTCCTTAAGAAGCTAGCCTCTTCTAGGCAGACGTAGAGGATCAGTTCCTGTTAGTAATTATGATTATTTTAATCCTAATAATCCAACGAGAACAAGCCGGTTTAAAGTAGAGTTAAATTTTTTTCATTTTCGAAGACAACATTAAACTCATTGGCTTTTACAAACAAAGTTAACGTTGAGCATGATAATTTGTCATGCGTTCTTTCTGATTCATTGTATAAAAAAATGCATATTTTCCAAAATAATAAGATAGAGGAAGTTATTTTTTTCTTTTATTTCTCCTTAAGTTATATTTTCAGTGATTTTTAGTCATTAAAATCTGGATCAATGCGATTCATTCGTATTCTGTAACATTGAAACATATTCGAGCTCTCACAGTAACACACATTGAACACGAAATCTTTCACCTCTCGTACAAAAGTATTCAAGAGTTAGACGTTATATGCAAACTCTCGCATTAAGAAGTGTTGCACTTTTGTCCCAATGCCAGGTTTTCACAAAGCAGATTTCTAGAGAATATCTCGTAAACGCGAAGCAATACTATTTAATCCGACGTTTTTGCATTGTTGCATTTATTCAAGTCGGTATCAACTTATGATACCAGTCAGCTGGTACCAGTTACTGTTACATCAGTCTCTCATGTCAATTACGCATTGAGAAAAAATTGTGCTTTCAATTTCTGGCGATCAGTGTAAGACAGGGAATCCATTTTTGTTTAGTCTTATTTACTGGGCTCCAACACATCGATCCTATCTATCTATCCAATTCTTCAAATTGCTCACAATGAGTTCCAAGCTTTTCTGCCACAGTAGAAATTCCCTTTGTTAATTCTTTGTTCACGCACCTGAACCCTAAAGCGCTTAAAAATTAAATTCTTACGGTACCCTGGGTGATAGTAGGCACCGCAAGAGTAGGGAAATGCATCCTCAGGTATTAATACAGAATTCAGCCTGTATTCGTTTGGTTTCGGATTAATTGCGATTGCAGTTGGCGATGACGTACGGATTGAAAAGGATTGAAAAAGTAAGTACGAACGAGCATCAGATTCATTCAGATTGAATTCACTCATTGAAAAGGATTGAACAGTGGTTTTAGATTAGTTCCGAATTTATTCAGATTAGGGACACAATTTGAAAAGTACTGAAAGATGGGTTGACATAGTTGATGCATTTTTCTCGGATTCCTTTCGATTGGATATACGGCTTACGAAAAATTGAAAAGTTTGTTCAGTTCAGACTCAGATTAATTCGAATTGTACTTCTGATTGAACAAGATTGAAATGTGAGTTCCGATACTTAATATCGGTATAAGGATTGAGAACGATTGAAACACCTATTTAAACGAGACTCGATTTCATTCGGATTGAATTTTGACTTTACGCACGGATTTAAACGTTTTTAACGTCAGAATTTGATTGGATACAGATTCGTTTCTTTCAAGTTTTGTACTACCATTTTCTCTCAAAAACAAATTTATCGTGGTTTCTGAGATTTTTTAAAGCATTTGAATTTTAATAGAATAAATGCAGTATACACTACCCATTCAGAAATTTCCCCATCTTTTTCTATTTGAAGTTGGCTTCTGATGGCGCCCTTATCAAAATATCTAGTCCAGAAAAAACTGATTGTGTGCCCTATCAGAAGTTCCCTTACGTCTACCATATTAAATTTATTTCTAACCTTACATATTACTTAAATTATTAAATACATGTTGAAAATATTAATTTTTGCACATTCAAATTCAAAATTAAACCGCTACTACTCTAATATTACACCCCCTAGTGGCCATTTTTGTAATTAATTGGAAGCTCCAATAAGGGAAATTTCCCCTCCACGACATTCTCCGGACCTGTGCATACGACCACGGCTATTACAAATCTTTCTGTCTCTAATGGGGTCCCCGCCAGAGAATTCCTAAAATCTTATATTGCCTAAAATATTAATTTTGTAGGTTTTGAAGGTTTCAGTATGCAGAAATAATTTTTTTATGAGCATTTAAACTCGTAATTCTCGAAATTATTATTTAAGGCACTATTGAATATTTTCTTCGGGGCCAGGCAAATATTTGTCAGTTAAAGTTAAAGAGGTTATGTCGAGTACATCTGACCAGTGCTTTAACAGAGTAGTACTGCCCTGTACTGATCACCAGTACAGGTAATCAGCAGTTCGCCTAGTGCTGGCTAATGGCTAGCTATAAATGTTTAGAAAAAATGTTATTTTATCTCAATCTTAAACTATGTAAAATGGTATAAAACACCTAAAAACAAAAATTGTATAATAATAAATATTTAATTAGAAAAACAGAGTTCACAATTTTTTTTGGCTTTTCGAGTTATAGCTTATGAAATTTTATTTGTAATATAACCTTTTTAAATGTAACTATATGTATTCACCCTAAAAAGGACCAATAATATTTAGAGTCAAAATAGCCGCAATCAATTAATATTTATTTTTCAAATACCATTTTGTCATATCGTTAGAATATATCAGCAACGGTTGTTAAAGTTAACCAAAATGTTTGAATTAAATCTTAATTTTTGAAATTATAAATGATATTTGAACGATATGTAGTCGTATGATGATGAATGGATAAGAGTACTTGCTGCTAGTAGCGTGATAGTACACTGTAGGAGCCCCGCAGAGGCCTTTTACTTTAATTGGGTTGTAGGCGGGCTGACACCACTAGAACACTGCTAGAAAATCTAACAAGGCCCCCATGGCCTCAGCGTTTCGTTCTAGATGGATTCATAATAGTTTTCCTCACTAGAACCCGATTCGAGGTAAGGAAAACTCGTCAGAACCCTACTAGAAACCTTTCGAAATTTCTGCACGGGTACTAAAATAATGAAGTAGACAGCTATGATTTGGTCAGATGCATAAGTATTGTAAATGAGCATTTGTTTACATATATTTTTAAATAATTATCGAAACCTTCAGAAATGATGACATTTTTCTAACGTTCTTTAAGAAAGTTTTTCCTTGAATGCAAACCAAGTTTGATACTGATTAAATAAAAGGTGTAAAAATTAATTGATTAATTCTTATAGTAGTTATTTATACGTACTAAGAAAAGCAATTTATAACTAAAATTAAATTACTTTTTACCAAGGGCATGCTCACACGAACGAAAGATCAATTTTCTAATTTAATATTATAATGCTTCTTATATAAAACGAGGTTTGGGGTCATACATGGGTCTATACACTCTGTGAATAACTAAGCAGATTAATTTTGTTCTGTAACTTGAACTCATTTCTTATTATCTTTTGTTATTTTGTATGTGCTCGTATGTATTTCCACAAAGTTCTATAAATCTATACATTTTTCCTTGTCCGGATGATGCTTTTATCGATTACTAAACTTTCCATCGCTGCCACAACTTAAACGAGTAGACATGAAAGTATTCTTAGAAATCTAATTTATTGTCGCGTAAGTTTATGACATGAATGAATGAATATCTGTAGGGGAAAGATGTCCCACAGAGAGTCAGAGAAGCTTGAACTGGAATAGATGTTTATTTTTAAATTATCTTGAAAAGTTTGACGCGTGGTAATAAAGTCGTATCCTTTATATAGTTAAAACCGTAAAGAAGAAATTTTTTTATTATTCAGTAAGGAGCACTGAATTTGACTCCCCTATGTTGAGGATACACAGGTGTGTAGTCAAGCCTTGCATATCAATCTCAATTCAAGAATAAAAATACTTTTTTGTCAGACCCCACTTGAAAACGCGCCATTGCATGCACATTCAGTAGGCGTAATGAGGCCGCTTCCAGCCAAGAGACATTCGCACATGCGCACTCCGCCGCCGGGCGAACGTGAAACTTTACGCCCGCTATATAAAACTTTACGCTCGATAAATAAAAGTTTATGCTCGCTATACATAAACTGCACCACGCAAGTGAGAATAGGGAGAAAATTATACTTATCTTTTAAAAAATTGCATCGCTGAAGCCCACCGTTACCCTTTGGCTGAGCACTCTATTTATTTCTTTTAATCATAATTTAAAATTGTTAAGAACACCAAACACCTTTCATCTGCTTCACATATTAATTTTCAAGGAGGGACACAACATATGTTCCCTTCCCCTTTCCAGGTCCCCCTTCCACTTGCCAGGACTACAAGTTTAGACTGGATCTATAAAATAAGTAAGTACGGTGACGAAAAATTACTTAACTGACTTGTTTTTTCTGAAATATTAGAAGTTAAAAAAGGCCCTTTAAGGCGTAGCATTTTTGTTAAAGAGGCTATACTGGGAAAATGAAAAATGAATACCCTGCTCCATTACCATTATTTCTTTTTTTATCCACCCGAGCTATGTGAAAAGGAAATTGTACGGTGCAGCGTTTTTTTTTAAAAGGCAATCCTCGAAAAAGGATACGTATTGAATAGTAACACACCCTATTCTGTTTTGAGTAACACCATAAGTGCGTATTCAGCGCCTGTAAACAATCTTTAAATTAGTATTTATAATCCTATGCCTGTGCGCGATTTACGGTTAGTCCTAGACTTATAATAAAGTAATTACGTACTGTGATCTGATTTTCTAAAGAAAAGCTTTAACAGACTTTACGATGTAAAGAAAATTATTATTTCAGGGCCGATTACAGGTATTGAAATAAGATTTAGAAAAAACAGTTCGGAGTGGTATTAAAATGAGACCACTAGTGGAAACCTAGCTTCCTTAATTTTACTTCGAAAATAACAACATGAAGTTATCCTATTCAAAAGCAAGACACACAAAAAATGATAGCATCAAAAAGAGATTTTGAGGCCTTAAAATTGCACTTCTGACTACGTGATTCATAGAGAAAAAACTCAATTTCATGAAATAGAGTAGTTTTCGCTATTCTGTTTAATAAGCTCCAAACATATATATCAAAGCATTATGCCACTTTATATAGCAACAGCTCCGAGTAATCTAATTCGATTACTGTCTACAATCTTCAATTAAGCACTTTGTCTTGCAAGAGAATTTTCCATGCAGTTCTCTTTCGAAGAAAGCGTGACTTGACGTATAATAACACGAAACGGTACACTAATGTGCATTTTATTTTTGTACAGCGCAATACCTGCACGCGACTTGCATTTTCAACAAAGTGAATTATTTCCGCTTCACAAACGTGAATTATTGTAATGTAAAAGAAGAACAAAATTAGAGATAAAGAAGGAAAGTAGTTAGGCGCAATACATAAATTTTGAGAATGTGCTTCTACTCGTACACGTAAACACAGATTCAGATGTTCACCAAGTGTTTATTGGGTTCCGGGAAAGATGCCAGGAACGGCGATCACGATTGGCTTTGTCACCGGTATTTGCAGCCCATTATCACTTCTTGTGCATACAATGCAACTGTTGTGTTGCTTGGCATTCCGATAAGATAATGAGATACTTACTAGAAATCATAAAGTGCTCATTTTTATGTTTCTGATTATCAGCAATAGACCAAAATTGTTTGTGAATTTAATTTACATACATATAGAAGTAGAGGAAATCTCTTTACAGTACTATATGATTCATATACTGTGGTTGGTAGGCACACTAAATATTCATTAATTAAAAGCACACATACAAATACGTAAAATAATTAATTTTAATTTTAATTTATTAGTACTTATATTAGTCCAAATATTATTTAAATTAAATAAATTATTTTATATGCATCAGTATTTTTAATGAATGATTATTTACAGTACGAAAGTTACTCCTATAATATACCGACATTATATGTATTATATACTCTTTAAATTAAAAGGAAATCGAAAAATCCAATCAAAACTTTTTTCAGAACTATTGAAAAAGAACACCTTTGCTTTTGTGGTTGCATATGTTTTGGAAAAAATGAAAATTTTTATTTTTAGTGAAACGGTAGTGAAACTAGACAAGTGGGAAGTTTGCCGAAAAGCCAGAGGCAAATCAAAAACGAGTTGGTGGCGAGCTGGTAGTGAGCGCAAGCACAACAGCTAGACAAATTATTTTTATAACACGAAAATCTAAAATCCCCTGCACTGATTACGAACAATTTTTCTTAGGAAACAGATAATGCATATATGCATATATGCTGAGCCTATTCTCGAAATATCCTAACATTGTATATTCAGCTTTTAAAATGAAATTTGATACGCTGACTATGTACGTAAAATTTGCATAATTTGATTAAAAATGATACACAGTTGCAGGCACATACATACACATGCACACATGTACAAAATAATTGGTTAAAAAACCACCGCAGGTCCCCTTGGAAGTCACTGCCATCCAAGAAAATAGTACTCTAAGTTTTAAAAAGAACTGTCGTACATTACACCTATAACCATGCATCACGACCGTTTGATGGGTGGTCATAAGGTAAGATGGAATCACAATCACGGACCGTTGTGTCTTGAAAATACTGAGCAAACGAAGAATGACATCTCTCAACATTTATCTCAAATCAAATCTTAGGTAGGTAAGATATTGCGGTAAATGATTTAAAAAATAAATTTCAATAGTGTGGGAGTTACGCCACTTTGAATTTTTTAATGCATATATTTTCATATCCAATAAAAAAGTGTCGAAAATTTTTTGATTTTAATTTTTGTTTTAAGCTTAATTTTTTGTTCCCTTTTCACTTGCAAGTTATTCCTTGTGATTTAATCTTTCATTTGAAAAATAACTTTATAGCATTTTCTCGTTTCCGAGTTATGCACTTTTAAGTTGAAGCGTGCACGTACACTCTCCCGCGCAACGGCCTAAAGTGGTCCAGAAATGAATTTTTCAGACAAATTTGTCTATTCAGGATACAGTTTTTAACCATTTTAAGTTTCTTTCAAAACACTCTGGATTGAATGTCTCACAAAAATGAGAATACCACTTTTTTAAATACTTGAACAAATATAGCGGCAAAATTGTTAATTTGAAAGATATAATATTTTTATCTATAAATGCATCTCTTAAATAAAACCATTGCTAGTCAAAACTGATAAAAATACTTAGAAATCATCAATATTTTATTAAAAATTATGTTTAATTACTATATAAAATTCATTTAACAAATGCAACACTTCAGGGAAAAAAAACTTGAAAAATTTCCTAGATAAGTGCTGGACTTTTGGATGAGCCATAATTCAGGCAGATTACAAAAAAATTTGTACATTCAAGAAATGGTTATCAAAAAAACTCTTTATATTTTTAAAGGCTTCCATGAAATAAGTGCGTGATTTAGAAACTAAGGAGTAGAATACGAGTCAGAGAAACACTCCTTGACCAGATTGGTGACCATTGTCTCACTAATTTAAAATGATTAAATGCGCAAATAAATTGCTTACAACAAAAAGTGATTGCAAAACATTAAAAAATGTTATATTAAGAATGATTTAAAATGATTATTTTGTGATGAAAAAGGTATGCCTTAATTATAATTTAAAAACAATCATTTATTTTAAAAACTGATGGCAAAAGGTATTTAAATCTCCAAGATTAGATCAGAGATCAAATTCCTTAACAAAAGTTGCACGATTGGTTCTTAAACGAACATTATTGCAGGCTTCACAATTTAAAGTGGCAGTAACTATTCCGACGTAGTTCTCGATCTGCTTGACATCACGTACTTATGATAACCCTTATTTCTATTCGAAACAAATTAGCAGACATCGATATTGAAAATTAAAATTTATTTATCTAGAATCTTTAACGATAGTAACACATCTAGTTATCGAAACACGCGATTGAATTTGAGTACAATTGGTCGTAAGTTAAGAGTTACTTTAAATCCAGTTGAAAAAAACTTGTTGCTTTCACAACTGAAGCTTCAGTTAATTATTACGTTAATACTGGCTCTTCAGCTAAACAGATAAAAGAAATGACAAATTTTTTACGAAGTATTGTAGGTAAAAAACCTGTTCCACCTTATTATCTCAAACATGTGTCCGAAAGAACAAAAACACTAGATAGTGTATAGAAAAGCGATGTGTGCAAATTTGAAGTTTCAAAATTCAGAGAGAAAACTTAGAAGACCTGTAGTTTGAGCAGACACAGAAGAAATTTTAGAGTTAGTTTCAGAGAAAAGAGGTATAATAGGCAATGTACTCGTCAAAATGATGATGGATGGAGGTCAATATTTTTTGAAAATATGCTAAACAATATTTAATAAGCCTGCTTCGCCAGAAATAAACAGAGCACGGTGAGCTGAAAGACACTTTTAGCTGGTCGGCCATGCCGAAAAAAACGGACTAGGTAGATTTGTTTGGAAGGCTTTCAAGAATTGAAAAAACCTGGAATCAAAATCCTAGCTGATCGTTTTTTACAAATTTTAAGGGAAAACTATAATTTTTTTATTAATAACCACTCTTAGCTTTTAACCCAGGATCAACGACGAGGACGTGGTGGTTGGCTGACCCCATTATTTTTTTTTCACTTCTTAACATTGTAAATAAGATCTGTAATTTATCAAAAAAATAAAATTGACGTCAATAAATATGGATAACAACTTCAATGTAAAAGGCACTTCATAAATGTTTTGAAGATAATTCAACTACAGCAATTCTTAGCTTCTCTGCATATAAGGTATGATTAGAGTGACTAACTTTATGTTTATTCCAGAATTTCAAAAACTCGTGATGAATTGATTCTCCACTTTGTTCAGACCATAATCCCAAACCACATTTTGATTCCAAAAAACTTAAGCATTTATCAATATGCTTTACTATTACATGTACCTTCAAAGTTTCAGAAATCTCTGTTGCCAAAAAAGTTTTTCTAAATTCAGTAATAACTAGTTATTTCTAGTTTTTCTAGTTTTTCTAAATAGTTATTTCTAGTTTTTCTAAATTCAGTAATAACTAGTTATTACTGAATTTAGAAAAACTTTTTTGGCAACAGAGATTTCTGAAACTTTGAAAGCATATTGATAAATGCTTAAGTTTTTTGGAATCAAAATGTGGTTTGGGATTATGGTCTGAACAAAGTGGAGAATCAATTCATCACGAGTTTTTGAAATTCTGGAATAAACATAAAGTTAGTCACTCTAATCATACCTTATATGCAGAGAAGCTAAGAATTGCTGTAGTTGAATTATCTTCAAAACATTTATGAAGTGCCTTTTACATTGAAGTTGTTATCCATATTTATTTACGTTAATTTTATTGTTTTGATAAATTACAGATCTTATTTACAATGTTAAGAAGTGAAAAAAAAAATAATGGGGTCAGCCGACCACCACGTCCTCGTCGTTGATCCTGGGTTAAAAGCTAAGAGTGGTTATTGATAAAAAAATTATAGTTTTCCCTTAAAATTTGTAAAACACGATCAGCTATGATTTTGATTCCAGGTTTTTTCAATTCGTGAAAGCCTTCCAAACAAATCTACCTAGTCCGTTTTTTTCGGCATGGTCGACCAGCTAAAAGTGTCTTTCAGCTCACCGGGAGAGGGAGTCTTTATTCCGAAGGTGGTACTTGTGCCCAAAAAGCTAAATTAACAAGTGTCAAAAGACTAATATTGTTAGCTGTCGTGCAAGATGTAAAAGAATCTCATGAAAATGTACAATCCTTATTCAATTTAACCAACGTCAACAACGTTCCTCTTAAGTTACTCTGTGATTTTAAACTTTTACTCGTCCTTAAAGGTCAACAGGTAGCCACTTCAATGTATCCTTGTCTGTACCGTTTTATTTCACTCAAAGAACTAAAAGACAATAAGAAGCCGATTCAACCAATAGTGAGCAAGATGATGAATCTAATACTGGGTCGAAATGATAAAAAGTTAGTAACGCTCGTTTACGTTTAAAAACTCATGGAGATTTAAAAAATGATCATGAGTAGCTTACTCTTGAAGGTGGAAATAAGAAACTTGTAATGGAAAATCATAGCACTATTAACTCACTCCTCCTCAAAGAAGCAGACAATGTACTTGTTATTGAAAAATGTCCAATTTCCAAATAACATATTTTACAGAGTTATGTTAACCATTTGTTCTGGAATGGATTAGTGCCGCTACTTACAAAAGCAAAAGCGTTACTGTAGCCAAAGATGTTGAACATCATTGCAAAGAATTATCATGGAGACATTTTTTAAGAAAATGCTTGTAGACAACTTCTACAAGAGTCAGATGCACTTCATGATTCAGAAATGTATTCAGATGTAGGTATATGAACAAAATTGTGGATTTTTGTTTTTCTACGTTGACACCCCGTCAGGATTTTAATAAATTCATTAGAGAGTTGAAAAAAGCTTCTGCTAATAAAAAGGTTTCAGTGATATTAATATTTCACGTCATTTTTAAACATCTTGAGCATTCCTTGCATTTTTTGGATGGCGAAGGATTTGGATTGTGGTCAGAGCAGCCAGGTGAATCAGTTCACAGAGGCTTTTTAACCGTTTGGAACCGCTACAAAATCAACGTTATAGATGATCCATTTTATCGCGAAAGATTAAGAAAAAGGGTCGCAGAATACTCCTCCATGCATATTTAGATTTTACATTACACATTTTAATAAATTATTTCGTTCAAACGGTATCGTTCTTTTTATCATTCTTCCACCCACGTCGTAGTTCTGGATTAGGCTGAGAGTGGTACAAGAGTAGGAATCACGTGAAAAAATTACTAGCTTTTATATTTCGCGAAAGCATGTAGTCAAAAATAAGTAAAAATGTTGAAAAAACCGCCAAACAGTAAGCTAGAATTTCATTGGGAACGGGTTTTGAAACTATAGAATAGCTGGAATAAGATGGCGTGAACCGCTTCATTAGGCATTTTCATGAAAAGTCTTTTTGATTGAGGATAGATTTCATGCCTAATCTGAAATATTAGTCGGTCTGATTTTTTTACCCGCCTCAGGTAAAAAAGTTACATACAGTTTATATATAGTGAACAAGACAAAGATATTCTTCATTTGTTTTATAAATTTTTCTGTATAAGACAAATTAAAAATAAAAGTACTTCATCGACCATATATATATAATTAAAAATTTGTCATAAAGACAACCGTAGGATTTCGCCGGGAGCGGGTGCTAATCTGGAAAATTGCACCTGCTCCCAGCGAAATCGCGGTAAAATTTCAGCCACAACCACGTCTCACGACCGTGAGATAGGTGGTTACAGTCTGTAAAGGAATCAATACGACATCCAGCAAAAGCCTCGTGCAACCTAAAAACACGGAGCGACTCAAGGACAACCGCCTTCTGCATTTTTCCCGCAAGTGTTTTAGCATATTGTTGACACGCAGGGATGCTTTTTAGGCCATTAGCAAGTGAAAGCTTGGCCCCTCAAAGAGCGCCGATGATAAGGACAATTAGTTTAACAGAATATTCCGGGTACAATAGTTGTAACTCCCTTATAAGGTCTCGATACCTCTCTTTCTTTTCATTCTCCTTGGTTATGATGTTTTTGTCAGCTGGTGCCGAAAATTCGATAACGAACATGGTTCGCTTCTCGAAATCAAGAAGAACCATGTCAGGCCACGAGTGAGCAACAGAAACAATTGTCGAGAATATAAAGTTCCAGTATATGCGGCACTTCCCATTCTCGACAATTGACTCAATTTCCCTAGGAGCATTTAGAGGAGCGATATTAAGGTTAATGCCGTAAGAGTGACAGAGATGTTAATAAAGCACTCTTAGTGCCGTATTGTGCCTTTGAATGTAGGTCGTTCCCGCGTGAGTTGGACAACTAGATAGCATGTGAGCTAAGTGCTCGGGGTGTGCATGGCATGCCCTGCAGCTATTATCGGGAATGTCTTGGCTCAAAATGTGGCGAAGGCATGTTAAATTGAAAATGACACCGTCTTGGCATGCAAAGATGAAACCCTCCGTACCAGACTTTAATCCGGGCGATTTAAGGAAAGCAAACGTTAGCTCATAAGACATTGACTGATCCTTCACATTTCTGTGGAAGATACCGTGCATCTTCTTATCGAGGAACTGTTCACGAAAGTTTTTCTCTTGTGCTTTCTTAATCCGGGCTTTCAGGAGTGAGTACTCGAGATAGATAAGATTTGATGCATTTTGCTCACCCCTAATACTGAAATCAAGTCCGAGTGTTTCAGCAGCCTCCTCCGCTGCTTTGTACAGAAACGCTCCTTTGCCCACTTCTTCGTGATTCCAGACCATTTTAAGAAGAGGGTCTCTTCCATTTGCAACTCTATGTGCTGTACCCAGAATAATCTTGTTGTGAAGACATTCAAGACTCAATATTCCGCGACCTCCTTGACGGCGTGAGATGTACAGTCGCGGAACGGAAGACTTAAGATGCATGTATTTGTTCATGTGCATAACCTTTCTTGTCCCGATATCAAGGGATCTGAGCTCGTTTTTCGTCCATGGAACTACTCCAAGTGAATAGAGTAGTACCGGGACGGTAAGCATGTTCGTTGCAGATACTTTGTTCCTCGCCGACAGTTCGGAATACCAAATTTGCCAGATAAGACGTTTGCATCTGCTTCGGAGAGTATCCTTTATAGATGTCACATCCTGAATGCGGCTCTGTGGCATGCCCAGGTATGTATAAGGCTCTCCAGCGCAAAGGTTTCGTATGGTGCTTCCATCAACGAGCTCAGGATCTTCAGGGATGCCATTAACTTTTCCTCGCTTCAAATAAACCTTGGCGCATTTGTCTAACCCAAATTCCATTCCAATTTCCTTAGT
>NC_046657.1:92153044-92155087 GCF_010883055.1 Belonocnema kinseyi | reverse complement strand
ACGATTTTTTCCAGATGAGATAGTAAATCTGGTTTTCCAAAGCGGCATTAATCTCTCTATGCACCCAACTATTTGCGGATGAACCTTTAAGATTTCCAAAAGGATTTAGGATAGCTATGAATATCTTATAAAGTGTGTTCAGACAATTTATTGGCCTTTAATTCTTCGGGTCACCTAAGTTGCCTATTTTCGGCAGGAGTATTGTGCGCCCTTCCACCAACCACTCTGGAATCTGCTCTTCCGACTTCAAATATGAGGTGAACATACGGGCCAAATGCTGATGGGTTGAAGAAAACTTCTTCCACCAGAAGGTTTTGATACAATCTGGTCTGGGTGGGTGTTCGACAGTAACTGGAGGGTCATGGAAGAGTTGAGATGGGTCCGAGAGAAACTGTTGATTTTATCTGACCCATCTCTCCCTCCACTCGAGACTTCTCTTAGCGTCAGATAGTATCCGTATTCTCTGAACAATATGCTGCCTGATGATCAGCAGCTTTTACTTGTTAAGTGTGTGATAACGGGTCCCGAGTTCGTGCGCAAACTTTCGAACCTTGGCGGTAAACTTCCTGCCAGATGTGATGTAGTCAAGCACACACTGAATGCGGGACGCGTACTGTCTTGTCCAGCCTATCTTTATGGCAAGTTGATGCATTCGGGTCTTATGATGAACCGTTGGTTTTGTTATACGGTTCGCATCGGCCAAAGCTCTCGCTGCATTATACACACAATAATTGATAGCCCATAGGTCGGATTCTCGGGAAAAATATCCACAAACCTGGTCATCCATTTCAGCCAGATCTTTAGGCTTTAGAGAAACCTTGGTGTTGATGTTTCTCCGGGTCGTAAAGCATCGCTCTTCATCTATTGGATGCCTGCCCGCGGTTGGTCTTAGTGTCGCCTCTCTTTCTCTGTTGCCGGCTTGTTCTAGCTGTAGTAGAGTAGGCGTTCTGCTTACATAGCCCCTTTTACGGAGTAGTTCAGCATGATTTCGCAGACGTTGCTGCGAGAAGTGCGATAGCTCCGGGTGTTTCTCGCACCACAGAGTATGCAACCGTGCCATGTAACCTCGTTCAGGGGTGATTATCGGAAAGCTTTCGATTCGACCTTTCAGGGCGACACCATGAGCCCACTTCTCTTTTGCCTTACATTATTGCCGCTATCTCTAGCACTTCGCCATTCCGACGGGTTCTAGTGCGGCAAACCTGCAGATCAAAAGTACAAAGTCACTCATGTATTTTACATGAACGATCTTGAAATCTATGCTAAAAACAAAGATCAACTACATCTAGCTCTAGGGATTGTCGAACGATATACTAAGAAAATTGAAATAGGATTTGGGGTAGACAAATGCGCGAAGGTTTATTTGAAGCGTGGAAAACTTAATAGCATCCCTGAAGATCCTAAGCTCGTTGATAGAAGCGCTATACGGCACCTTTGCGCTGGGGAGACTTATACATACCTGGGCGTGCCACAAAGCCGCCTTCAGGATGTGACATCTATAAAGGATACTCTCCGAAGCAGATACAAACGTCTTATCTGGCAGATTTGGTATTCCGAACTGTCGGCGAGGAACAAAGTATCTGCAACGAACATGCTTGCCGTCCAAGTAGTACTCTATTCATTTGGAGTAGTTCCATGGACGAAGAACGAGCTCAGATCCATTGATATCGGGACAAGAAAGTTTATGCACATGAACAAAAGCATGCATCTTAAGTCTTCCGTTCCGAGACTGTACATCTCACGCCGTCAAGGGGATCGCGGAATACTGAGCCTTGAATGTCTTCACAATAGGATTATTCTGGGTACAGCGCATAGAGTTGCAAATGGAAGAGACCCTCTTCTTAAAATGGTCAGGAATCACGAAGAAGTGGGCAAAGCAGCGTTTCTGTACAAAGCAGCAGAGGAGGCTGCTGAAACACTCGGACTTGACTTCAGTATTAGGGGTGAGCAAAATGCATCAAATCTTATCTACAGTCTGTCAAGTTAAAGCGTGGGTGGCTTTACTCGCAGTCGGTAAGGTGTATCGACATGATTTTGGTGTCA
>NC_046657.1:92147349-92152944 GCF_010883055.1 Belonocnema kinseyi | reverse complement strand
ATCCACGGAGTAGGTAGCAGCCAAGTTTCTAATGGGTTGTACAAATTAAGGTGTCATTCGAACCACCTGCACTTCAGTAAAAGTGAATAGACAAATTTCCAGAGATACTAGCTCAGGGAGCCAAACGTGGACCTGTGACGTGAACTATGGATTCTTATTAAAAATATTTGCAATTCTGGGACACTAAAAGTCTTAAATATATATTAGAAGAAAAAGTAAACTATGTAGAGATATGTCTCTGTAAGTTTGTTTCCATAAAATCACACAAAACCATTGAATTTATCATTAAGAACGCTAATTCTAAAGCTGTGCGAAAAGCAATAATAAAAATAATTTTAATGATTGCTGAGATTGCGCACTTCGTTGCCAAATTACTCTTTGAGCTACTAATTTCTTTAGAAATTCAATTTAAAAATACAAATTTAATAACTCGTATCTGCTAATTAAGGCCTATATAGACTTGAATTTGATCATAGTAGCTTTCAATAGTATCCTGGAATCCTCCTTTGAAATATCATGATAATTATTTATTTTTAATTTTTGGGGACTTTAGTGTAGACTAGGTAATCTTAGACACGGAGCTACATACATTTTTGAGGAGACGAATTTTTACCTAGAGCAAATATCTGTAAAGGAAATAACAAACAAAACGAGAAGCCGATGGCAGATCCCGTGTGGAAATTGACCTGTTTAGTCTTTTTTTAATTCGTGGCCCTCTAGAGGCCACACAAAGGGGGCCTACGTCATGAGCCTACATATATGCCCCTTTATTTTCTTCTACAAAAAAAATCCAAGTCCGAGCACCAGGTTAAACAAAGCAATAAAAAAGTACTCCAAAAACAAAGATTAATTTGTTCTAAAAAATTCAACAAAAGAATTTTAGTAATCTTCTTTATCTTGTTTGTGGAATAATTTAATTTTTAATATTTTTATAAGAACTGGGTTATGAGAATAGACAATAAATAGAAAATGTAGTTTTTTACATTTGTAATGAGATTTAAAAAATTAGGAATGCAATGTGTGAACAATTTAAATTCTGAAAATTTCACCAGTTAATTTTGTATAGTTCTATTTTGTTTATGGTATACTAATATTAATGTAAAAATATTTCAATGTGTTATAATTCAGTTCTATAAATCTTTAATTGGAAAAAATATACATTTCAATTGTAATTTTGCGGTAAATTTCTCGGTCATTCCTACCATCCCATTGGCTGACTAGATTCTCGATCCGGTTCTGTTCCGGCTGTTACGTTCCGATCCATTATCAACTTAATACGTTCGTGGTTTATTCACGTGGCACTTTTAAAGCTAAAACTACCTAATGGTATTCTTTTTCTTTTAGTATAGAGAATAAACGTCATTTACGATTAGTTAAGAAAGTTTATAATATAGTTTAGATCATTTTTACGATTATTTGAACTTATTATATATAAAGCGTCTTCAATTAAGAGTAATAAGTATAGAATAAAATTCTTCTTTTTTTTGAACGTATTACTTTTGACAAAAGACATTCTGTATATAATATGTTAATTTTGTATAACCGTTAATGACTCTAACTTAAACTCAATTTTCAAAATATTTAATTTGCTCTTGCCGGACAATAAACGGGACAACTACTGTAGGGCCTATGTGGGCCTTACAAGGGACTTAGCTGGACACTATAGAGCGCCGCTTTATTAGCCCTGCGTGGGAAGCCTACATGGGTCTTTTGAAGGCGAGCATGTCGAAACTATGTGGGCCCTTCGTATTTTTCTAACGTAGAGCCAGCGTAGCAAAGGGACGATTTACGATTACACTCGCGAGGGCCGACTCAATATTTACACACGGGAAGTTACGGAATGTAACTGAATTTTCATACTTAGCGGTAGAGCTACCAAATATTCACCAGCTAAATATACATTTGGGAACAGACTAAGCAAAAGTGTTATCGATTTAAAAGCTCTCAGCTTGATTCGGGACCTTGGGGTGGATGATAACTCGCACGACTGAGATCACTATCCTATTAAATTATTTCACAAGCTAGATAACATCTCGAAGGTTAAAAAAAGTTCAGTTAAATATTGGGAGCGCTGTTTTGAAAACTTCTTTCCAAAGCAAACAACGTTTGATTATAATTTTTTGGATGTTAGACATCCATT
Organism: Belonocnema kinseyi; assembly: GCF_010883055.1. Classification (NCBI taxonomy): domain Eukaryota; kingdom Metazoa; phylum Arthropoda; class Insecta; order Hymenoptera; family Cynipidae; genus Belonocnema; species Belonocnema kinseyi. The sequence continues at coordinate 92,150,804 of NC_046657.1, read as the reverse complement.
TTTTAATGCAAGTTTCTTTTCCGTGTAAATTATCTAGCTCTAAAAAAATTTAAACCCCAGAAGACCCGGGGACCGGATGAAATTTCGGATGATTTTTTACAGAGCGATCTCTGCTATACTTCGAAAAATCCTTTAATAAAATTTTGGAAATTGAAATACACTCTGAAGCTCAGGCGCATCCTCTCATGTTAATGTTCTTTAAAAAAAGCAATTCAAGCAAACTTTCAAACTATAAACCAAATAGCACTGTAGTTCACACAATAACCAAACTGTTCACACAAATTTTACAAGCAACTGCCGGAGCGGCACGCTTCGCCATTTAGGGCGTCAAAATAGAGGCTTAGTTTTTGTTTCTAATGTAACACTCAACACACTATCTACCTGTACAAAATAAAATTATTTGACGAAAAATTAATAAAAGTAGAGCAAGAAGAACATTTGCTTAATGTTTCAAGTTATTTTGCACGCGAAAACAAATATCCATCAAATTTTATAGAACTAATCCTATAGTTGAGGATACACTTGGTATTACAATAAAAGTTAAAATCGTCTTTGTTTTACATTGCATTGAACTAGTCCCGAAACTATAGAGAACAGTTCTATAAAATTACATCCGATTTTTGGCCATTAAAAGATTTTTTTATTATCATATTATCACTGTTATACTCTAATATTTGTTCACATATTTGAGCACACAATTATTTACTAATTCACAATCACTACACTATTTATAATCGCACGCGATGAAAGTTTTTATTCGCCGCGGGTTCGAACCCTATAAGTTTCGCATTCCTAACGCCTAAGGCCTCTCCGCTAGTCTAGCCTGAACTATGAAAAACTAAAATTGAAATATAACGTGTGAAAGGCTGGCTGCAAATTTTTGTGACTCAGTCTATAAAAAATATTGCTACGCTTATAATAATATATGTACTAAGATCTTAGATTTTAGAAATGTTACAAATTATTGGCGTATATTTTATGTGCGTAAACAATATTTAAACTAAATAAAAAAATATTTCAAGATATTTTAAAATATGAAAAAAAATCAATTTGATGTAAAATCCTGTTAAACAAAACAAGAATGCAACGACCAAATTTGGACCACAACGAATAAACGAAAACCAAAAAAACCCTATTGTAATCTGAAAAAGCCCAAAAAACAAAAAAAAACAACAAAAAAATATAAAATAAAATTTTCGGAAAAAAATAAAAAAGGGGAAAGAAAAATGAGAAATGGGATTTTTAATTTGGATTTTGGTCTAATTTAAATTTCGTAAATTTTGATTTAGCTGACTTGGACTGGAGGTCATTTCTAGGATATTATGTTTTCAATCAGATAAGAGTTAAACATGGTCCTGAGGTGTTCAGAAAGGTGCAATTATGGTGTGATATCAAAAAGAAATTAAGAGGCAGTATTCTTCAAACAAGATTTTTGATTGAATGTAAAAGAAACGATGTTTTACGTAAAAAAAATTTTTTTCCTGGATAACAAATTTGACAGATATTCAAATTCCTGATTCAGTCACAGATATTCTCAGATTAGGTCAAGGTTTTAGTAACCGTGTGATAAAAACTAAGGCAAAACTAATGATAGAAATAGTAAAAGATGTTGAATCAAATATACAAAAATTTCCTATTTTGGATCAGCAGGATTTCCGAAACAAGGTTTTATACTTGTCAAAGAGCTTTGTTAAGAAAAATAGTTTGCATATCAGTTATATTGATCGTAGAATTTCTAAAGGTTTCATGATGACGAAAGAGTTTCTTAGAAGCAACCCTGATGTGGTTTGCATGAATGCTGATAAAAGCAGTATTACTGTTTGCATGAAAAAATCGAATTATATTAGGGATATGGAGAATTTGCTTTCTGATAATGATAATTTTGAATTATTGCATGAAAATCCGTTAAAAAAATTAAAAAGAGACACTTTTAAGATGTTTGACAATTGGAAAAAGAAAAGACTTCTGGGAAAGGATATAAGAAGGACTGATATTAACACTGAAGATACAGTTCTTGCAAGATGTTATGGGTTGAGAAAGATTCACAAAGATGGCTATCCCTTAAGAATAGTTATTTCAACAATTAATACTCCCACCAAATTTTTATAACAAAATTTTAATTTGATTCTCAAGGACTCTATCACAACTTCTAAATACAATGTCAAAAATAGCTGGGAATTTCAAAAAAGTATCATTCAAAAAAGGGTTCCAGATGACCATGTAATGATTTCTTTGGATGTTATTGCAATTGCAGTTTTCATCTAAAACTTCAATTCACTCATGAAATAGAACAGGATTATAAAATCAGTTTTTTGAACATAAAAGTAATGAAGGGTTGGAATGGTAATATTATTACCAATTGGTACAGAAAAAGTACATATTCAGGTAGAATTTTAAATTTCCTTTCTGCTCATCCCTTTCAAAACGAAATTGCAGTAATTAAAAACTTAGTTGACAGAGCTTTAGGTTTGTCCCATTATTCATTTCACACAAGAAATTTGAATATTGTTAGGAATATCCTTTTTCTGAATCATTATCCAAAGGAGTTAATTGAGAAACATATTGCAATTAGAGTTCAACAAATCAAAAACACAGACGTTAATTATTTGCTTGTAGATAATCAGAAAGAGTTAAAGGAATATAGTTCGTTTAATACTTTTGTTCTTCCATTTTTTGGTCAAATTTCTAAAACTATTGAACTCATGTTAAAAAAATTTTAAATTCATACTATTTTCCGCATTCCATTTAAAATGGATTCGGTGATAAATTTTTGCAAGGATCCTTTGGATAATTTTGGAAAGGGTGGTGTTGTCTATAAGATCACTTGCAGGATCTGTGGGATGAATTACGTGGGACAAACTGGCAGACATCTTATAGTAATACTAGGATAGAGGAGCACAAAAGTGATGTTCGTTTGGGACGCTGTTATAAAAGTGTTTTTGCCAGACATACAAGGGCATTTGTTGATGTTGACCATGAGTTTGACTGGGTTAATGCTCAAATTTTGCATAGTGAAAGTAATGAGAGAAAGAGGGAATTCATGGAAATGCTTTATATTAAAAAACAAAAAAGTTATCTATTAATTTAAAAACCGATTTGGATGGGTTGAACAAAAGTTATGCTAATATGATTAATTACAAATAACGTAGCTGTTTCATGAATTCTGTTTTTCATTTACTTTCTCTATTTCTGATGTAATTTTGACAGATGTTTATATTGTGTGTACAACAGATTGGCCTACTGACCCTCATTCGATTCTCAGGTATCAAAGAGAGAGCACCTGTTCGTGGGTGCTGTCAATTTCTACCACTTAAAATTTTCTTGCCTTGATAAGGGTACTGTAGGAGTACCGAAACGTTGGTAATGCAAATTAATTTATTTATGTTTTTTATTTTTATTTTATTGTAATTTGGTGGTCATAAAAATAAAAAAGACGAAAGAAGGAAAAAGAGAAG
>NC_046657.1:92132086-92147249 GCF_010883055.1 Belonocnema kinseyi | reverse complement strand
GGATTCTTGTTTTGTTTAACAGGATTTCGCATCAATTTGATTATTGGACGTTAAATGGGATTTTTAATTTGGATTTTGGTCTAATTTAAATTTCGTAAATTTAAAAAAAATCAATATATATTTTCAGGAATTTAATAAATTTTAAAGAATTTCCATAAATTTCTGAAGATTTAGAAAAATGTAACAGACTTTAAAGATTTCAAGAACATTATTTATATTTTACAATTACTTTAAAGTCTTAAAACTCATTTAAATTCCACCAAAATTCCTTTTAAAAACTTCAAAATGATTTAAAATCTTTTGAATTCATTAAAAATATCTTGAACTCTTTTAAATAGTTCGAAATCTTTTGAAATTCGATTATAAACTAAAAAAATTAAAATCAAATAACTCCCGTCTAATGCCTTCAAACTCCTGAAAATCTCTTTAAATACATAACAATATTTTTAAATTACATGAAGACCTTAATCGATTGAAATTCCACGAAATCCCTTAAAATCATTAAAACTCTCTTGAACTTATATATTTATAACCATCGGCGATTTTATTAAAATTGGTTACAAGTAAACTGTAACCATCGTCGGTTTTTTGGAGAATAACGTATGAATAACTATCATCGCTGACCGAATTCATTTGGAATCAGGCAGGGCCCTACACTTGAAATCATAGAATTTCTCGGAGCCAAAATATGTTGTTTTTTAAAGAAATTATACCTTTTTTCATGTTTTCAAAATTTGAGGAAAATTGGTTGAATTTGGGAAAGTTCAATTAGCAATTTAGCAATTATTAGTTTTTATGCGATTTGAATTTAACACAAATAATTGAAATTTTAAAGGCTTCGATTATAAAAATGTTTTAATATCACAATTTTTCGTGAATATAAATTTTGTCCGTTTAAAATGAAGTTCGAATTCTTTAAGTTTCAAGGTTCTGGAGTAGAATTTTTTTTTCATTTTTAATGTTTCCCGTTTAAAATTATTACTTAGTTTCAGAGTGCGTTTTTCATTGATTGTATAACAATTCGCCTAATTAGCTTGAAGTTTAAATTGTAATTTCTTTCTGTAATAACAATTTTTAATTCCAGAATTTCAGAGGATTAAATTTTTAACCGAGGTTGGTGAAACCGGCCCTCAGTCTTAGAATGTTGGGTCTTACCTCCGACTTTGACTAAAGTATCGTTGTTGTGCAAAACATTTATTTTTGTCAAGCGTGGCTTATCATATGGACCATCTCTTCTTACATTCCCATCTGCTTCCGCGAAATTTATGAGATACTCTCAGAAGAACATTGTTCTTATCAACAATTTACAAAATTGTATCGACTGCGAGACCACTGAAGTATACGTAAGTATAATTTAATATTTACATATTTTCTGGCACCGGAGAAATTGGGGATTTAGAGTTAGATCAATTTCAGAGCATGTCAGAAGTCAAAAAATTGAAAACAAAAAATGTTCTCCATTTATTCGTGGTTTTTATGTGGAAAGCTTTAAATCAATAATTTTTAACTTATATATAACGTTTTTACATAAATAGTACTAAATAATTTAAATTTAAATTTTATTTTCACAGAATTTAAGGTTATAAAGTCTATTTTTTGTTCTTTCTTTGTTTTTTATTTAAAGCTTTTTTAGTAGATTTTGTAGAAGTTTTCGCAGTAGATTTGGTAGTTTTTGCAATAGATTTGACATTTTTTTCTTCGTTTTCAAAATTTTTTTTAAACTTCAAATAGTAGAGTTTGTGCTGTTCGAGATACAAATAGTTTTGCTTCATTGTTTTCCTTCGAAGTCTTCCAAACGTGACTTGCTTGAATTCCTGATAGTTCCTTTATTTTTCCCCATTCTAATAGCTGTTTTTCCCTGATCTTTTCAAACTCTTCTTTAGGCAATTTAATTAAACCTACATATTTTGAAAAAATATCTCAAATTAAGCAAAGTATAATGCTAATTTACATCATTTAAATTTTCGTGTCACGTTAAATATTTAACTTTGTAAGAAACAGTCTTTAATTTTTGCGTATAATATCAACAATGTTGAGGATGTTTCTTGAAAATTGTACGTATCTTTCAACTTAATAAATTTTAAGGAATTTTCCCAAAATTGATTAGCAAGGACAGCACAAATTAGAAGCATTGACCCACAGCAAACTGCACACTATATAATCTTCTTAAAAAAGAGGATTTCAGCATGAATTTGAAGTTTAAAACTTTAACGCATTTAATTTTAAACAAAACACTACAAAAATGTTTGAAGGTATTGGCAGGCTCTATTGAATCATGAAAAGGTAGCTTTGAAAAAAGCAACTATCTTCGAGACCACACTTGACAAAAGAACGGCGCATCCCGGAAAAATGCCGATTTTGACTCCGGTAAGACTTGCATACATTTTTTCTATTTTCTTTAAAAGAAATGACTTTCGATATATTACTTAGGACTATTGAATCGCGAAAAGAATGCTTAAAATTATTTGCAAGAAAACTCTTATCAAAGAACGGCGCGATTCAAAAAACGCCGAAACTGACAAAAAAAGCTGCAAACAATTTTTCTTTAATTAAACAAAAAGAAAGTAATTTCGATCTATTACTGTACTCTATTGAATTTCGAAAAGAAGAGGAGAAAACAAGTAATTACTTTTTTTTTTTAATTAACAAACTTTGATTTCAAATTATTTTGAGCCAACAAAACAAATTTTCGAAATTTGACACTCACGTCCTTTTGCCTGACGACCCTTCATTTATTAAATGCCCTTTCTATGCGCCGATTAGACAGCACTACCTTCCTCCAACAAATAGGGAAAATGAGCAAAAACTACTTGATTAAATTCTTCAAAAGCCAAGACCACGAGATTATTGATAATATTTCGCACTGATATTAGAAATAATAATAAGAGCTTTCGTTCTATGTGATTATAAATAATTAGCATAATTTACATTAAACTTCTTTACATATTTTGTAATTTATCAACTTATAGCGACTGATTATAAGTAATTATTGCATTCGACCAAAACAAAGCAATGCGTTACCATAAATTACTTAAAATTTGTCATAAATTGAAGGGCCTGTAACAGAAAGGGCATATAAACTCATTCCGCCGGTTAAGTATTGGCCAGCTCGAATGAGCATAATCACAACAGTTAGCCAATACGTAGGCAATACTTAGCGGGCGGAATGATTTTATGTGCCCTTTCTGTTTCGGGCCCCTCAATGATAAATTCAACTACAATTTTTAAAATGTACCCCCTTCATTCCGCACTTGTAACCTAATATATTTACAATTTCAAAGCTGGTTCTAGATTTAAAAAATGTTGTATTCGAAACGACCATGTTATGAGCTTAAAACCTCAAGGCCCCTTGAAAAGTGAGCGTTAGAGAAACCTTTACCGAACGATGGCAGCTGCTGATATATTATTAGTTCCAAACGCCGCCTCACTGACTGATTACTAGTTCTACAAATGGCCATGGAATAACGCACAATGTATTTTCTAACAGTACTGTGAAATTTTCTGATCTAATTTTATTTTCCGATACCCCACCTTCGGCGTCCTCCCTTCACTCCTCTCACTCCTAGCCCTGTCGTTGAGCATTCTCTCCACATCCCTTTTCTTCCTCATCAAATCTTAATCAATGAGAACCTTCTTATCCTTTTTCTTATTTTTTTTTGAATTACCCTCAACTTTGCTTCCCAGCTCTCCAATTCCACAAGCGCCATTTTATTCTCCGTTCTCCTCTGCAGCTTAACTTTCCCTACTTTGCCTTTAACCCACCCTATGTTTCGTAGCAGTGTTTCCACCACCTCCCCTTCTTCTTTGCTCTTTAACTTCAATCCTATTATCACAATTTTATTTCTCCTATTTGCGTTCTAACTTTTTTCTATTCTTAACTCCATTTCCCTTATTATTTCCCTATTCGCTCTCCTCCTTTTCATTCCTACGCTCTCCCACTTTCTTTTCTATCACATTATATATCATATATAAGAGGTTGGAGGGAAGACGTAAGAGGGGCTACTGCGCAGATGGAAAGTATGAGGGAGAACCTGAGAATAAGAGATGAGAAATGGGAAAAGGAGGTAAAAGAGCTGAGGGAGAAGGTGGAAGGATTGGAGAGGAAGGTGTAGTCAGCAAGGAAGGAAAGACAAGATAAAATTAAGTAGATTGAAGAAGATATTAGGGTGTGAAAGAAAAGGACAGAAAATAGCTTGAGAAGTAGGAGGGCAGGCCGGAAATATAAATAGGTGACAGGGGGAAGGTATTTGGGAGAGAGTAGAAATATGACAGAAGATAAACTGGGAGAGTGTAGGAATGAAAAGGAGGAGAGAGCAGATAGGGAAATAATCAGGACAATGGAGTTGAGAATAGAGAGAACGCAGACAGGAGAAATAAAATGGTCATAAGAGAATTAAAGCTAAAGAACGGGAAAGAAAGGGCGGCATTGGAAGCGCTGCTACAAAGCATAGGATGTGTTAAACGCAATGTAGGGAAACTTAGTCTGCCAGGGAGAAAGTAAAATAAAGTGGTGGTTGTGGAATTGGAGAGCTGGGAAGAAAAGTTTGGGGTAATGCGAAACAAAAATAGGAAACAGGATAAGAAGGTCCACATCGATTAGGATTTGACGAGGAAGAAAAGGGATGTGTAGTGAATGCTAAACGACAGGACTAGGAGTGCGAGGAATGAATCGAGAGCGGAAAAGGTAGGGTATCGGAAAATAAAAGTTGATGAGAAAATGTGGGTAGAAGACGAAGAGAAGGAGGTGTTGAAGGAAGTACACGGGAATTTTTCTTGAGGGAAGTAGGGATGGGGGGAATCAGAGTGGAGGAGTGGTAAAGATGCTGTACTAGAACGTAGCAGGGGTAAAAAAGAAAGGTGGCGATTGCTCGTGATATATCTAGGAATTTTATGTGGGGTATGGGTAGACGTTCCAGGAAGTGGTTAGAGTAAATAGGAAAGGAAGGCCTAGTGGGGGGAATTATAACAGGGGTTAGGGATAGATTAGAGGAAGAAGTTCATAGAGAAGCGGAGTGGGAGGAAGCGCAAATGAGGGCAGTAAAGATAGGAGGGGTAAAGTGTAATTATGTCGCAGCGTACAATAATAATGGGATGAAAAGGATTAAAGAAGGAGTAGGGGAAGAAGGGTATTTACCGTGAAGGAAAGAGATCGAAAGGAACATGAAAGATAATATAATGAATAAAGAGGGAACATTCTAAAAGACTGGATGGAGGATAGAGGCTGGGAGGTGTCGAATGGTATAGACTATGAGATTATGAATATGCAAGGGAGGGAGGAGACAGAGAAATTCGCAGCGGAAGAAAGAGGGAATCAGAACATCAGCCATTAAGTTTTCTGATAAAAGGGGAAGGGGCGAAAATCAGAATGGGGAAGAAAGGTCGTTAGGGGAGAGGGTGTCACGGACGATGGAGGCAATAGAAAAGTATCAGAAGCAATTTGGAAAGGTAAGATTTAAGGGGGAGTCGGTGGAAGTGATATGGTAGGATCTGAAAGAGAAAGGGAAAGGATGTGTGCAAACGAAGGTATTTAGAAAGAAGAAGAAGGAATGATAAAGCGGTCATGGGACAGCGAATGTGAAAAGACGAAAGGAAAGGTATGAAGGAAGTACAGTAAGTGAAAAGAAGGAACTGCGAAAAAGGAACTGCGAAAATTACGTAGAAATGAAGGTGTTTAGGTTGATGTGAAAGAAGAAACAGCAGAAAAAGGAAAAAGATCTGGAAGAGGAGATGAGAAGTGTTAAGACAAAAGGGGGCGTCTGGAAGATAATTAACAGGCTTAGGGAACATGCGGTGGGGATAAGTGAGAAGATAGGGAGTAAGAGGGTAGAAAAAACAGGACAGGAAAATTATAGAGAGACGCAGGTGGGCTTTAGGGAAGGAAGGAGTACTATCGACAATATTTACGTCTTGAAGCTCGTGGTGGATAGAGTTAGCTAAAAAGGGTGCGAAAGTATACGCGTTTTTTGTGGATTTAAAATGCGCGTTCCCGTCAGTGTATATAGGGATGTTGTGGGGGGGGGGGGGGGAAAGAAAAAGGCCTGATCAAGAGAGTAAGGAAAGTTCATAAAGTGACGAAAGATAGGGTGAGAGATGGGGAGGGAATCTCAGAGGGTTTCTGGGTGGATAGGGGGTTGAGGCAAGGGTGACCGCTTAGACCAGTGATTCCCAAACTTTTTTCACTCTTTCTAGGGAGTGGTAGGGCCACCACCCTCAAATTTTTTTCATAATACTTAAACCCAAGGGGGGACACTTGACAGCCTGTGATGCGAGCATGTACTGGCTGGTCGCGCTCGACCTTCCTATTGTAAAAAAATTAGAGCCGATCAGGAAAAATGGAAAATTTAGTAAAATATTCATTAGCGAATTTTAATAGGCATAGTTAGATTTTCTGGATTATGACGAGAACATTAGAAAAAGATAGAAAGAAAACGGTTGATAACTTCAAAAGTTATTGCACTTTTGTTACGCTGCGAAGTGGTCCAGTCATGTATTTTCTTGGACAAATTTAGTGAAAATATTAACCGATTTTTATTAACTTTTTTTCCATATTTCTAAAATTATATCACGAAATTGATTTAGCTCATTTAAATTTAATTGTGTCATACCTTTATAACTTCAGTTACAGTAACAGGTCTCAATCTCAAAACAATGAAAGGCGTTTATGCTAGGTCAACAAAAGTAGTCCCCGGTCTACCCGGCCCGAGGTGGCATCCCCCTACCGTCGGGTACCCACCCTACCCAGAGTAGCAGTTTGGGAATCACTGGCTTAGACCAACTCTGTTTGCAATTTTAACCGTGGATATAGAAAGTAAGCTAGCAGCCGGAGTGGTAGGAGGAGTAAGGGTAGGAGGAGTCAGGATATGGTCACTCGCTTATTCAGGTAAAATAGTGCTGCAGGCAAACAGCGAGAAGGCTTTGAGGTAATGCTGAAAAGGTTGAGAAGATACTTGGATAAAAATAGTTTAGAGCTTAATGCGGAAAATTTGAAGGTTATCATGTTCAGACAAGGAAGTCGGAGGGATAAGGGAGGGGAGTGGAAGTTGAAGGGAAAGGCGGTACAGGAGGTGAAACATTTTGTGTTCCTGGGCTTCCTGTTTGGGAAAATGTGGGAGTGGATGGTCATATAAAAGAGAGAGGAAGAAGGGCAAATATGGTAATGAGGCAGCTGTGGGAGCTGGGAAAGAGGTTTTTCGCAGATATTTTTGTAAGGAGAATAAAATTGATCCATTCGCTAGTCATAAGTGTCTTATTTTATGGAGTGGAGATGTGGGGGTGGAAGACAAGTGAGGAGATAAACAGCATACGGGAGACGTACGTAAAGTGGACACTGGAGTTGGCAAGGAATACGCCGAACTATATTGTCAGGGGGTAGACCGGAAGAACGAGTTCAGGGATTATAATGCGGAGTCAAGCGTGCAAATATGAGGAGAAGCTTTTGGAAGAGGAGAAATAAGCTGGTTAGGGAGTGTTGGTGGGAGATGGATAAAGTGAGAAGTATGCATGAGGAAGTAAGGAAGGTACATGAGTTAGTGAATACTCTATTAAACGCGCTGTATCTGACACATACATATTTAAGCATTCATCACTGGTTAGGCGCATGGAGCGGACCGCCGTCTCCCACCCTCTTCGCCTGACGTTCACGTTGCTCAACAGTTCAGTCTAGCTTTTATTATGATAATCTTCATTGCTAATGCGATAGATACCAAGTTCTAATGTTAAGTCCGAAGTTTTCTGTGCGTTCATATATTTATGTTCTTTGAGGTTTCTACTTCACAGGACTGATTGGTTGTGTACTTAGTGTTACTAGGCTTAGTTGCACTTAGTGTCGTTAGTTTTGCTAGTCTTAGTTTACTTTTTGACTGAGATAGCAGTGCCTTTACAAGCACGAAAAACTGAAACTTATGTCTGCATTACCAGAATTGAATATTTTTGGAAAGTTGTATAGATTTATTCACTTTGATAGACGAGTAAAAATATATTGTTTTTTATATTTTTGGCCTTATTTATTTGCCTGTGCACCTTTTTGTCTGTGCACCTTTTTGCCTGGGTAATGCGAAAAATTAAGTTTTATTATTTATTTTTTCAAATAACTGATTATGTATCTCACAGATACGACGCGTCTTTCGGTGTTTCACCAGGTGGCGCATGTAATATAGTATTAAGAGAAACGGCATGGAGAGAGAGAGAAGGGAGTAGGGGAGGAGAGAATAAACAGTCGAGGTTTAACAGGAACTATGCGTGGATTATGCCAAGGGAGAGAGCGCAATATTTATGTGAGAAAGGAGAAAAAGGAAGTCAGGAACTTATAGCGAAGATGAGGTGCGGATGCATGGAGTATTATAATAGGTTCTGGCTTTCTAGTGAGAAGAGGATGTGTGAATTGTGCGGGAAGGAAATGCAAAAGTGGAGCACTGGTTGCAGGAGTGTGAAGAGGTGAAAAGGAGTGGAATAAGCATGAAGGTGTTGTGGAATGAAAGGGGGGCTTAAGGGCATTAGCATGTGTGAAGGAGGTGTTGGCTAAAATGGAGAAGAAGAAAAGGAAAGACGAAGAGGAATCGAGAAGGAAAGATTGTAAATAAGAGAGGAAGTAGGTGTAAGAAAATTTTAAATATTCGAAATATTAGATAAGTATTTAGGTATTAGCCTCGGAGGCAGAGGCTGGCAATGCTAGATATATAGAGAAAGTAGTGAAATTCATGCTAGGTGAGGCGAAGCGAAGCGAGGAAGGCTAGGCTATAAATGCTTCGCGAAAATTCCCAAGTAGAAATACACCTCCGGCCCAGTACTGGCCCATTAGAGTCTACCGAAGTTCGATTTGTGGCTGAATGTACTGGGCCAGTAATATGTCAGCACTGGCTTGTAATGCTTGGCAGTACTGACGTACCAGTACTGATGCAGTACTGACCGCCAGTGCTGGGGCAGTACTAAAAAACCACTGGCATACTGAAATGCCGGTAGTTACCCCAAAACCTAAAAATGCTGAAAAATAATTATTTGTAGTAATAGTGTCCGTTTACCATATTCTGACGAATTGATTAAGACCAGTTTAAAACAGAGGTTTATGAGTAACTGTGTGTTCCTTTATCAGCTGCAGACGAAATTTTAGAGCCATCACCTGTGGGCACGCGCGACTCTAAATAATAAGGAAAGCGTAAACATTTTCTTTTCAAGCTGAATTGTTTTTGCTGAATTTAAAAGCCTTTCAGCCATCTTCGCGTGCATGCAGAATCAGATGTCACACTCTCGTTAGAATTAAAGATTTCTTCATCACTTAGGCAACTCTGCTCAACAATTTTGTATATACTAATTTTCACATTTTTAACAACCTATCACTAGGATAAGCAAATTTTGTTTTATACATCTATAACACATTCATTACAGATGTTTTCTGAATTTACGGACATCAGATACATCAGATAATTTTTTATAAAGTAGAACTCAACACTTTTCAAGCTTACTGATAACAAGTTTTTTTTACTCCGATTTCGTTTTTCGCCAGTTTAGACTATTTGAGTAACTTTTCACGATAATATTAGATGCAATTTTTTAGATCATCTTTAATTTTTCATAATGATAACTAGAACATAATATTTTTTTAAAATTCGGTTCAATAGTGTTATTTTTAAAAATTGTATACTATTTTAGAAACTTTTTACAAAAAAATGAAATAAAATTGTTTGGATCAGCTATATGTCAGAATTGTACTTAAAAATATTTTTCCAACGAAAAATATGTTTTTACATTATATAAAAATACCATTTCTCGTCATTTTTAATCATCTCAACAACATGTATAAATCTATTTTTTTAATAGTTAGCCAACCGTTAGGCAGTACTGGGCGAACTACCACCTGCCTGTACAGGTGGGCAGTACTGGGCCAGTATCGAGCCGGTCTTGAACTCTAGCTAAGACCCCCCCCCCCACTTTCCTGAAGTGACGCTAGTTAATAACAAGTTATTATTAAGAAATTCTTTGTCTTTAAAGTACAACCGAATCTCCATTATATTCCCCTTCAACCTGTTTTGATCTGGATGGCTGGTCCTTGAGAAATCTCCACGCCGCCTCACAAAATATCGCGCACACAGCATCGGATAGTGCCGGACGCACGATATGATAAATAAACCATAATAAAAAGAGGTAAGGTTAACATGTATTTTCTAAATAAAAACTTTAAAACTCGCGATCTAGCAGTTTTTCAAAATTTCTAGTAATCAAGCCCTTGCAAAATCAAGCAAAATGCGAATTATTCTAATTTTGCTCTTAAATTTGGTGCCAGTCAGAAAACAGTTCATCGATTTGAAATAATGAAAAAAATCTCGAAAAGTTAATTCAGAATTATATCGATGAACAAAGTATTATACTAACTACACTTTTTGTTTAAAAAGGGATCCAATGTCTTGATTTCGAACAGCGTAAACATTCGACTGTATCTAGCATTTTTTCCATCTGCACGATATCCTGTAAACTCACGTATGGGTCCTTGTTTTTCTGTTCCAGATTGCTCATTCGCCGAGCGCATAAAGAAAGTTTCATCATTTCAGAAAAAGTATCATTTCATATATGTCCTGATTACGTGCATGTGTATATAGAGCCATGAAATTTCCAGAAAATTCTTTTTGGCACGAATGAAGATAGTTGAAAGTTATTAACAAAGAGATAAAAAACAGATAGTTCGGCAAGCTGGCACAAGGGCAAAGAGCTAGTGGCCTAGATATCAGGGTAGAATCGTTGCCACCCTCCTTCTTCTGCCACCCAAACCCAATCGCTCCAGCTCTTCGTCTTGTACATTGTATAACTTGAAAGTGCAGAAACAATCATTATGAAATTAGAATAACGAACGAGCATAAATGTACACACATGCATATAGGCACATAAATACATACTCACAGAAAGTAAAATGAGTTAAAGAATAGTACTTTGTTATAGAAATGCAGAAAAGCGGACTTTCGAGAAGATTGTTCCTCTAATAATAGCAAACAATGTTATCCTGTTAAACCAATAGATGAACTATTTCGCCTTCTCAAACCAGTTGAATATGTCGGTTAAAGCGACATATTTTCCTTGTCCACTCGCCGATCCATAGGGATTGAAAGAGAGAAGCTGTGAAACGCAAACGCATACAAGTGAACTCAAATACCGTAAGGACAATAATAATTTAAGATAGAGATACGAAACCATTGAAGCGAAGATGATAGGGGGGATAAGAGGCAACAATGGGCTATAATATCTTGCGGTGCATTGAGATGTAACCAATATGCACCATTCCTTTTTCTCATCCACTCTGGTCTACGTTTATGTCAGATGGAAATGGAATAAGTAGAGGATTGTATTTGATAGATGTGCGCTTTTATTTCACACAAAATTTCAAGGTATCAAATTTTTATCCAAAAGCAGATAAAATTGTGACACAATGGAAAAATAATTGACATCTACTTACGTAGGAATATGGGACTGTAATTATAATTTTCAATGTGTAGTTTTATTTTGGATGTGCGCAGTCGAAACAAAGTGAGTGCCAAACCAAAAAAGTGCGCTTTCTGTGTTTTGACTTCTTATTACAATTTCAAAATGCACTTAATTGCTCTTGAGTCTTAAAATATTTTCATATACAACATTAATATACTAAATATTACTGTGCACAAGTATTATTTATGTTGAAAGAAACCTGAAGAGATGCTTAGCTGCTTAACTAGATTGTGCAACGCTTCGATCCACGTATGGTTCAAAAGTTTACACTTTGGAATTTAGTACGCTTATTTCATTTCATTATTTTTATTTCTCATCTTAAAATAGGTTTTATTTACTATTTTCAATTTATTGAAAACTGATTCACGGGTTCATTTGTTGTAAGAATCAGTTAAATTATTATATCTGTTATGCAAGTTTAGAAGCCTCTCCTAAACTTTCTGTTTATTTGAACCTTTGATGATAAAATTTTTTACACTTTATACTAGAGTACTCAGTACAGGTTGCTCTCTTACAACAAAGACCGCGATTTAAGTAGTAAGATGTGCACAATCATACATAAAAAATACACACTTTATAACACACACACACACAACTATACATGTATAAACATGTAATTGAACAACTGGCTACCCTCCTTGACGCAGAACGTTCCACATAACTGCAAATCGATTTTTTGTCGGTCACACAGCCAGCGACCTAGCGCATCGTAGACTTTAGGGAGCCAGAAAACGACGGGGTACTGCGTGTGCCACTTTTGTAACGTACATATCCGGCTTCTGTGAATGGAAGGGTAGAAAAATATCTCTAAATGCGGCCGCTTGGCCACGAAGCGATGTCAAGTGGCGACCGTGGGAATGAGAGCGAGGAAAACAATTTTCAAGTTCGAGATCTTCGAACCTCACCTTCAATTTATTTTCAACCAGCGAAAATAGCCAGAAAGGGCGTTCGTGCTTTTTCATCTGACCCCCTCCTCGCCCGCACCTACCATACACAAATTGAGTTTCGAGAACGATTAACATAAACGACCAGAAAACCTTTTGATCGATTGGTCAAAAATCCTCGACCGATTAGAACCTAGTTTCCCGGATAAATAAACCTCTTATTAATTAATATTTTTCATTGGCGGGTATTCCTTTCTAAGTGAACGATTGGTAAGAAAAGGGTGGACGAATGTGAAGGAAGATTTTAAAAGATAAACCGACTTCAAAGGATGTACTTGTTAGGGGTGATATCGGTGATTTATGCGTTTGAATAAATTATCCACTGATATAGTAGATAGTGGGAATTTAGATCAATTGATGGTATAGTAGGTCAAATCTATACGAACAAGTTGCGCGTAAATTACCGTGAGCTTAACGAAAAGAGAAAAAACGTAATTAAGGAGATATAATATTGCAATAAATATACATTCTTCTTTATAATACCCAATAAATTTCAGACGCAAAAAGAAACCATGTTTTGCAGTTTCAATTTTAAACAATTCTCTATTTTGCCTAGTATAAATTAGCATCTCGTACAAAGCCTGATGGTTATCTTTAGTAATAATGCCTTCAAAGTAGGTGAAGGATACTAGCTCTTTTGCTATCCTTATGTAGGCTAGCATTTGTTATGAAATAGTAGTAACCCTTCTTTGTTTTATTAAAATAGGGTTCAAACACTTCGCGATGCTTTTTCCAAAAATTCGATAACTATCTGTGAAAATGACAAAATAAAAATGTTACTATAATCTAATGACACTCTATGTATCAACTTTCTCAGCGAAAATGTACACTGTATATTTAGGCAGGTATATCGATAAATTAGAAGTATAGAAATAAATATCAGTAGGAAAAATAAATTGGCACAATAGACATACTGTGACATCATATCATAGTTGTGCGTTGTGTATGGAGAATAAAACGGAAATCAATATTAGGTGATCCACTTTTTATCAGACATAATTCGTATTGAATATTAACTAATATCGTAATCCACGTTACGTTGTGTATGGTGCTCCCTTTATTATAGTTCAATAAATAATGCACTTAGTTCATGAAAAAATAATGACTATTCACTGTTAAACGCCGATCCTAAAAAGAACACCTAATTCCGCGTTGTATTAAGTTGAAACAAAAATATGACACGAAAAGGAATAAAGGCACAATTAAAATTTACTTTGATAAAAATGAGATGGAACAAAATGCACAACAATAGTTTTTTGAGTTGCAATGGAGGACAATTTGCAATTGCTAAACATTTCATTCGGTTCAATTTAATAATATATTCCATACCCTAAAAAGTAATACACGAGAATCACACCTGGACAAAGAAAAAGTTTTCAAACTTTGGTTTTTCTTGAATTCAAGTGCTTTCGGAAAACCTTTCCAATCCTTTTAAATTCGTGTACTGAATCGGAGTGAATCCAGGGCTTATCCAAAAGGATTTTTTAATTTATTTCGATACGTTCTATCTTAGATTAGATCGGAATGAACTAATGTATTTGGATACAGATTTCGGAATAAAATGAATTTAGATGGATAGAATTTTCTTATCTGAAACCTTCGCGATTGTTAGGAATAAAGAATACAACTTACAATATAGTAATTAAGTTTGCATTCCAAGCTAAAATACAAAAACGGATATAGATGTTCGATAAAATTCATAAATTATTTGAAATTATAAAATAGATGTTGATATTGTTAATATTTGAAGATCAATGAGGTTAGTGAACCTGAAGCAAAAAAACACACAGTGGTCGAATAATAGACGAACACGACTTTTAATGCATAACACGTTTCCAACCAGAAATACAATCTGCATTCTACAAAACAAACTCTTCAACTTTACAATGTTCTTCGTGTACAGTTTTAGACTCATTGAAGCAAATACTGAGACAGGTGAAATTAAAATATACAAAATTCAAACCTTAAGGGAAAATGGTAAACTATGATGTCAGGAATTATTATTTGACCTATGAATGTTATCTGCCTTCTTAATTTCAAAATAAATAAAATATAACGTGAAAATTTTGAGAAACTTCAACAGAAATTTAAGAAAATGTATCAGTCCACCGCTGTCATATACATTCATGACAATCCCGCACATCTTCCTTTTTACAAAACATCTAAATATGTTTAGCAGTAATTTTCGATTCCTAATGATAAAACATTATACTTTCTTCCAGTTAATTAAAAATTTATTAAATATAAAGTCAAAAAGTTCAATCATTGAATTAAATAACAGACCTCACCTAAAATCAACTGCACTCATATTACATTTCGGGCAAATTTTGGATGTTCCATATGTTCCACTTTAATCTTAAAAAGCAAGTTAGTGGACGAATTCTAGACTATTAGCTCAATTGAGAATATTTGACAAGACTTGAAGAAATTTAAGCACTTTGAGCTTTCAAGCACGCTGCTATACGGGCCTGTATGTTATATATAATATACAATGTGTAGCTTTTAATATTCAAATGTATATTAAATTTCAACTACCGTGTATGTAAATGACTTCATATACATTTATATTTAGTTTAATACATATTTCTTCAACATTGAAAGGAAAATAAATATTTACCTGAACATTTCAAGTCTTAGTTTCAGAAACCTCTAGAGTCCATCAAAATATGTATGAATGAACCTTGTAACAACGAGTAACTTATAGTACAGCAAGGCCTTAGCCAGGAGAATTTTTGGGAATCGGGGGGGGGGGG
>NC_046657.1:92107341-92132073 GCF_010883055.1 Belonocnema kinseyi | reverse complement strand
ATTAAGCAGGAAAAAAATAGGGCGAGGGGGTATGATTTAGGTACTTCTAATTTTATTATTTTAATTCTTAGAAACACTTTTCTAGATTTGGAAAAGAATTTAACTGAAGACTCCAAAATGTTCATTTAGATCAAAAAAACTTTTAACTCTGAAACTAAATATTTGTTGACTTAGTCGCTAAAATAATTTCAACATAGGCTGATTCGACGCAAAAATATATCATCTTAAAGATGGTTCTACTTACAAAGTCACAAATGAAGTCTATGCACAGATATTCATCCTCGAAACAAAGTATGCATATTTAAACGATCAAAGGAAATGTAAGCAAACTATTTGTCGATAATGTATTTCAAGAGAGCAGATTTAAAATGTACGTCATTATAACCCTCCTTCTATGAGTAAGCAATACTGTGTAAGTACCAAGCCGAACTAATTGCAAGACAATTATTACAGCAGAATAATGAAAATAAATAATACATTATTTACATTGTCCGTAAAAGATTCATAATTTATTACCGTAATAAAATATAATGTAGATTTTTAAAAAGCTGACTACAGAAATCTGATGTTGGCATCCAAATGAAGAAAAAAACGCCGTATTAGAGAAAAACATTGCAGAGGGAGTAAAACTCCTGTCCATAGCCAAATTCAGATTTATTTTATCTATTTGGATGGAGAAAAATTCAATTGTATATACTGAGTGAGCCAGCCAACTGCTTGACCTGGTTTCAATTGATTACTGTACCCAATAACAGAGAACATATTTATGATCTGCGCAAGTAGTCAAAATTTGTGTGGCCCAATAACTTGGAAAATATGATGAGTTAGTCACACGCTCATTTGCTCAAAATACACAAGAGCGTTCCATAAATTCGACATTTACAAAAAGTGATATCTAAGTTTGAGTTAAATTGGCCAATAATAACACATCCCTTGAAGAACATAAAGTCTTTCATTCAATTAATATGCGGAAAAATTAACTTTGCATAAATGTACTCGTGTAATTAAAGCGCATAATTGTATAATTAGAGCGCAAAAATGTATAATTAGGTAGTATTTTGTGATAGATGACTAATCATTGTTGATGCTCCAACTATTTTTAACTGATTTTCTAATGGTTTAAATATTTTTGTATTGTTTAAAACTTTGGGTATACTTCCAAAAAGGTCATTCCAGAATATTGATTGCCTTCATGCTTGGCCTAGGAGTTCAATTAGAGGTTCTAAAGCTCTGTTCTCAATTACATTATAAACTAAGAATTGGTTACTAAAATAAGCGACACAAAGGGTTTCTTTAAATGGAGTGGCATTTCTTTAAATGTTAATTTAGAGTAAATTACAGTACATTCAAACCGAAAATCACCTGAATTTATGAGTATTTCAGCAAATTCACGTGAATGATACAGAACTCAAATCAAAGGGAACTAAAGAGAGTTCAAGAGAACTTAGATAAATTAAAGATAATACCAATGAATCCTTCAAAATGTAAGCGAATTCCAGTAAATTCGGAGCAATTTTAATATATTTCGGAAACAATTTTTTTGTAAAGAAATGCCACTGAATTCAACAGAATTCGAATACAATGATTCGACTTGAATGAGCGTAAATTAGGTAAGACTAATCAACCGCAACCTGGGTTCGATTCGCAGCGTAGCCGCGGTGACTTCTTGGAACAATTTGGATTCTTTTAATTTTTATTAATAACAATTTTTCAAGTAATTTTAAAATTCTTTAAAAATGTCTTAAAGTAATAGATAAAACTCTCTTGTAATAAAATCCCCAAACGCGTTACGGAAACACTGATAAGGTCTAGTTAAAAATAATATTAATACATATGAACCATAAATATAATCACATCAAATTCGTGAGACCTCTGCGAATAATTTGACTGACATTGCGTGTCATAGAGGGACAGTGCCTTTCTATATTTTTAGGCTAAAACAAAAAATTACAATTTTCACATTATTTTTGTCATTTATCGTAAGTACTTTGAGCGATCTTGTGTTTTTAAACTCCTACTTCGCTAGATTTTCCAGATTCATCAGACGAATTAGCACATTTTTAGGTCGAAAAAAAAGTCACCGTTCTCGACTGACAGGCAAAATCTCAAGATTTTAGCAGTTAATAGAGCTTCAATGTTACTTGGAATACTACTTAAACAGTTTTAAATTTTAATCTGTATCAGGGCATTGTTTCCAAATATGATTGAGTATCCGAATTAGCTCTTACTTGGTCGTAGGATCGTGCTTACTGACTTTTGTTTCGTGAAGTTCCAAACGTTCTAGATGGGATTCATATCTTGACAATTCTCCGGTCAGTCGAGAACGGTGACTTTTTTCGACTTTAAAACGTGCTAATTCGTCTGGCGAATCTGGCAAATCTAGCGAACTAGAAGTTTAAAAGCGCAAAGGACATTGAAAGTACTTACAATCAATGGCAAAAATAATGTGAAAATTTTAATTTTTTAGCTATGGCCTAATAATATGGCAAGTAACTGTAAAAGCAATGAAGCGAAAATCATTATTTAGACTCGTAGACCACCCATTATAATAAAAAGTTTTTAATTAAATTTGAAATTATTAAAATTTGTCTGGAAGAGATGTACAAGAATAATTTTAAACCAATTCCTAACATATATTGTTGAATTTTCAACTGTACTGAAACTGATGGTTTCTGGACCATGTATAGCTATGGTATCTTGCAAATGGGCAGTTCTTCGGTCAGTGCTGGAATTAAAAACTTTTCAAAGAAGATTTTCTCTTTGATAGAAATTGAAGAAAATGGATCCTAGTGGAATAAGAATGAATTAATGTTTAGCTCAGTTTTTTTCAATTATTTTGAGAACCGTTTAGGCTGCCATAAAATTAAGGTGGCTCTTGAGCTCAGCGTTAAAATACATATAGAAATTGGTTTTCACTTTTAGTTTAAAAAAATATAGTTACAGCGCGTTTTATGTTGCTTAGAAAAATGTTTCGCTAAAAAAAAACTAAATACAATGAAATCAAGAGAATTCAAGTGAGTTCTAGAGAACTTACATGAATTGAAGAGGATTTAAATGAATCCTTGAAAATCCAAGAGAATTTCAGAAAATTTGAGGTAATTCAGATATATTTCAGAAATAGCTTACTTCTAAAGAAATCCCATGTGAATTCATTGCGAAATATTACTACAGAAAAGAAGTTCCACTTCAAATATATAGGGGTTATATTTTTTTGATTAGTGCTAGCGAACGATTCAGCTAATAGGAGATCACTTTTTCCAAATTCTAAGAATGTTTACGCCGTCCAACAAAAAATAAACAGGTTTACTTATTTAATCACTTTTAAATCGAGTTTTAAATATTGTTGAGTTTTTTCGCAGAAATTTGAACCGCCACCCCGCATGCACTACGGAGATTCCGTTGACCTGACCAAATTCATTTTCGAAACCAATTTGTTACAATTTTGTTGTTTTCTATTATGAGATTTAAATCAAGAAAGTTAATTTTTTCATCTTTTGCCACTTAAAAACATTTTCAACGCCAACATGTAAAAAAATATGGACAAGCCTATATGCAAATGATACCTTCTTTCAAAATATTAAAAAACAAATAGAAATAAAGGCGAAAATCAGGCTAAATAATAAATAAAAGAATTAATAAAAATCAGTTAAACATTGTATCCTGTTTTATCTTGAGAAAATTTTATATTTCAAAAGATATTTATCTTCTTTTGCATTTTACGAAAGACGCGTGCTACGAAGAGGTCGTAGAGGCTTCTCGATAACAAAAAACATCGACGTATTTTTGAGAGCATAGTGCGGTACAATTTTTGCTAGTGTGAGAAGTCGGCAAGGCGCCAAGGAATTTCCAGAGCAGGAATATCCCTAAGGAATTATTGATAAGATTAAAGAATATTTTTAAGATGATTCAAAGATTCTTGAAACCTTGATTGAAAAATAAATCCCGATAGTCCTGTCATCACGAATTAGATCGATTATACGTGAATTCCCCATGATTTTTGTCTGCTTAACCCCTTTATTTTAGTATGAAAAAAGGCTCTACGTTTCCGGGACTGGAAGGAAATCGGTACCCTTATCCTAAAACTCATTTTTGTTTTTATGTCTAGTTTATAGTACAGATGACGCAATAAACACTTCATCAATTTAAAAAAAATCTCCCATAAAACTAAGAAAAAAGTGTTCTATAACTTTTTTTTTACATTCTCATCATTCAGATCGAATGTTTGAGATTCATGTGATTTTTGCCCTATCTAATTTTCTTCAATTTTGGTCGTTTTCAGATCCCCTGAGTCAGAAGGAATAGTTTTAAAAATGTCGGTTTGTCGGTCAGTCAGTCTGTCACTGAATTGTTGTCCGAAAATGTAGGTCAAGTCGTTAGCTAGCCTTCTACTGCCAATATTTATGGTTTTCACCGTGAAAAATCAAAGTAAAAAAATTAATAATTCAACTTTCTTACGAAATCACGCAAGATACCATAAATAGACAAGATACCAACATTATCTGATTTTAAAAGTTCTACAAAATGGTTTAAACCAACTAAGTTTCACAGCTCTTGACTGCAGCGCCATAAACTTGGCTGTGAATCTGTTTTCAGTCGCGCTTCATCTGGAACCTCTTGAACATAAGTCGATGACAAGTAGGTTAGTTCGAGGTTATTGCGGGGTGTGTTTTTGTGATTTTATCTGTAAATATTATTACATTGTGATTGCAATTATAAAAAATTCCGAAAGTGAAAAACAATCGTCGCGGTCGGAGACATCCTGCAATTTCCAACACTCCAAGATTCCAGAATGAAAACGAAAGTAAATAAATGATAAGTAATGGTAAGTAATTGATTTAATAACTTCTTTTTTATTTAATTTAGAATTTAGAATTTTTTCATTTTGCAGGCGTTGTTTATGAAAAATAAAAGTGCACTGATGATGAAGTCTTTTCTCATTTTGGAATAGTCTTCACTAATTTCAAAGACTGGAATGACAACCGAAAGATAAGGCTGGCGACGAATAATTCGCTTCAGAAATAAGATGCTTTTAAAAATGTTCAGCTAATTGAAATGCTTCTTTTAAATAAACAATTTTACCTATATAAATGTTTTTACTCATTTTTTATTTTAAAATCATTTTTTTATTTCAATGTGGCTGAGAGCTGAGACTACCCAACTAAATAAAGCCAAGTTGGAGCCAAGTCGTTCGGTAAGTTAGGCTTTAGCCGGGTTAGGCGTTTCATTTATTTTTTGTTTCTGTCTAAATCCCCAATTTAGGGCCAAGATTTTCCTATTTTGGGCCCAACTAGCGCCATGACAAAATTTCCATACGGGTATAATTGAAATGATACATTTTCAGGTTAGCTGAAAATAAAATAAAATTTCAAAAATATTTCAGCACAGGTAAGAATAAAATTTAATGTAAAATAAAAAACAAATATTAAGGTAATCTTGATGAATGTAATTGGTGCCTTATTTTTCAATATCTAAATAAGAAATCCTAGGCATACGTACTTAAAAAATGTATTATCTTTGATATATATATGTTGAGCATAATGTAAAAAAGTTGAAATTTTGGACAAAACCGAGTCCGAAGCACGAGATACGTGATGAGAATGTGTTCGTTAAAGTCGAAAGGGCTTTAACAAAAGAGAGTTCACAATCGCAAAATTACAGTTGTCGATCCGTTGACCTTTGATTTTAAAAGTTCTGTGCACGAATGTGGGAGAAATGCAAATACCGAGCGCGAAGTGCGAGAACCATCAGTCGTGCACCCTAGGTGCACTCAAACTGTCAAGCGAAGCTCTTTTAACAGAAGAGAATTGACAATCACGAAATTGCAGTGGGGAATGTTTTAAGCTTTAATTTTAAAAGGTTTGCGCAAGAATGTGCGAAAAATACAGAGACCTAACGCGTAGTGCGAGGTAAATATATAAACGAGCGCGAAGCGCGAGATAAATACATCATCGAGCGTGAAGCGCGAGAACCAACACGCGCGCAGCGAGCAAACTTTTTAGAATATTTTTGCAGAAAATTTCATTCACTTAATGCACTGGGAGCGACCTACTTGTGAAAAACTGCAATTATAACAGAATCTCGAACAGAGAGTTTGTTGTTACCTTAGAATTTTTTTTCAAGATTCTCAAATATACAAGAAAAATTTGAGAACGGAGAAATGAAAACTCCGAGTGTTACGAATTTGTTTAATCCGTCGCGCACGTTGCAGCCAGCGAGCTAGCGAGCACACTTAGGCGACGTCGAGTGAAAAAATGTGTAACCCTTGGAGTTATCATTTATCCATTCTCAAATTTTTCCTGCATATTTAAGAATCTTAAACAACAATTTTTAGGGGGGAAAAACGAAAAAAAATGTTCCAAGTTGAAGATAAATAAAATTGTTTATAAAAATGCACAATGTTGTTATGAAAAAAACAACAGGAAGTATGTTATACTATTTTTCAAAGCTTGTGGGTAAATGCGTATTTTCAGTACAAGAATAATTTTTTTCTTTTCAAAACTTCTTTTACAGTCAGCGATTGAAAAAAAATGATTTTTCCCGATTACCAAACTTTCAAAAATCATATCTCGAGAATTTCGAGTATCACACTGAAATCCATAATTGTTCTCGAGGTTTGAAAGTGAATTAATTTGTTGAAAATTTTACAATTTTGTTCAAAAGTGACACTTCTTGATCGAAAATTCAACTGTTTTTTTTCTTCTTTTTGACTTAAAATTCAACAATTTGATTGCAAGTTTTCTTCTCTCTTGATTTACAAATTTGTTTGAAAATCAATCCCTTTTTCTGAAAAGTTTCACTTTTTTAGTTGAAAATGCAACTGCCTAGTTAATAAATAACGTTTTCGGTTGAAAATGAACTTTTTTGTTAATAATTCAATTGTTTTGTAGGAAAATTTTCGCCCTACAGTTATACTACGCCATGTCCACATTTTGAGATATTCGTACTATTTTTATTTTTAGGGTCGTTAAGGATTAAACTTTGTTTTTAAATTTATTATTCCCGAAAATTCATTTCATCAGCTGTTATAATTATTAATAAAATAGTGAAGTTAATTAAAAGTGAGAATTATATTGCGCCATGTACTTTTTTGCATTGCTATACACTTAAAAAAATGTCTGGTTAAATTTACCAGAATTCTAGTTTAAAATGCCCTTACTATTTTTTCTGGTTAGAGTAATCATAATTCTGGTTAAATTAAACAGAAATTCTGATTATTTTAACCAGAAAAAATAGTAAGGGCTTATTTAAGCAGACATTTTTTTGAGTGTATCAGTGAAAAAAATCCAACTTCGTAGTGCATATTTTATATGGATAAGCTAAGTTCAATTTAAAAAATAACAATGGTCAAAAACATATTTTACCCTAAAAAGTAACCAAAAGAATATTACTCAAAATTCAATAATTTGCGAATAACTCATCTAATTTCAGGTACACTTTAAAAAATCCGTTTTAAAATTGCACTTCAAAGTGTAAATTTTCACATGTCAAATGTCACTTTAGACGCATTAAAATTACAGGTTAGAAAGAAAATTTACACATGTTTTGTAGAATGACGTATCTTACAAGCTTAATTCTATGGCTTTGCATAAATTCATACGTGTTAAAAATCGCTACGTTCAGAGTGTGTAAAAAAGGGAATCACACTGTACATAGTAAAATTCCCCAGACTGGTAAAATTATCGACTGCGCATAAATTTCTATTTTCTAACAAAAATGTTTCCACTTTATAGTCATTTTAGATTCGTCTGTATAATATTCCACATTTGTCTGATTTTCGCGATAAATCTTTCTTTTTCGCTCTTTTGTTCGCGTGTCATAAGCGAAGCGTGCATTTTAGTTTGCAAACTTTATTGCTCACTTTTGGCGAAAGCATGAATGCGAGTGACTGATTTTAAATTATAAATTTCGTACGATTTACGCTTGCGTAATTATAAATATATTTTTAATATGATTTTAATGATTTAAGTAATTGAGGTTAGGTTGATACTTTGGAGAAATTTTCCACTTTCCGTTGTTCAATTTTATGGCACATATTAAATTTCTGGTCAGTTGAGAATTTTACTCCTTTGTTCAATTTTTAACATTTCTATACAAATTCCACGCCGCTGCGCGTGAGTCCACTTTTTACATATGTTTAGCGTACTAAAATCCCACAACATTTTTTTACAGTGTATGTAATACAACAGAATAATGTAAACTATCACTCTGTTCAACTTTCTGCTCAAGAATTTCATTAAAAATAGTTTATTTAGAAATATTTTGTGAACATGGCGTACTATAATTCTGAAAAAATATGAATTTTTTTAATCTTATATTACGCCATGTCCAAAAACAATTTTCCACGTTAGCTAAAATACATTTGCAATGGTATTAAAATTTGAACTAATATATTCTTGATCATGCATTATTTTTTATCGATAAACTTATTTCGACATATTGTTGAATTTTTTTGAATCGGCGCACATATTATTGCAGCCAATGAGCGAAGAAGTGGAAAAATATTTTCTTAAGGTAAAGTAAAGAAATAAATGCATTAGTGAAATAGTGGGCGCCAGATAAAAAGCTACACGAATATTTGTAAATATTTAGGAATATTTCGGAAAATGTGAGAATAAGCAGGAATATTTAGGAATATTCGGGAATATTTGGGAATATAACAAATATTTTGGAAAATAAAAAATATGAAGAATATCTGGCCAGTATTTGAAAGAATATATGGCAATATTTGGTGACTGTACCAGGAATGTCTCTTAACTACTTAATCAAAAGTATTTCTACATTGAATTTTAACTATATAATAGAATTTAACTTGATTTCTACACGTCAAAATTTTTAGGTTAATTTTAGAACGAACACCTAATACGAGTTCAAACTTTTCTGACTCCCTGTGGGCGCCCCCCCCCCCCCTAGTAGGTGTCTTACTATTCAACTCATTTAAATCGCATACTTTATTCATATTTTACTTTATTGGTAAATAGGAATCATTCATGAACATAAAATTTTAAGAGCCTTTATAAATATACATAAGTTCAGATATAAGCAACATTATAAGGCAAGAAAGTATTCTTTTCAGATTCTATATACATTTACAAAGTGCTTACTATTACGGGATCCAGGGCTATACTGAAATCAGTTAATCTCACCTAAAATTCGGTAATACTCCACAGTGACATAAATTTAATGGAATATGAATGGGATTTTCAGGTTCTTATTATAGCACAACTTTGCCCCTTGTTCCATTTCTCGTGACAGTACACGGAGCACCTACAGGCCTTTGCTCAATTACTTTTTACAAAAATAGATTTTTTAGGAAAAGAGCATATTTTAAATATAGAAATTAATTTATCTGTTTTTTCTTTTCTTTTAAGTATTCAAATTCAAAACAGCCGCTTTAATAAATAACGAGCCAATCCAAGCCAACTTTTAGTGAACCTGCTACATTGAGAGTCTGAAGAAATAAAATAGTATTCTCTCTAAATATGAATCAGTGGAAAATTCACTAATTGAAATAGTGGGTAGACATTTAACTGATCAACCAGTGATATCAGATTTATTTGCTAATGAATTCCTTCACTTAAGGGCATTTGATAGTTTTCCATATAAGCATTTAGTGATTAGTGATTGTTCTTCACATCTGGGTGATATTATCTTTCCTTCAATTAAAAATTGTGGATAAAAAGGGTGGGAAACTAAATTACTCATATGGCAAAGTATCACATGCCTTCTGTATCAAAAATAATTTCTCAAATGAAATAAACATTTGAATTCTTAAGAGTCCTCTTGTATGTAACAGCAGGAAAAATCGAGGGAAAAATACTCTCTAACTCGTATAAAAAGTAATTGCTTAACGGGATTGCATTTAACAGTCAAATCTTCAAAGTAAAGTAATCTTATTTTATCAGTACTGCTAAATTGACACGGTGCAGTGCGACCAACTTGCAAAAGTTTCTAATTCACTGAATGAATAATTCACATTTCACTGATTATACGTATCCCATTTCTAGCTAATTCAATCAGTAAGATTGTACTGACCATTAGTGACATTTCACTGATTCACATTCAGAGAGTTGGCTTGTTTATAATACTTGCACTGTACGTTAAAACATATTTAAATAAAACCCTATTTTTTCTATAAGCGGATATAGACGCCTTATTGGACAACAAATTCTAAAAATATCATCATCATCGAGAAGACAGGATAAAGGAACCAACTATCGAGTTAATGTTAAATTGATTCTCCAAAATTATAGGTTATATTATTTCTATTTCCACCATTTTGGCAAGTACTGTTAATTAGTTACGATTAAGAAGCTTATTTAAGACTCATTTAATGACTTCTACTTAAAAATAAGATATTGAAGTTTTAGGATTACAAAAAAACTAATGTTTACTTGAAAATATAGTTAATATTCGGAAATTGCAGCCTTTTGCCCCTATTAATCAATTTGTATACAAAAACTTAATTGATTTCAGAAAAAATTAGCTTATTTAAAAAATTGTTTATTAATACAGTTAATAGTAAGACTATACTATTATAACTTGATTAGTCTATTTACAATTAATAAATTTTCAAACATTAAACCTTTATTATATTTATATAATAATTTTATTATTGTTACACTCAAAATAGAATATATTATTTGATAAACTCTAATAATTGACCATGGATGTGCCTATTATAGATAAAAATATACATATGAGTGTGTTTAAAAATTTTTATAAATCAAGTTTTTCGAAAGGAAATAAACAAATCGATCACTTGTAATTCAGTTCTAAAAAATGCTATGTAAAATCTAAGATGTGGAATGTGTGAAGAGATAATCGGAATCGAATCCTTGCCTTATCTAGGCTTATTCTATCAGGGCGAGTGTCACACGAAATGAGCAATGACATATAAATCAAAATATGCAGTGTTAAATTCAATCTTTGTATACAAATAAATAATGGTAAGTATAAGATAAGACAAAGTTTGCAAATGGTCATGTAAGAAACGAATGCCATTTAAACCCTTAGGGGATACATTATGAATAAAGAAGAAATAAAATTCATCAAAGTGGTACATGATTTCATAGTAAGTTCCACTCAGAGAAAAGCTGTCTTGAAACAAAAGCAATGATCCCCGTGTAGGAATCCAATCAGGGATCCGGCCGGATCTCAGCCGGATAACCCCGCTTTAAGCCGGGTGCTGGTCGGGGAATCCGGCCGGGATCCGGCTAAAAACGTCACGGTAAACTGGTCGGATCCCGGCTTTAATACCGGCTTTAATCCGGCCAAAAAGCGGTTAAGAAATGTTGCTTCAGGCGAGAAATTATTAACTTTTTTTGTCTTTTAAGGCTCATCGTAAGATTACGGTGAACTTTAAAAGTCAAATCAAGTGAGCCAATTCTAACACAAAATTGGAGTAGAATTTTATTCCCTGATGATAGAATCTCATAGCAATTTGAAAGCCACGTGGTGATTTAAGGTTAGGAAGGAAGAAAGTAAAAACTGTATACACAAGACTATATTTTAATGTAAAATAATAATTATTCACGCTCTAAGTGGGCGTTTCAAACTAATCTCGTTCCAGGTGCGAAACTGAAAATTACTGAGTGTCTATGCAGACGACAGACACAGCAGGCGCTATATATGGCGGTAAATTTGAAATTGTACAGGCTAAACATTGTCTGAATATAGAAAAGTTTATAACAATTGTATCATTTCTGTTGTTGCACATAGCAGAATCGATAACAGTTTGATTTAAAATATTAAATTATTCGAAAAAATGTAATGTTTTTTTTTTTAAAGAATTTAAAAAAGCTAATTTTTGTTTCACTGATCTAATAAATCTTTAAATTATAATTTTCAAGTAATAATTCATCTAGCATCCATAATTACGTCTTTGATAATATCACGGCTCTTAAAAAATGTGTAATTTCTACAAAAACATTAATCTGAACAGTGTCCAGCTGGCTCCCGACCATGGGATATAAGCAGGGTTGGTCCGGTCAGTAACCGGTCGGCCCTGGACTACGTGATTCGAGAAAAATGTAGCCCGACCGGCTCCCGCCCGGTTCCTGTCCATGAAACCCAGCCAGGGGTAGCCCGGCCGGAATCCGACCAGCAACCTTGTTGTATTAGGGTCAACCGGGGAAATTTCTACACGGGTCTCTTGCCTGTTTTGTTTTGAATCACGTAAGTATCTTTTTTCTATACAAACAAACGTTTGTTAACAAAATTTCCAAACCTAATATTTATAAGTGAATAACCAGCGACCGAATAGACAACATTCAGTTTGGATTTTTTTGATGGTATAGTTGTATCATGTTATAGGCAGTTTTGCCTTTCATGGGTCGATTAATTCGACTGTAAGTTGCTCTAAATGCACGATAAACTTGCTTCACAAAGGGATAATTTGCATAATACAGCTTTACAATGTGGAGATGCATGGCCGGTTTAAGTCTTTCCATGATGAAATGGCATTAACCCTCTGTTGCACATATTTTTCTGTTCAGTGAATTTACTTGAAAATTCTTACTCAGGGGTTTTTGGGGTCGCTGATTACGAATCTAAAGTCAGAATTTCAATATTTGCAATCCAAGATGCTGGATTCAAGAT
Source organism: Belonocnema kinseyi (assembly GCF_010883055.1). Lineage (NCBI taxonomy): Eukaryota > Metazoa > Arthropoda > Insecta > Hymenoptera > Cynipidae > Belonocnema > Belonocnema kinseyi. The sequence goes on along the minus strand of NC_046657.1, from coordinate 92,119,476 downwards.
GGCCATTTCAACATTTTGAAAAAAGAGATATATGAGCTTCAAAATCTCTACTTGGGGGTTTTTGAGGTTGCTGATTACGGTTCTGAAGTTAGAATTTCGAAATTTGTAATTCAAGAAGGCGATTTCCAAATCTGAAAAGAAATATATATATGAGCTTCAAAATCTACACTCAAGGGTTTTTGGGATCGCTGATTACGATACCTGATCTACGATTAGATTCTCGTAATTTTTCGAAACAGATCTAATATGGCCAACACTAACACATAAATTGTGCTTTAAATGTTGATCAAATTATACATTCGTTATCAAAAAATCGCCAAATTCCATAAATGCCTACATTATTGAAATCAATCTATTCAAAATCTCATCTATCATTTCGAAGATCTACGTATCAATGTAAACTAAATTTGTTCGACTAATTTCAATTCCAACTATTTACTTCAAATTCGTAATCAGCGTCTCCAAAAACCCCAAGTATAGATTTCTTTTAGTGTATAACATGAAGAAGACTATTCCAAATGAATATTGTTTCCAATCAAATATATACTTCAGTAAAATAAATGCATATTCATTCAACTAAAATAAATACATACAATGAAACCTGGATGTAGTGCCGGTTTTGGGACTGACGGTGGCCCTAACTCAGGGACTCCGAACGTAAACAGGCAGGAGCGTATGAACTGTTTCCGGTGGATTTTACTGCGTAATAACAAATATTTAAAACATTGTTTTTCTAATACGAATAATAGGGTCAAGTACATATTGAACGGAAATGAGGAAGAAAGGTTGCTGTTACACTTTAAGATAAATGCGTTTCCTGCTTATGTCCAAAAGCACATCACTGTTTTGCCACCACTATGTATGCATAAGCAAAACAACTCGCAAAAAATAGATTGTCGACGAAAAACACCGATTTCACAATTCTCACGTCAATTCTTGGTTGGTGTTACTTATTTGGCTGCTGGCGTTAATACTTAGTTGGTGGTTGTAAAACACCATAATAGAAATCCGATGCTTAAAGTCGATTGGACGACTCTTTCTACTATGTGAGATAGACAGACGATCCGATTGTGTTTCAATGACAGCTTGTACTTTTCTTTTCGAAACGATCATACCCCCCTCCTCTACTTCCCCTTCCACTCTCTCTTCAAGCTAATTTATTTATTTATGTTATTTTTCAGATTTAAACTAAATATACGCCACCTAGCGCAAGGTGCTTCAAAGCAAATTTGTAGATATAATTTAGGCGAAAAATTTGGTTGAATAAGAGCTTTTTTCTGGAAAACGGCGCTGGATTGGACCGCGTACGCACGCGCGTGGGGTGACGTTAGGACTTCAAAAGCCACTTCGTAGTTTAACGTAGTTTTAAAAGGAATTCTTCTCATTCTTTTCTTTCACTTTTTTCACTTCTCACTTACTTCTTCCTCCTTATTGTCACTTTACGTACCGCTCCTCGCAGTACAATAAAGAATCATTTTACTGCTGCTCCACGGGCAGATGAAGTGCTCTTCATGTGCCCATTTTAGATGAAATGTTTTTTTATTCTTAATTTTGTTTTTCACGAACAAAAAAAAACTTGGCATCTTGTGAAAAAATTATGGTAACAAATTTGTAGCTCTTTTTTGGCTTAACGTGAGTAATCTGCGAATTTTTAGAAAGAATTGACGAACTCGATATGACAAGACTAAAACCGCTCATCACTTTTTTCCCAATATTAATTACAAAAATATTATGAGTGATTGGGTAAAGTTTCACAGAGCACTCACGAGCTTGTCCGCCAAATCTAGGAACTAGGACGTAGGTTCGTCTTCACGTGGCCCGCACACACTCTCACTCACACACTCAATGCATATGTGCATGCGCATATGTGGTTTCATTTCGTCGAATGAGTAGCTAGAAGTTTTATTAAACCTACATTGTTCAGCCTTCATGGCTGTGCGTGTTTACAATCTCATGGTTTATGTTTAGAAACTGTCAAGTCAGCAGTTCGAGGGTTCCAACCCTCGGAGTTGTGCGCATTTATAAATAAATATAAATTAAATCGCACAAATAAAATTTTTCTCTTTTTATATTCAAGTCTAAATTTGTCAGGAACTGTTTGTATGAAATTCGAACTATTCGTAAAAAAGTTCCAAATTTTATTTCATTTACGTATTTTCATACCTTGCATCGGTTTTCCAAAGATTTGACTTTTTTATTGTCAATTTTATTTTTCACGATTAAAGCAAAAACTACGCATTTTATAAAAATAATGATTAATAACAAATTTGTAGATCTTCTTTGGATGCATAAATTTTGCATATTTATTCTTTTCGTGGCTTGTTTCGTTTCCCTAAAAATGTAATTTTTATATTTTCAATGCTTTTTTTACGAAAAAAAACAACAAATGCGCGATCTATCAAAAAGTAAATAATAACAAATTTGTAGATCTTTTTTGGGTGTACAATTTGGATAAATTCATCGCTTGTCATATCTTGCATAGTTTGACCGCAAAATGGAATTTTGTATTATTTTTTATGCCGTGAAAATTTAAATTTTGAACATTTATAATAACCATACAGAGAATTTTTGAAACTTGAAAAAAATTGGTCTACAAAATTTTAGAAATCCGCTCACTTTTTTAATTTGTATCCAAATCTAGTAGATTGATTTTTTCAGAAGTTATCATGTTCACAGATAGCCGTACATGCATACAAACAGACATACAGAAAGAAACATTCGTAAAAACGTGTTTTTCGAATGCAGACAGTCTCAAAACGTGGACGTTTGACAAAAATGGGGGGGGGGTCAAATTTTACACAAACCGAATACCGTCTCTGATGAGAACGTAATAAATAATTATTAATGGCGAGTATTTTGTCTCTAAATTTCTATGGTCCTGCTTAAAATAATATCATAATTTACATTTTCAATATTTATATAGTTGGCATAGGAGTGTCCCGATCGCGAAGCGAACTATTCGCCAGTAGAGTGCGAATTGCCGTTTATGCTGGAGACCAGTACTGCACTAGTGCTGCGCCGGTGCTGAACTCCGTCGAACTACTGAATTTTTAAGCTGCGGGCTCTCCGACTCACCTTGAACTATTCACAGATTTTCGTATTTCTCAATAAGAAAGAAAAACAGATACCATACAATGTAACAATTTTGAAAAAGCAATGGATATTCAAAACTAAGATATTTTATAGTTGAAATAAAAAGGTTGAAACTCTGAATATGGAGCTCATGAAACAAGTTTAATTTTGACAGGTTTGAAATATTTAATTGATTTAACAGTTTACTTCACAATTAAACACATTTTTAAGGCTTATTTAAAAATAAAATAAGTGGTATTAATTTTACAACTAGTTTTACAAAATTTTCATTTTATAAAACCTAGATTAAATGTTATTTCCTTTTTCCCAATCTTTACTATACAAAAATTTGTACTTGAAGTTTCGATTTTGGATGATATCTGAAACTCATAACGTCACATAGCTGATGTACGAACTAAAAGAGATATAAGAAATATAGGCCTTATGTTGTAACAAAGAGTTAATCAACTTCAACTGCAGATGTAAGGAAAGTAAAAAGAAGATTGTAAAGCGCGAGGCAAATGCATTATCAAGCACATCATCGTGAAATCCAACGGGCCCGCGCCCTTTTTTGGGAGGTATCACAAATATTTTTAAGACTCATATTCATATGTGGTTACACTTTGAGACGCTTTTTTAAAGTACCAAAATAAAAATCAAGTTCGTTAACTAGGTTAACCCAAGAAAAATAAAAAATGTCTAGACTTTAAAAAATTATTAACTTTTTTTGACTTGTTAAAAGGTTTTGAAATTTGTTGACCAGGTGTTGACTAATTGAGAAGATATAAATATTTTTCGTTCTACTGCTGGTCCATAATTGATTACTTTTTAAATTTGCAAAGCCTCACTTTTTAAAGGTCTTAAAGCTTGACGACTTTTAAAAAGTAATAAATTGTGGACCATCACAACGAAAAATATTTACATCTTCTCAACTTTTTGACAAGTTTCAGAAATTTCTGTCAAAGGTTCTGATAGATGACATAAAGGCTTACATATTAACTTATGTTATATTGCGCTGGCACACACAGAGTGCGCATGAGCATTCCCCCCCCCCCCAATGTGTATATATAAAATACTTAAGGAAGCTACTACACAAAAATTGACTAAGGCCTATTTTAAAACTATGATAAGAATAAATTCATAACTATAATAGTTTATGCACGTAAATTCGTGAATGTGTATCTATAAAAATGTGCCTATATGATATTTTCTTACGAAAACCAAGAGGATGCAAAATTTCCCGAAAATTACAAATATGTCAGTAGTAAAAATGCTGTATGAACATTTATAAGTTTATGTTACTATTAATTGTCATTTTAACACAGTGAATAGTATCACCAACTAAGAAAATAGTGTCACCAACTGATAAAAGTTTGCATAGAACATTTCTACTGCGAAAGTAGTTGGCCTAACTAGTAATTTTGTTTCTGTGACATATCTTCCAATTGTCATAGGGGGACATTTTTTTCTTTTAAAGGTACTTCATCGATGAGAAATATTCAAATATGACATAAGCTGTTTTCACAATCAATAGAAGATTACTCATCGATATTCTAAATTTGTTTCAAGATCAATGGAAATTTTTCGCAAATTTCGCCTCTAACACAATGTTAATCATACATCACCACCTCTACTGCTATTGAACCTTTTGTCATTTAATTGTTATATTGAACATTGTACAATATATTATATATATTGAACGTATTTTAACAAAACAGAAACAAGCGTTTGTTTACTTTTGCAGCCAGTGGCTTACCAGTAAATGGTAGTTCGATTAACAAAAAAAATGTTTACTTAATTCCAGAGCGTTTGTCCAGCAAACGGCAAGCTCTTCCCGAGGCTGATTTTGAAATTCGAATCTGCATTTTTTGTTTTTGAATGAATGATGTTTGTTATTTTCCTTAGTATTGCTTTTCGTATTCTTTAGAAATATTTCAAATTCAACTTTTGGGTGTAAATAATTAGACTTTTTCTTTATACGACGTTATCTTTCAGCTTTATAATTGAAAACAATAACAAGGTGAAATTTAAGGATCATATATATCGAAAGGCTAGGGTCCCAACTTACGAAAACTAGAAACAACCTAGGATTTGATTTATATTTATGCCAAAGACGTTTGTGTAAATTAAAAAAGTGCTTGAAGACCGAAAAAGAAATTTAAAAAAATGTATTTTTCATGAAAAAGACCAACTCAATACAAAGGTCATCCACTTTTTAAATAATTCTCGACATTGAAGCTACCAAATATAATTTTATTCTCTTTCGAGTTTAGTTTTAGTTAATTCGCCCTCGTTTGAAATAAATTTTTGTCTCGCTTTGGTAATAACATTTTTTTAAATGTAATTATTGCACTAAGCAAAAACGGTTTTTAGTATTTTATGGTGCTGGAAGTAAGACATATACATCATTAGGAATGGAAGGGAGTATATGTGGTATCAACCCTCATGTAAAAGGTCGTTGCGTTTGGCGGCAGCGACTCACCTTTTGAAGACAGGCAGCGTTAGGTAGCCAGTGAGTAGAACACGTCACACATCCCGCACATAATAAGAATTTGGTGCCAAGAACGCCGAAACACAGGGAATCTTGTATCCCAGCACGAAATACGGGGCACCACTTGTTTCACGGGCGCTGCCAGCGACGGTTTCCTCATCTATCGATTCCCATGAGTAAAGGGCAACAAAGGGAGAAAAGAACGGTAAGTGCGACACACGCGAGGTTCCGAGGCGACTCTGTCGGGCCCGACGACCTCTAGGGAAAAAGTGTCAGTGAAGATCGTCGACGTCGCCGATGGGAAAACGACGACCCTGTTTTCCGAGGGTCGAAACTGACGTATGACGGAGTCAAGCGAGTGCGCCACTCAGTTGATGCTGCTACTGCTACTACTGCTGCTGCTGCTGGTTTTCGCAACGCTGCTTGCGTTGGCGAGGCGGCGCTTGGAATCGGGCCAGCCATGCGCCTACCTAGGTAGCCGATTAGCCTAACCACCACCCCATATACCTTCGCTTCAGACGCACTTTCCGTAAATCAAACTTTTGTAACTCTCATTAAACAAAATTATGACTGATTATTTATGTTTGTTTAAATCAATTATAGGCCAAAGAAACCAATATTTACATAACGAAGACCATTATGTATAGTCGAAACTACTAGAATCCATTCTGATCAATTTTGATGTTACTATTAGTGCAAATGCCAGTTACTTGAACTGATTTTCAGGAGTAGCACTTTGCATAGTAAATGCAATTGGTCTTATAGGCTCCCATAGGCAATAGCTATTTGTAATACAAGTTCGCAAAATAGGCAATTACAGACAAGTATGAAACTTGCCGCAGGAGCCGGTGGTTAGTGTACGAGTAAAGTCAGTGCGAAAACGTAAATGAATGCGAAGAGCTGAAGGTAAAAGCTGAATGTAAACGAGTATCAATTGCCTGTGCGCATGTGTAGCACGCGCTATTTTTGGCAAAAACCTAATGAGGTAATTATTTAGAAGTTTTTTCGAAACAGTTTTTGTGCGTTTCAGCTAAATGTGTATACTATTTTTTTATTTTTATTTTTCAAGCGAACAATTTTCAGTGTGCAAAGTTACTTATCTCTTAGCTACGCATGCATGTCCATTGCATCGATTCACACACTGTTGGATTGAATCACTATGCATATCATTTAAAAGCATAAAAGTCCTTATTTTCGAAGAGTTGCGAAAAATTAGTTGTTTTAACCATTTTTCTTAGTAAATGGTCATTATAGCACCGAATTATAAATTTTTTATATTCCTTGACGGAAGTTTAAAATATCTGAAATATTAAGCAATATTTCAAACTTAAAAAAGAGCAAGCCGATGACATGGCAAGATAATCGATTTAATGGAAAATATTTGAATAAGAGAATTTAAGAATGCTGACTCAAGCGAATGGCGGTCCATCGGTTATTGAAATTTTTAATCGGTCTCATAAATTCAAGTATTGCAATCCAGCACCACATAGCCACCACCGATTCAGGCTTTCGTTGATTTTTTTTCTTGTCGGAATCATCGGAACGATTTTTACCGGCTGCGTTTCTTATATTTCAGACAGCTCATCTAGTAAATGTCGTTTCGACTAAAAGAACTGAAAAATAGTTCTACGAGATTTGCCTGACTTTGTGGTGGCTTTATGGCGACCGACGGGAATTATTAAAATTCACGCGAAACGGCATTTTTAAATTCTTCGATTCAAGTAATTTCCATTCTATCGATTCTTGTTTTCTTTCAAAACCTATAGTGTTCGGTATAGCTTCATATTTCGGTAAGCAGCTTAAGCCTGCCGGCTTAAAATATCTGATAAGACCCACGGTTAAAAACGGGTTAGAAATGCGTTCTAAACGGCCCAAATTGCGCAGTAACCAGTTTTTGTTTCTTATTTGTAACCGACACCTAACCGAACTCTATTTTGCATCGTGTAATATTCGCATCCGGTTTCTATCCCGGTCTGTAACTGGATCCATAAAATACTTCCACCCAGTTCTTATCCAGTCCTAACCAGCATGTACCGGTTAGAAACTAGATAGGACCAGTTAGAAAGTTTTCAGCGTCGAATGCCATGTAAGAATAAGGTAAGAACCGGTTAGAAATTAACTTCAGTCAGCCAATATTTAATTTCAGGTTTTAATTTTATCGGAGATAAATCAGTTAAGACTGTTTAGAATGTTTCCTGTGTCGAGTGCCCTGTAGGAATCAGTTATAGCCAAGTTGAAAAAGAACTCTGATCTTTGCCATTATTAGAACCAAGTAAAACCCGAATTGGTTTCTAACCAGTTTCTCCCCGGTTTCTTATGTTTTCCAACGGATATTTTAAGTAGGGCCGCAACTAGCGTACGGTGGAAGGCGGTTCAATGTTTTGGGAATTTTTAATAAGGATGTATAGGGATGAGTGATAAATAAAGTTTGACATACCTCACATCGGTAAGATATTTTTGAAGTGAGAATAAGGTACGTTAATGCAGATGCATCGAACATCGTTGACCTGGCTGCACCTTCGCCTCAAAATATTCTTTCAAATTATTGACAATAATTATTTATATTTTTTACAAATCTATTCATTATATATACTCTTCTCACGATCGTGATACGTGGTCCTGGGTGTGATTCAGTGTAGTTCTACTGAGAGCCTTTGTTCCCAGCCAACAATAAAGTATTGATACGAACTGAATTGAAAAGACTAAGACACTCCGCAAATCCCGCTTTACGACAATGACCCATTGGACCAGTGTGTCAATGCCTATAAATTCGTGAAGACGGTATTTCAATGTGGAATATTTCTATACTTCCAAATACGTTGCAAAAGTCTGAAGTCAGTGAGTTCACTTCAATGCGTCAGCTCGCAAACCCCTCAACATTGCTTAATGCGTCTGAATTTGTCAGAGTAAGATACGCACTCGAATTCGCCCCATTTCGTCCCGGGAAATTTCAGAAAGTGTTAATTTATAAAATTGAATCCATATCAGGAAAACCAACGCGCGGGGCATACATAATTTATTGCAGATGTTTAGTAAATTGCCCAGTAGCTCAATGAGGTAACTCTGGATTAATACACGAGGGACTGCTGGTTTAAGTCTCGATGCACCCACTTTTTATTATTCACTTTTTCGAATTAAACGTGATCACGCCTTCATATGAATTCACACGCATTCAATATGCATTATCTCAATTGATCTAAATGCGTCTCAATTCGTTTAAACGAATGAAAAAGCGATATTCACGCGCGTTCAAATAATTTTTATTCACTCCAATCCGTATCATTTTTTTTTCTGTGGTTTTTTTTAGATGACAGTTCCTCCCATTAGTTTAATTTATTTTGACTAATATTTATATACTTTTTCATCATTTGAACACTCATATTGGATCGGTCGATTTGAACTTTAAACCACCCAACTTTGGTGTACCAAGTTTCATTATTTTTAGTTATGATTTGACGCGGATACAGATGTTTGACGCAATTCTTGTCTAATTGCTTCACGGTGTGCTCGGGGATGGACGAAAGTACATGTCTCATTGACAAGAGCGTGTGCTAAGCGTGTGTAACTTCCTTCTAAGGATTCTCTTAAATTCTCCGAAAGCTTATGAATTTTCTACATTTTTTAAAATTTTCTGGATTCTTTTTTAATTTATGAACTCTTTTGAATTTCTGGAAATCGTTTGAGTTCTCTGAATTCCTTTGTATTCTCTTGTATAATTATTTCAAAGTTTGCTAAATTCTGTTGTATTCTGTGAATTATTTTGAATTCTTTGAATTCTTTTAGATTCTTTGAACTTTTCTCAATTCTCTGAATTCTTCCTAACTTTCTAAATTCTTCTGAATTCTCTCAATTCGTCTAAACTCTCTGAATTTGTCTGAGTTCTCTGAACCCTTCTGAATTCTCTAGATTCTTCTAAATGCTATGTATTCTTCTAAATTCTAGATTCTTTTAAAGTTTATAAACTCTTCTGAATTCACGGAAATATTTTGATTTCTCTTAACTCTTTTAAATCCGTGGAAATCTTTTGAATTCTCTAAATTCTTGTCAACTCAGTGAATTCTTTTACGTTCGGTGAATTTCGGTGAATTTCCAACTTTATTTTCCCTGGGTTGCATTTTTAAATATGCTTACACCTCCAAAAAATAATTTTGGCAACATCCTTGCTCATGTGTCTTATTTTACTTTGAATAGTTTGCACTAATTAGCGAACCTAATAAAAACTGTTATCAAACGTATTCGGCCAGGATTAAAATTCTACCAAAAAAGAAGTATCTTGCAAATTTTTGGTGAAACTTTTAATACACAACATAAAAAAGTATGATTTATAAATACTCAATCAAAAAACTATTTTTAAAACTCTCAAAGTTTTAATCGAAGTTTTAATCGCGTCATAGAGTTACGTTTCTTACTTAAATAATTAAAAGTTGCTTAACTTATACACACTTAGACAATTTTTAAATTCACGCAAGTCTTTACTGTCTGATCTAGATTCACATCCTTAGATTCGAAAATCCAGAAGTACCTAAAAATTGTTTTGAAACTCTTATTTCAATCCCGTAGGAAAGCGAGGAGAAATTTCATTAATTTTTAGCCTTGCTGACTTTTAGCCTTTGTTAATAGATAATAGTCTGTCGTCAAAGTAAAATTACTCTATTTTCTTCTCTTATTAAAAAACTACCCAAAAAACTTTACAAATATAAATGTCAAAACTGCAACTGGAAGCGATGCATTTTTTTTAACGAGACGTAAGTTTTGATAATTTTCAAATCTACTTTGGCATTTTTAAATAATAAATAAGAGTTTTTAGTCAAATTAAAACCTAGTCTGTCGCTACGCCTTATCGAAAAACTACCTAAACAACATAAAGCGAGAAGAAGATTTAATAATTGGTAACTTTACTGAATGTATTCCTCTATTTAAGAATAGATAAGAGTTCGATGTAAAATCATTGTTTTCCTTGTTCAAAAAACAACGCAAAAAGTTTTAAAGCATTAATTTCAATCATCTCACTGGAATCAATGCATTATTTTCTGAAAATCATGAGAATTGTGAATAATTTCAAACTTCAGTGGCATATGGCCTATTTTTAAGAAATGTTTACAGCTTTTCGTCAAAAGAAGACCTTTTCCGTTATCTTCTATGATAGAGAAACTGCAACAACAAATTTTTAACTTAAACTTCATTCACGCGACTAAAAGTAATATATTATTTCCTAAAAACAATGAGAAGTTGAAATAATTCGCTACTTTGCTGACTTTTGACTTTTCTTTTAATGAGTAAGATGATATCATTCCACTTAAAGCAATAAATTATTTTCTGAAAATCATGAAAAATGTAAATGATTTCCAATTTCGATGGAATCTGAACCTATTTGCAAAAATAGGCCAGAGTTTTTCGTCAGGGTGAGAGCTTTACAGTATTTTCCCTAATCGAAAAAAATATTAGAGACAGTTTTAAAACATTAATTTCATTCATACCGCTGGAAGTGATGTATTATTTTCTGACAATCGTAAGAAGTGTCAATAATTTTCAGCATTCGTAGAATTTCGCATATTTTTGAAAATGGCCTTTGTCATCAAAATGAGACCTCGCGTGTGCTCTCCACTAATCGAAAAACGAACATAAAAAGTTTAAAACATTGATTCCGATTATGCCATCTGAAAACATACATTATTTTCAGAAGATCGTGAATTTTTAATCTACAGAACTCAAAATATTCGGATGAAGTTAAAATAACACAGGACCACAAATCGCCTAAGCCTGCCACATAAGAGGGACTAAGTGTACCTTATATTTTTGAGGTCTCTGAATCCAAATCCGGTATCCGTTTGACGTCATCAGGTCAGAATCAAGGGCAATACAATGTCAAACCTACAAAATTCATCGCTCATCAATTAAAACAGGGTACTTTTAAATTTAAGTGGTCGCTGAATTCGAATGTTAAACACCGAAAGTTCAGTATCAAGGACAGTCCAAGGTTAAACCTAGAAAATTCACCGCTAACCAACTAAATCAGGAAACCTTTAGGTTGAAGTGGCCGCTGAATTCTAATCCGGTGTCTGTTTGATGCCATCAGGTAAGTATCAAGGGCAGTTCAAGGTCAAACCCACAAAACTCATCGCTAAACAACTAAATCAGGGTACTTTTAGGTTTAAGTGGATATCTTGAGATGAAGTTTGAGAGATTTTAATGGTCAAATTTGGAAAAACCTGAAGAGTTTTTATGTGGGTCCTGTGCTTTTTAGAATTTGTAACCTTGCTGCTATTCAAGAATGCTATAGTATCTGGTACTTTCTGAATACATTAAATTTCAACTTGCTTAATACAGCGTGAGAAACGCTGTAAACTCGGTTGAAGTGGTTTCGTAATTTTGCAATCAGTGTCTTGAAAGTAATATATTTGGAATCTCCGTATTTTTCCGATTCCAAAGGCATTTAATTTGTCTATAAGGGTTGAAAATTTGAGAAATATTTAGTATTACAGTCTGTCAAGTTAAAGCGTGGGTGGCTTTACTCGCAGTCGGTAAGGTGTATCGACATGATTTTGGTGTCAAAATATTAAGAAGAGCTCCCT
>NC_046657.1:92087485-92107241 GCF_010883055.1 Belonocnema kinseyi | reverse complement strand
CAAAAAGCATGAAAGAGGGAGCTCTTCTTAATATTTTGACACCAAAATCATGTCGATACACCTTACCGACTGCGAGTAAAGCTACCCACGCTTTAACTTGACTGTAAAGCTGATGTTTCTTGATATTAAACCCCTTCAAATTTTTAACTTTTCTAGGCAAGTAATATATCATTGGAATCGGAAAAATTCGTAGATGCTGATAATGCTATTTTCAAATCGCTAGTAGAAAAATTAAAAAATTTTTAATTTCCGTACTTTGACATGCCTGTGGATAAAAGACCCTTGCTTGAGTAAGCTCACTCACACTAAGGTACATGGCTAGACTGAAAAGTAGTAGAAAAAATTAATTCATGTAGAGCCTGATCATACCTGAAAATCAAGCAAAAAGTTTTCCGACCACTGACTTAGAGGTACCACTTCTAGCAGAACTTACCCGTTACAGAAACGGGGGTACCAACCCCAGGTTTATGGGATGTATAAAGTATAATTTCATGACTTGAAGGTTCACGCCAAATCATAGGCAGAGAGATACGAAGTTTTTTTATTATCTTTGCAATGTTTGCTAATGTCACTTAGACAAGTCGAACAAATGATATGAGGAATCCAAGAATGGTCAAGACTTTCTTTTGCGCTACCATAACAATTAATGTAAATATTTATACAGCATCTGTTAAAGACCTTCTATTTTTGGGTATAATGTATCGACCATATACGGCACAAAATGTGTCGACTATCACAAGGTGGCATGGTAAATAAGAGAAGGTGGTTTAAAGGATTACTTCCAAAAAATGAAACTGATTGAAATTTATACCGAATATATAGTCACTTGGAATAAAATTATAACTTCCTAATGCAACTTCCAAATGTTAGGTTAGTCATGGCCGTCGACATTTTAACTAAAGCCGACATGTATAAAAATAGCCATGACCGTCTACATATACAATTAGGTATTTTCACTTTAACCATCAGCTATCTTCACTTTGTTGAATACAGAAAATCCTTAGGAAGTTTCTTCGAACGCCCAAGCATCAGTTTCTATGCAGGCGGTCACGACTTAGTTTTCACATCACGGTTTTGGTGGTTTGAATGTCATGTAAGTTTTGACAGGTCAGACAACTCAGCGGCGCCACTAACGAAAAACAAAATGTCATATAATGCATATCTTTTTGCTATTTTTTAACAAAAAACCAAACAAGAATTTTTTTGCTCTCTTATTTTTCGCGAAAACAGGGTGGCGCTAGCTTGCCGGCAACTCAGCGGCGTACAGAAATCATTCAAAAATCAATAAATTAAGCAAAATGACTAGGTTAGATTGTTTTGCTATTTTTTTGCTTTTCAATAAGCTATAAATCGCCTTTGTAAAGCCAACCCTTAGTTTATAAAACTACCCCCTGCAATGAAAAAAGTACTAAAAAAATTATTTAAAAAATGACTAGGCTAGATTTTTTTGCTTTGATATGAGCTATGAATCGCTTTCGTAAAGTCGACCCTTATTTACAAAAACTATCCCCTGTAATGAAAAAAGTATGAAAAAAAAGACTAGCCTAGATTTTTTTTCTATTTTTTTGCTTTCAAATGTGATATGAAGCACTTTTGTAAAAATTCACCCTTATTTTAAAAAGCAACCCCCTGTGCTGCAAAAAACAATTTAAAAAAATGAAACTATCTAGATGGAAAAAACTTATAAAACATGAACTAGGTATTTTTAAAGCTTTTGTAAAAATAACCCTTATATCAAAAAACGATACCCTGTAATGAAAATACGTATTGAAAAAAGTGGATATCTACATAGCTAGAACTTACTTATAAAATAGCAACATGATACTTTTAAGCGTAATTATTTCTCACTCCTATTCGTTAAAAAAAGAACCGCCGCAATGTAAATCATTTTCCAGTCTATGTTTATATGTTCAAAAAATATAATTTACCTTTTTCGATACACCTTTTAATGCCTTTAATTAACTTCCAACTATCAAGCTAGCACCTATACAAACGAAATTCCCAAATTTCTTTGTATCAGCATTTAGGGCCTTTTTATTCTCTTGAATGCAACAACACAGTGGTATAAACTCAAACCTCGATATAAAATTTTTGAAGAGCCTAAAAATCGGAAACTCCAATGATACAGGAAAATTTGCAAAAAGATTAATTTAAAAACATTTAATATCTACGTGGAAGAGAGGAGTTGATTATAAACGTTAAAGGTTGAAGCTCAAAAATCGGAATAGCTATTTTCGAGGAGCCTAAAAATCAGCGACTCAATTGACAATGGCATTTTTTTTTAAATTATATTTTTACAATTTGATATCTACGTGGTAGAGAGGCGTTGATTCTAGACGTTAAGGGTAGGAGCCTAAAAATCGGAGTGGGTATTTTCGAGGAGCCCAAAAATTAAAGACTCTATTGACACATAAAAATACTAAAAAAAAGATTAATTTTTGAAGAAGTTATATCTACGTGGTACAGGGGGGTGGATTTTAAAAGCTAAGGGTTAAAGCCAAAAATCGGTAGGGGTATTTTCGAGGAGCCCAAAAATCAGACTTCATTGACACTGAAAAATTTGTAAAAACATTACTTTTTTACAATTTCATATCTGCGTGGTAGAGAGGGGTTGATTTTAGATGTTAAGGTTTGGAGCATAAAAATCGGACAAGGTATTTTCGAGGAGCCCAAAGATCAGAGACTCCATTGACACTGGAAAAAAATTATATTTTGACAATTTCATATCTACGTAGTAGAGAGGGTTTGATTTTAGACGTTAAGGGTTCTGAGCCCAAAAATTGAAGTGGATATTTTTGAGGGGCCCAAAAATCAGAGACTCCATTGGGACTGGAAAAAATTTATGTTTTGACAATTTCATATCTACGTAGTAGAGGGGGGTTGATTCTAGACGTTGAAGGTTAGGGCCCAAAAATCGGAGTGGGTATTTTCGAGGGGCCCAAAAATCAGAGACTCTAGTAACACTGTTAAATTCTGAAAAGGATTTTTTTGACAGAGTCGTGTTTGCCTGTTAAGAAGGGGCTGTTTTTCAACGCTCAGGGTTAAAGCACAAAAATCGTTGTTGGTAATTTTGAAGAGCCCAAAAGTCGGAGACTAGTAACACTGCAAAATTCTAAAAAAGATTATTTTTTTAGAATTTCATATCTACGTGGAAAGGGGGGGTTGATTTTAAATGTCAAGGGTTGAAGCCCAAATATCGTCGAGTGTATTTTCGAGGATTCGAAAAATCAGAGACTCCTTTGACACTGGAAAATTCTCAAAAAGATTATTTTTTTGCATTTTCATATCTACGTGGTAGAGAGGGGTTGATTTTAGACGTTAAGGGTTAGAGCTAAAAATCGGAGGGGGTATTTTCAAAGAGTCTTAGCATCAGAGACTCCATTGACACTGGGAAATTCTCAAAAAGATTATGTTTTTACAATTTCATATCTACGTGGTAGAAAGGGTTTGATTTTAGATGTTGAGGGTTGAAGCACAAAAATCGGAAAGAAAATTTTTGGAGAGCCCAAAAATCAGAGACTCTAGAGCACTGCGAAAATTTTGAAAAGGATTTTTTAACATAGTCGTGTTTACCTGTTAACAAGGGGCTGTTTTTCAACGCTAAGGAATGAAGCCCAAAAATCGCTGTTGGTATATTTGAAGAGCCTAAAAGTCGGAGACTAGCAGCACTGGAAAATTCTAAAAAAGATTATTTTTTTAGAATTTCATACCTATGTGGAAAAGGGGGGTTGATTTTAAATGTCAAGGGTTGAAACCCAAAAATAGTAGAGTACATTTTCGAGGATTCGAAAAATCAAAGACTCCATTGACACTGGAAAATTCTCAAAAAGATTATTTTTTTACATTTTCCTATCTAAGTGGTACGGAGGGGTTGATTTCTACGTTAAGGTTTGGAACCGAAAACCGAAAAGGTTATTTTCCAGGAGCTCAAAAATCAGATACACTATTGACACTGGAAAATTCTCAAAACGATTATTTTTTGACAAAATTATACCTACGTGGTACAGAGGGGTTGATTTTAGACGTTAAGGGTGGGAGCTAAAAATCGTAGGGAGTATTTTCAAAGAGCCTAAACATCAGAGACTCCAATGACACTGGGAAATTCTCGAAAAGATGATGTTTTTACAATTTCATATTTACGTGGTAGAGAGGGGTTGATTTAAGAGGTTAAGGGTTGGAGCACAAAAATCGGAGTGGGTATTTTCGAGGAGCCAAAAAATCACAGATATAATCAGATATGATTAAATATTACTTAGATATGACTACGCAGATATGATATCCACTTAGTAGAAATAATCTTTTTCGGAATTTTACAGCATCATTACCCTGAGAGAAATTTCAATAGATTAATTCACGGAAGCATGTGATTTTAGAGCAAAAATTTTTACTTGATTCAAAGTCTCGGACTCTGTGATCTAAAAGCATAGAATTCGAGTCCTGAGAATAAAGGAGCGTGGCCTAATGCCTGCAACTTTTAGACCTATGCTTTAAAAGCGAGGGTTCTGAGATCTTAATCCTGCGCCAAAGCGAAATCAAATCAAGAAGTGGTGCCGTGAAGGCACTTGAAACTTATCCCGCGTAGTCTCCAAATTTTTGGGCCCATTAAAAATATCAGTACCGACTTTTGGGCTTTAACCCTTAACGTTAAAAAACAGCTACATCTTAACAGGCAATCATGACTTCGTCCAAAAATAATTGTTTTTTTATTTTTACAGTGCTACTAGAGTCTCTGCTTTTTGGGCTCTTCCAAAACACTAAAAATGATTTTTGGTTTCGAACCCTTAACGTTAAAAAACAGCCACATCTTAACAGACAATTATGACATTATCCAAAAACAATATTTTTCCGAATTTTACAGTATTACTAGAGTCTCTGATTTTTGGGCTCTTCAGAAATAACATCTCCGATTTTTTGGCTCCAACCCTTAACGTATAAAATCATCCCCCCTCCACCACGTCGATATAAAATTTTGAATAATTCATCTGTTTAAGATTTTTCCAGTGTCAATGGAGTCTCTGATTTTTGGGCTCCTCGAAAGTACTCCCTCCAATTTCTTGTCTCCAACCCTTAACGTCTAAAATCAACCCCTGTCTACCACGTCGATATAACTTTGCGAAAAAATAATCTTTTTCAATTATTTTCCAGCATCAATGTAGTCTGATTGCTGGGCTCCTCGATAATACCCTCTCCGATTTTCGGGCTCTGACCCTTGACATGTAAAATCAACCCCTCTCTACCACATAGATATAAAATTGTAAAAATATAATTTAAAAAAATGCCGTTTGTCAATGGAGTCGTTGATTTTTAGGCTTCTCGAAAATACTTACTCGGATTTTTGGGCTCCAAACCTTAATGTCTAAAATCAAGCCCTATCTACTTCGTAGAGATAAAATTGTAAAAAATTAATAGGGGTTCTTTTATTTTTAGTAGGGGCGGTTTTTGGAAATTGGTTGCTGTTGCATTCAAGATCTTAAAAAAACCCTAAATTCTGATACAAAGAAATTTGGAAATTTGGTTTGTAGAGGTGCTAGCTTGGTAGAACTAATTGTCGCGCTGTAAGTTGATTAAAGGCATTAAAAGGTGCATAGAAAAGGTCAATTATATCTTTTGAACATACACACGTAGACTGAAAAATGATATACATTGCGGCGGTTATTTTTGTAACGAATAGGGGTGAGAAATAATTACGCTTAAAAGTGCGATGTTACTATTTTATCAACAATAATAATTTTGCTCCTTAGTTATGCTTTAAAAATATCGTGTCATTTGTTGATTATTTTTTTAAATACTTTTTTCATTACAAGGGTTAGTTTTTGTAAATAAGGGTCGACTTTACAAAAGCGACGCATATCTCATTCTAAAGCAAAAAAAATGGCAAAAAATCTAGCCTAGTGATTATTTTAATACTTTTTAAAATACTTTTTCCATTACAGAGGGTAGTTTTTTTAAATAAGGGTCGATTTTACAAAAGCGATTCATAGCTCATTGTAAAGCAAAAAAAGAGAAAAAATCTAACCTAGTCATTTTTTTTTAATTTTATGATTTTTTAATTATTTTTGTAGAGGGCGCCGCTGAGTTGCCGGCAAGCTAGCGCCGCCCTGTTTTCTCGAAAACTAATAAAGCAAAAAGAAAATTCTTTTGGTAAAAATAGAAAAAAATTATGCATTATATGACGTTTTGTTTTTCGTTAGTGGCGCTGCTGAGTTGTCTGACCTGGTTTTGACTAACCTTTAGTGATATTAATATTAAACATCACTAGCAAAGTTTGATACAGTGTTCATCGTAGAAATCTATTTTGCGCAGGAAAAATGTATTATTTGGGAAGATTGTATCCGGTATAAATTTCAAACAGTTTCATTTTTTGCAAATGTCCCTTTAAACTACCTTGTCTCTTTTACTATGCCACCTTGTGATAGTCCAGACACATTTTGTGTCGTATGTTGTAGATACATTATACCCAAAAATAGGTCTTTAACAGATGCTGTAAAAATATGTACATTAATTGTCATGGTGACGCAAAAGAAAGTCTTAACCATTCTTGGATTCCTCATATCATTTGTTCGACTTGTATAAGTGACATTAGCAAACATTGCACAGACAATTAAAAAACTTATAATCTTTCTGCCTATGATTTGGCGTGAACCTGCAAGTCATAAAACGGATTGTTACTTTTGCTTATGCAGGGCTGAAGGTCCTAATTAAAAGAATTTACATACGTTGATTTACCCTGTTATTAATTCAGTAATGTATCCAGTATTTACCAGCAACATTGAAAGAGATAGTTCTATGGAAACAAATCAATGTAACAATCAGGACAATATAAACAATGCAGAATGTATGCAAGAGTCAGGAAATCAAGAAGGTAAAGAAGATGATCTAGAGAAGGAGTCCGCATCGCATAGTGAAATTAAAAAAAAAGGATACTTTAACCAAGAAGAACTAAGCGATCTAATTCGAGATCCAGGCCTTTCAAAGGAAAGTGCAGAACTCCTAGCATCAAGACTTGAAGAAAAAAATTATTTAGCACCTAACACTAAGATTAGCTTTTACCGTGATCGAGATAGACCTTTTAGAAAAAAAATTTTCGGTAGGAGACTTAGTATATTGTAATAATGTTAAGGGATTAGTTGAAAAATTTAAAAGCATACCTTATAATGCTACAAATGGCTGCTCTGTAGAGATTTGAAAATCATAACAATAATGCTGGGACTACAGAGTGAATTTACAAAATACCAGTGTTTTATATGCGAATGGGATAGCCGAGATCGTGAGCAGCATTATGTAAAAAAATTGGACTGTTCGAGAAAATCTTAATCCAGGATCATTATATGTTATAAATAAACATTTAGTAGATCCAATTAAAGTGTTGTTACCACCATTACATATAAAATTAGGCTTAGTGAAACAAGTTGTTAAGGCAATGAGAAAAACAGAAAGTGCTGAGTTTTTTCTGATATTTTTGGTGAATTTTGAGGTGTGTGGATTTTGAAAGTGTGTAGAAGGGTTTCTTTTGTGAGAGATTGACAAGGGGATGAAGATATTTGTGAGGATTGAGACAGATTTGTATCGATGTTAAGATCAGGTTGGTTTCAGATTTGTGACAGAGTGGGAGGACTTGGTTGATTGGGTTGTTAGTATCAGGGTGGGGTAGAGGTGGAGAAAGGCAAGACTGGTACCAGAATGCGACGACAGATAGAGGCAGGGAAGAATAGAAGGCGGAAGCGTTTCAATTGGATTTATGGCTATCGGAGCGAGTAACATTGAGGAAAAAAAACGGATTTAGAGCAGGAAGTTATTAGAACACTGTAAGGGGAGATCAAATAAAGAAAGGAAAGGGAAAAGTACCTGAAAACGGTAGAAAATAAGAGATTTAGAGCAAAAAACGTTGGGTCGATTAAGGCTTTCATCAAAAGAATGAGAGTCGAGATGGAAAAACTGAAAGAAATTGGCGAAGTTATGATACAAGTAATGGGGATTTATGAAGAAAAGTAGAAGAAAAGGGAGGAGGAAATAAGGAATGAAACTAGGCTTGAAATGGCTGAACTTAGCAAAGAAATACAAAAAGAAGGCACGGAAAAAATAGAGAAAAGGATGCAGTCATTGGAACAAAAACTAGAAAAGCAAGAAGATAATAATAAAAAGATAGAGGAGATGCCAGGTAAGATCAAGAAAATAGAAAGCTCGAACCGGGAGTTTGGAGGGGGCGAAAGTGGGATTAAGGAGAAGAAAAGGCTGAGAAAAATAGAACAAAGAATAGAACAAAGAATAGAACAAAGAATAGAACCAAGAATAGAAAAGAAATGGAAGAAAGAAAAAATAACATAGTGATAAAGGGTATAAGATTAGTGGGGAAGGAGCTGAAGGAAGGAGTGGAAGAAGTACTAAAAAAGATGGATGCTAAGGCAGAGATAGAGGAAGTGCAAAGTGTAGGAAAGAAAGAATGAAGAGGGGAGATAATATCGGAAGAAAAAAACAGAAAAGAAGAACATGGGTTAAATATGGGAGAATAAAGATAGACGGAGAATGGTGGGATTGGGCCGAAGAAAGGGAAGAGATAGTAAGAAACAAGGTGCCGGGAAACTAGGAGAGGATGATCGGGAGATAAGAATATGAGAAATAGTAATAAGCAAAAAAAGATGAGAAAGAACTGTAGCGAAGAATGTAGAATATGTTACTGGAATATAGCACGATTGGAGAGAAAAAATAGAGAGTTTATGAGAAATTTGACACAGTGAGAAGGTTATCAAGAGGTTAAAAATGGAAGGTTTAAAATGCAAGGAGAAAGTATAAAAATGGCAGAGCAATGGAAGGAATGGTGATGGGAGTAAGGAACGAATGTGTAACACAGAAAGATAAAAAAGAAAGAATAGAACAAAAAGAAGGATTAATAGTAGAATAGGTGAAGTTGGGAGAAGAGAAGTAGAAGATAGTGGGAGTTTATGTGAACTGTGATGTGCAGGATACACCAAAAGAGATGGAAGAAAATAAAGAAGAGATTAGGCTTATCTTAGGTGGGCATTTCAATTTGAGAACAGGAGAAAGAGAAGGAAGGGAATAGGGAGAAGAGACAGGAAGAAAATCCAAAGATAAGGTACTGAATGGAAAGGGAAAGAAGTTGAATAGCTTGAAGGAGTGGGGATGGTTTATCCTAAACGGAAATATATAGGGAGATGAGGAAGGAGAACATACACATTCAGAAGAAGAAAGGGGAATGGTAATTGATTATGTGATAGTGGATGATGAGGTTAGAGAAAACGTAAAGAAACTAGAGGAGTCTGATTAATTTCCCTTAATATTTATATGCAAGGAAGAAAAAAGTAATAGCAATATGGATAAAAAGAGAGCAAAAGTAAAAATCGCAAGAAAAGAGGATTGGCCAAGACAAGGAAAAGAACAGTTTAGAGAAACGGTCATGAATATTTAAATGGAGAATGTGGTTATTTGATAAGCTAGCATATTTTGTGTCCGGCGACGAGTTGAAATAGTCCTCGTCAAAGTCGGAAAGCTCTCATACTTAGGCCTTGGGAGGTATAAGAGTTATCACCCCTAGGACGGTAGGCTCACCTGATGTTAAAACAGGATCCCTCACGCGCGGGTGCGAATGACCGGTGTGTGGGGTGGGGTGGGGGGAGGGTTGTGTCGAAGAAAGGGGGCTTACTCTAAAAAAATCGAAATGAAGGTTTTTACATATTTCGATAGTTGTTGAGCTTCTCTATTTAATTAAAACATCGGAAAAAATATCCGAGCGTTATTATTGCTAATAATTGAGTTGTTAGGTACCCGAGTAATAGGGCTTTGGCATGAGAGCTCCAGATTCCGTGAAACATCTCACACCACTCACCATGCCATTTACGCATCTCGACTTTAACCGCTCGTCCTGAAAAATCTCACTTTTCAGAGTAATGGTGTATTTACACGCTTGTCGCATGCAGACGTCGAATGTATGGTACAATGAAAAGAAAATACATTTTCCGTTTTAAAACGACAGGCGTGTAAATACATCTTAAGCCCCCTTTCTTCGGCGCACGTCACATATAAATCTGACTACATTTTCGACCATATCGAGATTCTGCCCTCTTCAGCTTTTCGATTTTTCTGTGGCTACCGCGCTCTCTAACCACGTCAATGTGCGGAGTGGGGCCGGGCTGCACACTGAAAGTGGTTGAATTCCAAACCGAACGCGATTTTCTGTTTCTCGCGTTCTCCTTCGCTATCACCATAGCTTTAAACTTAACTTAAAATTTTTTAAACTTAACTTAAAATTTAAATTAAATTGAGATAAATTTAAAAATTAAATAAAATTTAGTTAAATTCCAAATTTAAATAAAATTAAGTTGAATTTGAAATTTATATAAAATTTAGTCAAATTCAAAATTTAAATAAAATTTAGGTGAATTTAAAAGTTAAATAAAGTTTAGTTAAATTAAATTAATTTCTCGTCTGGTTTCTTTTAAAAGAGAAAATTTCGAGATACTAAGTAAATAAGTTTTTTTTTCTCATTCTATTCGTACTTTAAGATTTATTGTAGTGCAAATTGAAATTTTTGTTGTAAAACTAAATTTAAAGATTGAATGCAATTGAGATCATTTCGAAAAGTAAATACAATTTAATTAAATTCAAAATTTAAGTAAAATTTAGGTAAATTTAAGTAAAGTTCAGTTGAAATTAAAGATGTTTAATGGCGTTAAATGGTCTTAAATTTGAGTACAATCTAGTTAGATTAAAATGAAACTGTATGCTATATTATTTTTTCATCAGATTTCACGGATTGAATATTTACCTGCAATTTCGTTAATAAATGGAGTATCATTGAAATCATTATGTAGTAAATAAAAGGTGACATAGTAGTGTACTTAAACAAAATTTAGTTTCAGTGTATTTTCCATTCTTAGTTTTTAGTAAGTACAATTACAAGTTTATTCACAATACGCATATTAACCGTTTTATTGGATACAGATATGTGGATTGTTTATTGGCTTCAAACAATAGACAGTTTTCAAATAAGCTGGAAAACTTTTTAAAATGTTCTGCCTCATTTTTATAATAAATAAAAGTAATTAGGATTATAACTGACTCATAATCATGAAAAATAGATCTAGAGAAGAAATAATATCCAAATAATCGCTACATAGTTTACTGGCTAATAGATGCAAAACGGGAAATAATTCGCCATAATTTTCGAAGCAATTGGGAAATTTTTTGGAATTTTCCAAAATTAAAATTTTCAAATCAAAAAAGGGAACAGAAGATATTGACCGATTTCAATTTTTGTTTATCTCAACCCACAGATTCTTTTAGCTTATTTCAAACAATCCGACTAATTCGATCATTTTCACTCCGCCCTAATATTTAATGTATATATATATTAATATAGTTATATCAATTATACTATATAAATATTATACATATATTTATTAATAAATAAAAATTAACTGATAATACGTACCTGCTTGCAAAAAATAATTTTGCTGAAATATTTGCATTGACTTTTAATCTTGCCAATAACATTATTAATTAAATAATTAGTTAAATAATCAGCAGAATATTATATTCAGGTATTTTTAAGTTTTCTATCTTTTAAATAGAAATATGAAAATAGAGTGTATATTTTTGTTGCGCATAAAAAGAATTCTTTACATTTTCTGGAATGTTCACGTAAAAATTCGAATTATCCTCTTTAACAATACAATATTAAAATAAAACTTTTTATTATATTTTATTTTTTTTGCTTTTCACAAGTTTTCATGATAAAAATAAAAAAATTAAATTTAAAGGTTAGGATTTTCAATCAATGACTTCAATTACTTTCATTCTATTATTATTATTATTATTATTATTATTATTATTATTATAAAAACATTTCTGTGGCGAAATGTTGTGACAGGCTTATACTGCCCAATATGTCGAAGGCATTTTTGGTTAGAGTTGGATTTTTATTTGATCATTTTGCACGGGGTTCTCCCGGTATATATCCTCAGTCACGGACACATTTTTATAATGCAATCAAGTGATCTGATGAGAGCAGTCTGCCCAGACATATTGGACAAAGTCTGGTTTTTACCCCATCATTGACGGACTGGGTTGCAGTCAAGTACACGATGGGGGGACCTACAGCTTAAAGTGGGTTCCGAACCACCAGCACCTCAGTAAAGGTATATTGAAAAAATTCTAGAGTTACCGGCTCAGGGATCGAACCCCGGACCTCTGAGGTGAAGTCCGAGTGTCTAACCAACTGAGCCACTGAGGCTCTCTTATTATTATTATTATTATTATTATTATTATTATTATTATTATTATTATTATTATTATTATTGATTTATGTATAACCAACAGTAAAATTTGTCATACAATGGCAAAAGTATCCCATTCATTTAAGATCTATATTTGATACCGAATTAAATCTTTATCGTCTTTTCAGTGACTTGTTCATTTTTAATTTATATAAGACTATATTCTACTTTTTGAAAGTAATACAAATAAATTACACATACTACGAATATGTTCAAATGGAGAAAAGTTACTTTTAGTCCTCGAGAATAAATAAATAATCCATAATAATTTAAAATTTTCAAATTCCCTCTCGAACAAAGCAGTGTTTATTGCATTGCCTCGTGACATGTGGTCAACATAATCCATTTAAACGTAGCGGCATTGCCGAATTTATCCGAAAAGTAACGGAACAAACCGAAGCCACAAATTAGACAATAGCGCTCTCGCGACATGCGGCCTAACTAGATCCTTACCGCATCTAAGCAAAATATCTTTGTTATTACATAGGATTCATTTCTATTTACCTTATTGGTTTATCGTCTATGTGTATGATTGGTCGAGAACCTAGATGCGAATCCTATGCGAAATATTAATTGAAAGAAAAATTCAAATTCAAGCTCCGTGAAAAGGTGCTCTTATTTATTGAGTAGGAGGAAACCAGTGTTGTCAGAACATGGACTTTTTTCTATGTTTCCCCAATGGTGATTTTGGTGTGTAATCTGTGAACTTAGCCCCCAGTCGAGTGCTGCTCTAAAATGTCTAACTTTTGAACTGAATCTTTCGAGCTCCGGATTAGTATTAACGATAAAAGATGTATCCTAATTTCCTAGCATCGAATACTTATGAATCGAGCCTCTTTCAAGCATCACACCCCAGTGGGCACAAAATTTGGCGACGTCTTTACGACATCGTTACGTCTTTACGACATCGTTACATCTTTACGACAACTTTACGACATCATATGTCCATGGCGTTAAGTCGTCTTTATGATATCGCAAATATGTCGTATGATCTGACGACCATTAATAACGAAATAAATGAGGCTATGACTAGTCATGGGTCATTACTACTTTAGTGATGTTAGGCTATAGTCATTTTTTATGTAAGGTTTCGTCCATAACTAGATTTCTGAAACCATGTCTTTGAATTATAATGAACTTCAATTTTAGTCAAATAATTTAAGTTTAAATCATTACTAACCCTGGCGGACCGAAGGAACCGAATGGAGCCTCTACAAAGTACTCGTAAAAGACCTCATTGAGTCCCTATTCGGTTTCTTTTCAAAAAACTAAGAAAAAAAAAAGCATCTTTTTTTAGTAGCAGTTAATAAGCGTTCCGTCGGTAACTTTAAGAATTTCGTCTGGATGCTAGCGGCACGCAACGGAAACCTCTGACAACAACGTTGCGATACAAGTGAGAAAGAATTTTATTTTTAAACTTCGCGCGCAACCTACTACTTGAGCTATTATGGATGCGCTTGAAGTCACTTTAACAGAAGTTAATGACATTTTTTTTAAATTTTAAACTCTGCAAAAAAAAGTATTGCGAGTACTCCGTGAGTTTCCAATAGAAAATTGAACGTGGAATCTGAATTTCAACAGTTTAAAAGTTGATCGTGCTGTTTTTTTGAGTTTTTTAAAAAGGCACCGAATGGGGACCCAATGGGGTATTTACGGGTACTTTGTAGAGACTCCTTTCGGTTCCTTCGGTCCGTCAGTGAAAGAATGACCGCAAAAATACTCCTGAAGTCGCTAATTTTTGTGCCCTCAAATTCGGGCTTCCAATCATACTAGCAGTTAGTTTATCAATAGGCATTGATCCTCTTGAAGTTTTAGGTTGGTCTGACTTTTTGTTTTCGAGATTTAAGGTACCAAATTTTTCGCTTGGTCCTGTATGTAGGTAGACTGTTAGAATTTTTGCAGATCAATTATTTTAAATTTATGACTAACACTGACATGTGGCAGGCTCCCTTCTCAAGAATGTAAATCTGCAATAATTCGTGGCTTATAAATGTCTACTACTTCTATATATATATATAACTTTTTTCTTGAAAATTTTTCGTTATTAGTTATAGATTAGGAATAATCTACCTTAAAAGATTCAAATAATCTACTGACAGGTAACCCTGCTTAAAATGTCGGATAGAGCCCGGATAGGCTGTGACTGTATCCGGGCCTATCCGGCACAATTACGGTTTTTGTAATCGAGTTGTATCCGAGACGCTGAAGTATCTGCATCTGGCTCTTATCTAGTCCTAGCCGGGATCTATTCGGTATGAAATCTCGCTGTCCAGGCCTATCCGGAACTTATGTGGGACACTAAAGTATCTGTATCCGGGTATTATCTGGTACTAGCCAGGCTCTATTTGGTATAAAATGTCGATGTCCGGGCCTATCGGGAACTTATACGGGAAACTGAGAAATCTGTATTCGGGTCGTATCTGGTCCCAGCCGGGATCTACTCGCTATGAAATCTTGCTGTCCGGGCCTATCCGGAACTTATACGGGACGCTGAGAAATCTGTATTCGGGTCTTATCTGGTCCTAACCGGGATCTACTTGGTATGAAATCTCGCTGTCCGGGCCTATCCGGAACTCACACGGGACGCCAAAGTATCTGTATCCGAGTTATATCTGGTCCTAGCCGGGATGTATTCGGTATGAAATTTTGCTGTCTGGGCCTATCCTGAACTTATACGGGACGCTGATAAATCTGTATACGGGTCTTATCTAGTACTAGCCGGGATTTATTCGGTATAAAATCTTGCTGCCCGGGCTATCTGGAACTTATACGAGACGCTGAGAAATCTGTATTCGGGTCTTATCTAGTCCTAGCCGGGATCTACTCGGTATGAAATCTTGCTGTCCGGGCCTATCCGGAACTTATACGGGACGCTGAAAAATCTCTATCTGGGTCTTATCTGGTCCTAGCCGGGATCTACTTGGTATGAAATTTCACTCTTTCCGGGCCTATCCGTAACTTCTGCGCGACGCTTAGACATGTGTATCCGGATCAAGTCGGTATACAAATTCGCTCTAATTGGGCCTATCCGGAACTTATACTGGAATCTGAAATCGGTTCTTATGTTGCCCTATCCAAGATTTAGTTGGTACAAAAGTTCGCTATATTCAGGCTTATCCTGGATGCTAAATGATATATAGCCGGATCTTATATGATCCGAGCGGGAATTTATTCGCCACACAATTTCGGTCTTATCAAATACGCTCAGAAATATGTATCCTATATCGCACGCAGGTGACAAAAAAAGGTTATTGTAGTTTAGATAAATATACAAATCAATACTCATTAATATTTTATCAGTTTTATTAATTATTTTAATTATTATAATATTTTAAATACTACACGAAATTAATAGAAATATTCTCATTACATCAATAAAAGTAAAAAAAGTGGCACCTCCTTATTTTTTTTAAAACCTCGAATCAGAAACAAATGTATCTACAATTATGAAACATTTGCGGTTCAAATCTAAATTGTAAAAGTCGCAAAAATTTCAAATTAACTGAGAAACAATTTTGAATAACCGAAAGTCTTAAATTCTAAACATGTTTTCAATTGAAATAATAACTTAAATAAATGAATGACTAAATAAATGAAAATAACTCTAAAGGTATATCGCTGACAGGCTTGTAATAAGCAATAGTACAAATGTAAAAACTTAACATTAAACTTAGGAAATGTAAGTCTTCTTACATTTAAAATATTTTAACACTAAATAGTTATTTTAAATAAAGACTTATGATTGCAAATATATAAAAAAATTAAGAACTTTTAAAGTGATTCAAAAGATACCCTTACCTCCTTCAATAAATCTTCATTCACATACAATGTTCCTTCCTCTCCATCTGCATCATCCTTTGAGTTTTCTAAATATAAATCTGCTTCACTCGCAGATTCAGCGTCACTCAGCTGTTCTTCCTTGTTCCTCTTTCTTTTTCTCTCTGGAACCTGTAATCATAATTACGTAGATAATCATGAAATAATTTTTTTTAATTACAGCTTTAAATTCTTTAACACTTACATTTTAGACTAAGCAGTTATTGTGAGTAATTTATTCTAATGCATTATTTCCAAAAAGAAGGGTTTAAAATTGAATAATTTGAAAATAAAAGTGTTTGAAACTGACCAATTTTAAACTAAAAAGTCTCAATATTGTACAAATTTTAAACTGAAATTTGTACAATTCGACAATTTCATTAGAAAGGAGTTGAAATTGTACAATTTTTAATTCTAAACCTTTCAAATTTATCAATTTGAATTCTAATTAAAGAATCTTGAAATTGAATCATTTCAGATTCAAATTTTGATATAGGATCTTTTTCAATTCAAAAGAAAATGTATTATTTCTAAATAAAACTGTTTAGAGGTGAATAATTAAAAATTGAAAACTTTACAATTTTTTAATTGTTGTAAATTCAAAGCGATTAAACTTTAATAATTTGAAATCGAAAATTTTCGATTTTTTAAAATTCACAGCTTCAGAAATTATAAAATTTTCAATCTAAATTGCATACAAAATTGCAAATATAACCTCTATATTCAAGACCTAAAAAAATGGACTTTTTTAGAAGTGCAAATAACTTTAAATGGAAATCCTATAAATATTGAAGTTGATAAATATTACTTATAAGTACATATTTTTTCACAAGAAAATTTGATTTCTTTTTAAAAAATCATTGCCGTTTTCAACGTTAAAAATTTGAGACTGTTAAATATTGCGAACCTTTTAACTTTAAATCTTCTAAAAACGTTGAAAATGGTATGCTTTCTAACTGTAAACTTTCGAAATTGATGAATTGAATCTTGAAGCATTACAAATTGAACAATTCCATGCAAGGGAAACAACCTTAAGTTGCTTCCAGTTGGAAAACAATTTGATAAAAAAAGTAGACAATTACATTTGCAGACATATTTTCCTTCGCCATATCCAAATCACCGCCATGTTCCAACTCAACTTCGGATCTTGTTTTGTCGTCGTCATCGGTAGATAGTCCTGTTGCGTCAGAAGAAATATTTTCCTCCCCGGAAGAAATTATTGCTCGCGACTTCTTCTCTTTTCTTTCTTTTTTCGACTCCAATTCCTTGTAATCCTTGTGGAGCGATTCATTTCCGATATTTTTTGCCTATCACCGATTTCGTCTCTACGCCTAATTCTGTAATGGCATCCTCGGACATCTACTTGAATGTTCTCATCCAGTATTATGTTATCTCTATAAAGTGAATAAATAAGATAAAATAATTTTATGAATGAAAGAAATAACGTTTTTCTTTCAGATTATATCACATCGACTTCGTTGGTTTTTAGAGGGGATTAGGCAAAACGCAGTTTTCCGATGTAAGAAAATAGTTTGCACTGACTTACGATGAGTATTAGAATTTTTACGACTAAAATATTTAAAAAAGACAAATTTTTGCTTTACAATTCTATAATTGTTGATATGGTTTCAGGGATACCAGCGGTTCAGTAGCTTAGATTGAAGTAATTAGGTGAATTTTATTCCGAAAAGGGGAGCCTAAATTGTACTTTACTTTGAATATTAAAAACTTCTTATATCATATGCACTGAGAAAACTATACCGCATGAATTACAATATATATCGTAATTTCTGCGCTATATATCGTAATTATCGCATTATAATAGCGCAAAATCGTGATATCGTACATTGCAAGTTTTTACATTATATACCGCATAATTATGCATTCTATAACGTAAGAATTTAAGTTTATTACGCTATCACATTGTATTTCTTTTTTTGTGATTTATTTCGGTGGAAATATATCAGTAAGAACAAATTTTTTGGTGTCTTCTGTTGTTGATTCTACATTTTTTACCAAAATTGGCTCAATTTAGCGCGACGCAGTCGACGAGTTCAGAATTATTTTCCTAACCTAAGTGAAACTTTCACCTAAATATATTTAATCAGTAACCGTTGCAGGTCTTACCTGCAGTAAATTTTTACTTTTTTCTGTGATTGTTTTAAATCTCGAACTTATACTCTTCCTTTTTCTCATTGCAGCTAAGGACTTTGTAGCAGACGACAGCAACAAAATTAAACGTCATTTTTTTCTGTGATTTTAGTGCATTATAATATTATACAAAGCTCCGGGACCTGATCGTACGTTATCATATTGCGCTTTCTTGCAATATGGAGGTTTCGCGATATCATTGTGCGAACTCTTTTTCTCCGTGTGGATATCCCTTGAATATTGCACAAAAGTAATCTCTAAAGCCAGCGCCTTTTCTTAAGCAACTTGCATACTCATTTTTGTGTTTTGAACATTTTTTTAGCTATTGTTTTAAAATATCTATTGGACACTTCAGTTCTTTTTTCTGATTAAAACTCGAAAAGTACAAAGATTGAAAACACCCGGTACTAAGCCTTAAATAGAGAAAAATTAATATTTTCAGATTTCAGCGTAAAAGTGAAGATTATTTTATTATTATGAATGCGCGATTTTTTTATCTGTCTAAAATGTCATTATAAGAATAGGATATCTCAGAAACTAATTTATTTCTATTTCCATAGCGGCCGCCACATAGGTTCCTATTCCCCGAAAGAGAACGAGTTTTCAATATATTTAATTCCTTTTAATTGTACCGACAGATAACCTAACAGAGATGTCTTCTATTCCACAAAAGTGTTCATATTTTGAGATTATTTGATTCCTTCTAACAAGTTTACAAAATATGTGTAATAAATTGTTTTAATTCCTTCATGTGGAATATAAGTTTTGAAAATTTAATTTTAATCAATGCAACTCCGCCTCTTGAGAGTTAAAATTATTTTAATTTACACATTTAAATAGATTTCTTTGATGCATTTTTTAAGATGTTTAAATAAATTATTGAAATGTAAATAAATATAAATTTGAATATTTTTCGAATTTATAAGTTATAGAAAGATTTAATAATAAAACATAGGTTAAATAAATGCTATCGTTAAATTTTCCTAAATAGGTTGAGAGGAATAGGATTTTCACTTTTTCTGTTCCCGTTGGGGGATTTTTAGACGGAAGAAAAATCGCGTATTCATATGAATACAAATTGTAAATTTTTCTGAATTCAACGCTTATAACCGCGCGAGTAGATCCATATTAAAACAGCCCACTTTGTCGCTTGTCAATAAGGATCAACTTCAAACTGAATTCTGTATGAAGTAGCCCCTTATTCATAAACGACAAAGTGGGCTTTTTTATATGGACGTACACGAGAACGTCTATGTAGTATCGCCCAGAGCTGCCAGATCGTGGATGAAATTTATCCCCACCATACCTACCGTTTGGGAGCCGCAAAACAGAAGATGCATGATTACCACTGTGCGTTCGTATGTAAGCCGAAAATTCACGATTCGACTTCGGAGTTCTGCTATACGATGATTGCCGATCTGAAGGCTTCGGAAGACTTCGGTGGTCTTCTATTTATATCTCGCTCTCCATTTGAAAGAAATTGAAGAAATTGGCGATTT
>NC_046657.1:92085348-92087385 GCF_010883055.1 Belonocnema kinseyi | reverse complement strand
GAAACCATCTAGGTGTTTCAAAAGATTTTAGAGGATTTGAAAAATTTTAGAGAATTTTAAAAGATTCCAAGGAATTTTCAATTGATTACAGTAATTTAATATTACATTTTAAGGGATTTGATATATTTTAACGATATTTTAATAGATTTCAAGTAATTTTCAAAATATTTTAATAATTTAGTGTGAGCTTTTTAAGGATTTTAAATATTTCAGGGTATTTTCTAAATTTCAAGGAATTTTCAAGAGCTTTGAAAAATTTTAAAGTTTTCAAAAGATTTTTAAGGATTTTAAATATTTGAGCATATTTTTAAAAATGTCAGGAATTTTCAACTGATTTTCATAATTTAGGGGAATTTCAAAGAATTAAACAAATTTTACATGGTTTCCTTAAAAAAAATTCAAAATACTTTAGAAATCTTTAAAAAAATAAGTTGTAAGCGTTTCAAAAGATTTTAAAGGATTTGAAAAATTTTAGAGAATTTTAAAAGATTCAAAGGAATTTTCAATGATTTACAGTAATTTAATATGACATTTTAAGGGATTTGATATATTTTAAGATATTTTCATAGATTTCAAGTAATTTTCAAATTATTTCAATAATTTAGTGTGAGCTTTTTAAGAATTTGAAATATTTCAGGGTATGTTTCAAATTTCAAGATACTTTCAAGAGCTTTAACAAATTTTAAAAATTTTTTAAATTTTTCAGGATTTTAAATATTTGAGAATATTTTTTAAAATGTCAAGGAATTTTCAACTGATTTTTATAATTTAACGGAATTTCAAAGAATTAAACCAATTTTAAAAGGGTTATTAAAAAAAATTTAAATACTTTAGAAATCTTTATAAAAAGTTCTAGGTATTTGAAAAGATTTTAAAGGATTCAAAAAATTTGAGAGAATTTAAAAATATTCCAAGGAATTTTCAATTGATCACAGTAATTTATATAAGAAAAAATCTTTATAAAAATATATCACTTTTTGGGAATTGGTTAAGTTTTGAAAATTTCTATCATGTACCTTTTTTTTTAATTTTTAAAATCTTTTCAAATACTCACTTAAAATTAATTTTTCAAAATAAAAAATCATTTTCAAGTTTCTTAGCAATCACAACCATTTTTGTTATTCTTTTTAAATATTTTACAATTCTCAAAAAGCTTACTTTTTTTTAAATCTGCAAAAATCTACATTGTCTTTCAAATTATTTGAAATAATTTCAAGTTTTAAATTAATGTTGAATCTTTTTTTAAATTAAAATTGTAGAGTTCAAAGTTAAAATTTACCTCATTACAATTTTAACAATTCAAGGCTTTCTGTTTCGTACCATTCTGTTAAAATTATTATAGTTTTTAATAATTGTTTATAATGGATTGTTTTAAATGAACGGTCAAATATTGCTAATAATTAACGAAATTTTGTTTTTTTTTTAATTAAAAAAATTTCAAATTGAATGGGTTAAAAATAACATTTTTTTAGACTGAAATAATATTGGAAGTCATCATTGAAAATAATTTTTAAAACTAATATCTATTAATTCTTTAATTTTCAACGGATTCAGAATCATCTTGTAAAATCAATTATTTTTCCATTTTTAATACCTTAAATTCCATTTAAAAAATTTTATTTAAAAATTCCTTCAATTAAAAAAAATCATCATCGAAAACAAATAAATTAATTTTCTATCAAATAATTCGTGTTTTAACTAATACAATGTACAGGATAAAATTTCAACCAAATATAGAATAGTTCAAATTCAAGATAAAAACTGTGATAAAAAATTGAATTGAACAAGAAAAAAAAACGAATTTTCAACAGAATTGTTAATTTTCAAGGGAAAATGTGAATTTTCGACCAAGAAGATTAATGTTTTTATAAAAAAAGATTTTTCAACTTAAACAATATATACGATTAATTTTTAATCAATCATATAATAGTTACATTTTCAGATATACCAGGTGTATACATATGAAACCGGTATTTTTTCAAGAAAAAAACACATTTATTTCAAGAGAATGATAACAAATATTTTATTCAAAGTATG
>NC_046657.1:92075108-92085248 GCF_010883055.1 Belonocnema kinseyi | reverse complement strand
ACTTGAAATGTTTGGTATTGGATATTGTGGACAGATGACAATACGCCAATTAGCACAAATGGTAAGTTCCGACAGTGCCTACAAGTGTGCCTACTGGCCGCTGAATGGCAATACCGTTTTCATATGTATACACCTGGTAGATAAATAATTTTTAACAGGAAAAATGAATTTTCAACAAAGTTGTTGAATTGTCAACCAATAAGATGAATTTTCGACCAAGAAAATTAATGATCTACAAAACAGACAAATTTTAAACAAAATACATGAATTTTCCACGAAATTATTTAATTTTAAAGTCAAAAGACCAATTATCTACAAAAAGTTGAATTTTTTAAGCGAAAAATATGAGTTTTCAATCAAAGAGTTGAACGTTCAACCAAAAAGTTAAATTTGTTAAATTTTCAGTTTCAAAAATGTATTTTCAACAAAAGAGTACCTTAAAAAAATACATTTTAACAAAGTAGTTGAACCTTTGATAGAAAAGAGGAATTTTTTTACAAAATAGTTACACTTTCAACAAAATAATTTATTTTTCAACCAAATAATGGAGTTTTTATCCAAACGAGATGAATTCCAAAATCGCCAAATTCTTTAATTTCTTTCAAATGCGGATCGAGATATAAATAAGACTATTATAATGTAACATAATTATAATATTATTATTAATAATATATATATGTAATAGTATAGATATTTATATCATTTATATTTTATACTTGAAATAACGTAACCTCAAAATATACGCATCTAAAGAGGCGCGCGAAGTATTCAAATCATGAGAATCGCCAGCATCGAAATCTGGCAATATAAAAATCCTAATCTCTTGATTTTATTTCAAAGAAGTTAACAGATAGAGATATAAATAGAACCACCGAAGTGTTCCGACCGGCAATCGTGCACCTTCGAGTTTTCAAATTCAGAAGAGGAGAAATGGGTTGCGCGCGCAACCCAGTCATGTACAGCGTCTCCTACTATATTTCACACGGGCAAAACATGTGGTAGGATTGGAGTGAACGTCGCTTCAAATCTGGGATCACTGGGCCTGATATATCTGTGAATTTTTTTGAGGTGGTATCATTTTCATCAAGCGTGCGTTGATTTTGCCCCGGTCTTGTTTTGTTAAATGAATAGGGCTCTGCGGATCCGTTCAAACCTCCCAAAAGTGAAGCATGTTACCACCACCTTAGAAATAATCGATTGGACACGATTAATAACGATTAAGAGTAATCAAAAATTGAAACGATTTAAATTGTTGCTAATTGTGTCAATCGTTCCCAATCGGATTGAATTGAGTAAATTCACTTGCCTGCAATACGCCCTCTGCAGTTTTCGTTTGTAATACAAATGAGGTGCACGCGTTTATTGGTTAGATATTAAATTTTTAGTAATTTAACAAAAGTTTTGAGTACAAAAAAATATAATGTTTAGGCGGTATACCGAAAAAAAGTTAAAAGTATATGGATTAACAGCATATCAAAATCACACTGTTTAATGACGTGACAGTGATGTAGTATGATTACCAAGTAGGTAGTTTTATTTAGCCGGTATATTATTGTAAAACATTTATTTACTTATTTTCAAATTCATATTCTTGAAATTTGTTTGTTTGACTGAATAAAAAACCGCATGTGTATAATAAATTGCAAAGTCAAAATGCTGCCTTGAAAACTTAACCCCTAATTCAGAATAAGGGATATCCAATTGAAAACGATTGGAAACATTATAGAAAGTAGGATGGCGCCAATATTTTGAAACGCAGACTAAATAAATTATAGGTAACTCGTTACATTTTTAGTAGAAAAACTAATCCAATCACTTTAAGTTTATTGCAATATAACAATTTTGAATTTATATATAAGTTTCATTTAAAATTCTTGAAAATTCTAGTTTTAAATATTTCAAATACTAAATTTTGTATATTTCAAATAATTTGGTTTGCAAATATTTCTTTTTCAAAGGTTTGAAATTACTAATGTTCTATTATTAGATTCATTTAAGTTTCATTAAGTTCAAAATTGAATTGAATATGTGCGGAATTCATAAAAAAAAGGTTTTCCTTCCATAAGCACATACATTTTTTATATTCTCTCCTTCCTGAAACATTGTGATTGATGGCCACATATTTCTGTAATTTTGATCAAATTTTTTTATTTAATAGTCTGAAAAAGTTTATTTTTGGTCTTTATATCCAGTTGTCATCTCATAATTTCATCAAATCTTATGTAACTGTATGGACGTTTTTCGACATTTTAGCATATCAAAGAATAAGGGTTTAATTTTGAATTTACGAAATGTTTTAAACTTTGAGTTTGAAATGCTAAAATTAAGAAATTATTAAGTTTAAATGTAAGCAGCTTAGAAACCCGAATTTTAAAATGCTATTTTTGAAGACTGCATTTTTACCAATTCAAATGAAGTCGAAACAAGATTGAAAATTTCTATTTTTCATACTTAAATTTCACATGGAATAATTTTAAATTAAATAAAGCTAAAGGCTTCTGAATCCATATTGTACAATTTCAAATGCTTTATTCATAAAAAAGTTTTTAGAAGCTTGTCATTTTTACATATATTAATGAACGTTTGAACTCGAAATCGCTGTTTGAAATGTTTTAATTAAATATTTAGCACGCTTAGTGATCAGAAAACTTCCCCTTCCATTGATTTAATGTGCAATTTATTCTTAAATACTTTAAATAACAAAATTTTCAGCTTTAAAAACTTAAGCTTTGAATTTTATTGACTGGTGTAAACGTTTTTTAACCAGGAAATTATTCCAGATTTTGTCTTCAATTTTAGTGGCTATCTTGAGAATAATATAAAAGGTTGGTTTTACTTCAATCATTAGTGGTAAAGGGGGAATCATGATCTAAGGATTACCAAATATAATATCACGGACATTGATGTAAATTCACTGTTCAATTTAGAATGAATTTTGTCCATCATTTTGAATACTTATATTTCAATATCCTAAAAATTTAGAAAATTGAATTAATAAAAACTTGTTAAATTATAAGATACATTTATGTGTTAATAATTCCGAATAATTAAAAATTGAAACCTCTTTCTGAAAAAAATTGTCTCTAATATTAATTTTTAATTGTTTAATTTTATTCAAATAATAACAGCTTGACATTTTTAAATAATAAAATAATACTTTAATTCCGAAAAACTAAAAAAAATGTCTAAATAATTCCCGCCTGAAAAAATTCTGCCATTACGTGGCAAGTTCTAAGTACCCGATTGGGAAACATTGGAAATGCAAAATGCTCAATTGTTGCTAATCGTTTTGGCACAATTAAGAAACACGATTCGGAGCAATTTAGATATTAGCTATATTGTTTCTTATCGATCTCAATTGATTATTTCTAGAAGGTCAAGCAAATAAAATCCTACTTTTGTGTAGTACATAATCTTTTTGTCTTAAAAATTATACGGATTTGATAAGGATTTGTCTTTCTGAGTTTAAATTTCCATTATTTTCATAGAAAATTCAATTCGGGGGTTGAAAATTAACTTTTTTGTTAAAAATGTATATTTTCGGGTTGCAAACGCCATCTTTTTTACTAAAAATTCCTTTAGTTTGTTGAAAATTTGTCACTTTAGTTTGAAAATGAACTGTTTGGATAATAATTAATATTTTGAATTTAAAGATTGAACTGTTTCGTAGAAAATGAAGTTTTTTATTGGAAGTTTATGTTTTA
Organism: Belonocnema kinseyi; assembly: GCF_010883055.1. Lineage (NCBI taxonomy): Eukaryota > Metazoa > Arthropoda > Insecta > Hymenoptera > Cynipidae > Belonocnema > Belonocnema kinseyi. The sequence goes on along the minus strand of NC_046657.1, from coordinate 92,081,544 downwards.
TGGTAAAAACTTCGACTTTTTGGCTAAAAAATTCAGCTGTTTCATTAGAAATTCATCTCTTAGGGTTGAAAAGTAACTTTTTGGTAGAAAATGATCTTTTTGATTTTAAAATTCAACTGGTATGATAAAAACTTATATTTTCGGGTTGAAAAGCAGTCTTTTTAAAAACAAATTCCACTATTTTGTTTAAAACTTGGTCTATTGGAGTTGAAAATTCGACTATTTTAATGGAAAGACGCCTTTGGATTACAAGTTTAATTATTTTTTAAATAATTTGTCTTTTTGGCTTCAAAATTCAACTATTTTTGGTTTCATACTTTTTCATTAAAAAATTCGACCAATTTCAATATTATCACACTATATCCCCTGGTTTGAAATCACTTTACTCAGTTGAAAATGTTAAAATAGGGAAAAGAAAGAGAACTTTTGTTGTTACCTTCATCCCCCTCTCCGTGTATTTTAAATGGCCCTTACAGCCTATTCTTATCAGCAGATTTTTTTTTGACAGTAATTAAAAAGTTGGGCTGAAAATTTGGAAACCTCTTAAAATTTAATCTAATTGTACATGGTTAGTTCCTTGTTCATGATTACAAAGTATTACATCATTTACGTTAGAGAGATATTATTTTGAATCATTTTAAATTAAAATATATTTAAAATTTATTTGCAAATTTACAAGTATATACTTTAAAATTTCTTTAAGAATATTGATGTCTGTTTTGGCTTTAGCAGTTTAGAGCTAGGTTCAATACAAGGTCAGGGTTAATAAAATACCCTCACCGTTTATTAAAAATCTGACCAATAATGTATATCTTATTTAGTTCCAATTACAGTAAAACTTTTCTATAGCGCCGATTTTGGGACTGACGGTTGGTGGGAATTAACTCCTTCTAGCCCACTCCGCTTTTGTTCGCGCACGCTTGAGTGCTCGCTTGAGTGACAGCCGGAGACCACGCGCACCCCGTGCATCTCCTGTTACACCTACCTGCGGTTGGACGTCAATTATCGAAAGGGATAAAGAAAGGAGGGCTATTGAAGAGTTTCACTGTAATTTCATAAATTAATTAAATGAATATAAATTTAAGGATTGAGAATAAAGAAATATAAATATATAAATTCGAACTGGGAATCACATTTAAAGTTAATCTTAATCGTGGAAAACTTTTGAAATGTTTTGGAATTTTTCGAAATCTTTTTGAAATCATTTAAAACTTTATGAACCTTTGTGAAGTGTTTTGAATCAAAACCTTTGAAATCATTAAAAATATTGGTGAAATTTTTTAGTAATCTTTAAGTCATCTTGGAAATCTTTTTAAATGTTTAGAAATCTTTTGAAATGATTGACGTTTTTGTGAATCTTAATGAAATATTTATGCATTTTTTTAAAGTCTTTGAAATCTTTATAAATTTCTTTGAAACCTTTGAAATCTTCTGAAATCTTTTAAGCCTTTGGGAATCTTGGAAAAGTTTTAGATCATTGCGAATCCTTCTGATTTTTTGTTTGCTTTGAAATATTTTAAAATCTTTGGGAATCTTTGTGAAATGTTTTTTAACCTTTGTGAATTTCTTTTAAATCTTTGTAACCTTTTAAAATCATTGCGATTTCTGTGAAATTTTTAAATATTCGTAAACTCTTTCAAATCCGGAAATTTTTTGAAATCCGTTTAAATATTTAAAACCTTTTTGAATCTTTGAAACCTTTTTGGAATTTTGGAATCTTTGAAATTTATCTGAAATGTTCTGAAATTTTTTGAAGTATTTTGAAATCGTTGTAAAATTATTAAAGTATTTCAAAATCTATGTGAAATAAATGAAAATGTTTTGAAGTCTTTTGAAATCTTTGTAATATTTCGAAATCTTTAACACATTGTGACATCTTTGAAGTCCTTTTGAAATGTTAGATATCTTTTGAAATGTTTCTAAATCTTTGGAAATAGTGATTATCCTTTAAAAAGGATGTGAAATAAAGTTCAATCTATTGAAGTGTTTTGAAATCTTTAAAAATCTGTTATATCTTTTGGAATCATTGAAATCTCTGCAACGTTTTTGAATCCTTGAAATCCTTTTTAAATCTTAAGAATCTTAAAAACCTTTCTAATACTTTTGAAATCTTTTGAAATATTGAAAAGCTTTCTGAAATCTGTATGTATAATATAAAATTAAATTACTGTAATTCGATTTCCTTTTAAGTATTGTTGAAACTTTCCAACCTGAAAAGTTTCGCGATTGAAATAATAAATACTGTACTATATAAAATCAAACCACTGAAGGTATTGGAGCTCTTGTGAATTTAAGGTATTTAAAATTGAAAATTTAAAAACGTTTATTAATAAATTTATGAAACTTTTAATATTGTTAAGTAAAAAATTAAAAGATCTTTATTTCTCAACTCAATTTGAAATTAAAAACTTTTAAATGTAAATTCGCTTAAAAAAGCGATTTTAAAAATAGTAGAAAAGATCGCTAATCAGAAAGGTGTTCAATTTTTTGTGGAGTTCAATATGAAATTTGTAGAATTTAGAAACTTCAATTTGTAACATTTTGAAGTATGAGGTCGATTAGTTCACAAAGTCTAAAATATAAATAATAACAATGGCTGCGAATTTAATAAAAGAAATATAAACTATCAACTGTTTATAATTATCCAATTTGATAATATATCGATTTTTGTGTTTCAGCTTAAATTTCAGATAAAAAAGTTTAAAATTCTTGTTGGTTGGGTTTCATTAAAATTAAAATTATCAAGTTAAAAATATATTTACAACCATAAAAAATTTGTTATTTAAGAAAATAGTGAATGAAACCCAACGACAGAAGAGTTTAAAAAATTATTTAAGAAATAAAATTAGGCCCTAATTGTTAGGATTATATTAGAATTGCAGCGTTTACCTTAACTTAAAACTAATTAACAAAATTCAGTACACAATTTGTTAAATAAAAAATTTCATCTTCAACCATTTTTTTCGTAAGTACACATAGATTTCTCCTTAAAAATTAGCAGCAATTAACATTGGATCTATTTCCGTCGATATGATCAATCATTCAAATTTGAGAAATTTAAATGAGATTAATATCAAATTTAAAATTTAATTTAACGTCCAATAATCAAGTTAATGTGCAAAATTCCTGAAAGTAAAATCAAGAATCTAACGTCCAAATTTGGACAACCACCATACAATTTTCCAATTGCAATCAACGTTTCGACACTCTTACAGCACCCTTATCAAGGCAAAGTAATAAAAAATAAAAATTCGAGTAGACAGGAACAGCAACTTAAAGAATTCATCAATCATTTTAAAAATGGCTAAATTTTGAAGTGAATTGTACGTAGCGAAAATCTTTAACTTCAAATCGTCTACTTCGAAATTAAACAATTTTAAAATACAGTTGTAAAGGCGTGAACACTTACAAATCAAAAGTAATTTAAAAGATTTAAATTCAAGTTTTGAAGGTAGATAAAAATAATGTACATAAGTTAAGATTTAAAATATTATCAACGTTTTAATATGAAGTCATATTGAAATCACTTGCTAATAGCTCCTTCAGATCTAACTGTAGACACCGTAAAAAAAAAAAAGTGAAAAAAGAAGTTCCTCGTGCTAGTTTAAACGTCTTAAAGCAGAAGAAAGAGGAGGGAATGCATAGAGTATTTTATCATTACTTTACACTCAGCTGATATTTTTAAAACTATTTATCAGTGTCAGGGATCGGAACCTTTTTGAATTCTTAAGGGTCCTCACGGTAACAAGCCTTGAATTCAGAAAAATTAAGAATTTGTATTCCTATGAATACGCGATTTTTCCTCCGTCTAAAAACCCCCCAACGGGAACAGAAAAAATGCAAATCCTATTCCTCTCAATCGACTTAGTAAAATTTAACGAAAGCATTTATTTAACCTATTTTTCATTATTAAATCTTTTTATAACTTATAAATTCGAAAAATATTCCAATTTATATTTATTTATATTTTAATAATTTATTTTAAACGTCTTAAAAAATGCAACAAAGAAATCTATGCAAATGTGTGAATTTAAATAATTTTGACTCTAGAGAGGCAGAGTTGAATTGGTGAGAATTAAAATTTCAGAATTTACATTCCGCATGAAGGAATTAAAACAACTTGTTACACATATTTTTTGAACTTATTAGAAGGAACGGTACAATTAGAAGGAATTAAACATATTGAAAACACGTTTTCTTTGGGAGATTAAAAAACTGTGTGGTGGTCGCTATGGAAATAGAAGTGTACAAGTTTAGCAGGTATCTTATTTTTATTGTGGCATTTTAGACAGATGGAAAAATCGCGCATTCAAAATAATAGAATAATCTTTACTTTTGCACTGAAATCTGAAAATATTAATTTTTCTCTATTCTACGCTTATTACCGGGCTAGTCCGGACCCGAACCTTTTAAATTCTCAAGGGCCCGGGTCCGGACTGGTACCCTTTAATTGCTTAGGGTTACGGGTGCGAAACCGGACCCTTTCGAAATTACAGGGTTCGGGTCCGAAACTGTACCCTTTAAGTTCTTAAGAGTCCGCGTCTGAACCCGAACCTTTTAAATTTTATAAGGTCCGGGCCCGGATCCGTATCCTTTAAGATCTTAAGGGTACGGGTCCGGACCCGAACCCCTAAAGAACCCTTTAACATCGGGTTCAACCTAAAAGGTTCCTTGAAATACATATATTTGAGAAATTAACAAACACGACTTGAAAGAGAAGGGGCTCTTTTATGTGCAGGGATTGAAATTATTGAGTTTACTTGCGATTGTGCAAAAGAATTCTACGGCACTAAAGATGCGCAGAAAAGTAATACAGCACATTATTCAGGGTAGTAAAGTTGCACGACACCTACAGTTGCGCACTATTTTAGTGCCACATATCGCTGCACTGTACAGTAGAGTTACACGGAATTTATAAATGAACAGTATAGTTTCATTATACGTGTGACTGCGCAGTAATGTCAAGAATACTTATATATGTATAATAGAATTCCGCGAAACTTGAGGCTGCACAGTACATGCCATTTATGGTTGCGCAGTATAGTCACACGGTATTTTTAACTGTGCAGAGACTTTAGGGTACTAATAAATGCGCAGTAGAATTCAAATGAATTTGCATCTGCGTTATTAATTTCACTGAGCTTACGGATCCGCAGTATAGATTTACATCACTTATGGATGTGCAGTAAAGTTAGTGTTATCACACGGTAACTCTGCTGTGTATGTAGAAGTGCCATGTAGTGGGTGCATATTTTCCATCGACCTCTACTGCACAGACATATGTGGCGCGAAATTATATTGCGCATCCACAAATGCCATTAGAACTCTACTGGGCAAAATCATATGCAATATCATTCTTCTACGCATCTTAAAATACATTGGTTCTCTATTGCGCAGTCATAGGTGCTTTATAAAATCTACTGCACATAATTATGTACGCCCTAATAGCACGGACTGTTCCCGGAAAGTGTAAAATGACCGCCGCTTGCGGGAACGTTGCAAATAAAAATTAATACTGTTATTATTAATAAATATCGCGTAAACCATAAATAATAGGTCAAAATCGATGTCAGTGTATAATACGGATATTGTAGTATAGTGCAGTATATGCGGTACACATAAATCACATCTTTTTTAAAAAAGAGCAATAACGGAATGATCTTCTCAGATCCCAGTGGAACGTTCCTGGAGCGTCCTAAGCGGCGGATATTTAACAAGTTCCGAAGGGTTCCCGCGAAATGTTCTGTGCTATTGGGGCCTCCTGTTCTCGAATCGCATAAAAATATCTCAAACATAATTGGATGCTTTAAAATTTAGGGGTTCCGATTCCTGCCTTTTAATGTGCTCAACATTGACACTTACTTACTTTTGCAATTCTTCTAATCTTTGGCGCTTATGCCCTTTTGGTGTTCTAAATGTTGAACTTAATTCGTCAGAATGTTCCGGCAACGGAACCAGAAACAAGATACATGTTCAAGTTCCGGGTTGGGACGGTTTCAATACGGAACGTTCCTAGACCGTAACGAAACCGAAGGATATCTGCACCGGTTCCGAACCAGACTACCAGGGGTGTTAGTTGAAGTTTGCCGGTTTTACTCATAGATGTCTCTAGAGATATGTATACATTTCTATGAATTGGCATCTATGTCATATTTTTCTATGGACAATAACCTTAAAAACTACACAATTCCATTCTGCCAAAATAATAGCATCATAGTTGTTTACCTCAGTGAATATGTCGAGTTTCGTTCCAAGTAAATCGTATTTGCGGCATTCGTTGCTTTTCTTATTTCATCAAAAGAAAAAAGTAGCTGAAGCTCATCCATTGCTGGTAGTTCTTCAACCCATCAGCATTTGGCCCGTATTTTCACCTCATATTTGAAGTCGGAAGAGCCGATTCCAGAGTGGTTGGTGGAAGGGCGCACAATACTCCTGC